>NC_058031.1:23950978-24265978 GCF_019176455.1 Solea senegalensis
ATTATATATTATAAAAGTAGTTGTTGAGCGCTCAGGTGTCTGTTGTCATAGTCACAGCAGTTTAGAGGAGAATGAATGGTCAGAGGTCAGAGGTCAGGACCATATCTGGACTCAATAATCTGATTAAACTCTCACTCACTTCCTCTGTGTGGGTGTCAGCTGTTTCCTCTGTGTGTGTGTGTGTGTGTGGACACTTTCTTTCTTCCCCATCTTCATCCCCCTGTCTCTCTCTCATGCCCTCCCTTCCTCCTCCTCCCTCTCTTCCTCCATCTTTCCCTGTTCTCGCTGTCTTGTTTTTCCACTTCTCCTCAAACAGAGCGAGGTCTTTGTGTGAAGACATGAGAGGAATGTTCTTCACTCTGTTTTCATCCTCTTCTTCCTCTGTGTGTGTGTGTGATAGGTATTAGCATTATTGATAGTGTGTGTGTGTCGCGTGCGTGTGTCCATTAGCTGGGATTAGTGAGTGTATCAGTGGTGTTTTAACAGCTCCTCTGTGATCGGAGCTTTAATCGCCTCAGAAACACCTAATGTAACATTAATGTCTGAAACATACAGTGAACACACACACACACACACACACACTCACACACTCACACACACACACACATTGTGTGTGTTCTTCTGGCTCATGTGGTTGAACTTTGACAAGCGTCTGATTCACTCTTTCACCACTAACACAGAAGAGACTTTATCAGACAAATATATGACCAGCAATATCATCATCGTCATCATCATCATCATCATCTTCATCAGTTTCTGAAAGCACAGACATGCGCAGGATTTTAAAACCTTTATGTTCGAACTTGAGTCACTTTAGTTTCAGTCACGCTGTTTTCCGCAACTTCATAGCTCCTCCTGCTATGCTAAGTGGGCGGAGTCATTGTATCATGCTGCGTGAAACTGTGGTGATGTGGTTTTTCTCTGCAACGCAACGCAACGCAACACAACACAACACGACACAACTAGTGACTTGTGGAGCATTGTTTTGGGTGAAAGTGACAGAATGGTTCAGTACACTGACACTGAACTGAAATACCAGTGAACGTGGTCACTATCGTGGTAAATCCACCACACTCCTCTGTTCAATACGGACATTTTACACGTTTCCTTTGCTAAATGTCGCAGATGAACGTTAGAGGTTTTCAGGATTTTTAAGTCTTTATAACTTTGATCTACAGTTGGACATTGTTGGCTTTGATTCTCATGACTCTTCAGTGACGACACTCTCTGACCAATCAGCTGACTGTCGTGGGCGGAGCGCCCACTAGCTCCGCCCTGACCGCTGGAACAGTTGGTGCTGGTTATTTTAGTCAAATTAAGTCTGTGTTTATATTTATATCGCACTTTTTTTAGACTACTAAAGATAAAATAATGATTTCAATTGTCTTTAGTTAAATGACAAACAAATAAAGGAATAGACAAGGAATAAAGCGTCAAAGTTTCACGGGTAAGATGTGCAAACGAAGCGGCTAACGTTAGCTGCTATCGTTATCGGCGAGAGAGAGCAGCAGAGTACTGTTTTTACCCAAGTTAAAGGAAAAATCGATTTTCATTTTCTTAACATCGTCCAAACAAATAATTCCGATTTAATTTTGATTTAAAATCTATGAATGGCGCTAATTTAAACTAACGTATGAATGATTATTATTATTCTGTCAAATTAAAGGAGTAAAAATTGACTTATGTTTTATTTCTGAATCATTTTTTGTTGCTGCAGTCGTTCATCGTGTGTGTGTGTGTGTGTGTGTGTGTGTGTGTGTGATGTCATCAGTGTCGACCATCTGTTCCGTTTTTTTAACAAGATGCAAAAATTATTTCGCCAATTTTTGGACACGTTAACAGAGAGCGAGCGTGTGTGTGCGTGTGTGTGTGTGTGAGAGGAGAGAGGTGAATCGAGGAGATGCAGGGAGTGGCACCGGAGAGAAAGCGAGGGAGAGGGACAGAGTGGGGGATGGGAGAGGAAATACTGTGGTGTGTGTGATGGTGGAGTGGGGGGGGGTTACCATGGCGACGGAGGAAAGACAGAAGGGGATGGGACAGACAGAGAGAGATTGCTTCATATATATGTATTTATACACAAACACAATGCAAATTGACATTTTCTCAGATTGAATCATGTGATAAAAATCTCCTCAAATCTCCTTTTAATGCAAATCTTACTTCCTGTTATCTGGTGGGGGGGTGAGATAAAGACAGAGAGAGAGAGAGAGCAAGAGAGAGAGAGAGAGAGAGAGAGAGCAGAGAGAGAGAGAGTAATGTGATCTCAGTCTCTCAGAGACACTTCACAGTTGTTTCAGTGTGTGTGTGTGTGTGAGTACGGAGGCCTGGAGGAGTCAAAGCTTCACAGACGACACTTCAACTAAACATGACTCTGCAAAAAGGACTATTACTGCTGCCTCACAACACTAGTGTCACGTTAGTGTGTGTGTGTGTGTGTGAGATTTTTATCATTGTTGATTTGGTTACTAAAGTAAAGATTAGGGAAGTAAACAATCTCCATTAATACAACACTTTTACATGATACACACACGCACACACACACGCACACACAAACACACACACAAAGTATGTGACCCTACTTGTGTGTGTGTGTGTGTGTGTGTGTGGCCTCTCACAGCTGGTGTCTCTGCTCAGTGTAATCGAGTCCTGAGGCTTCGGTGCTGTTTATCCATGAACATACCGTCACTAATGATTCATTCATTCATCCTATCACACGTGTGTGTGTGTGTGTGTGTGTGTGTGTGTGTGTGGAGGAGGGGACACACAGGGCGATGCAGAGGTGGACAAACAATGTCACACCAATCAGGTCTGATTTGAATGTGAAAGGCGTTGGTTTATGCTCTGAGACCAGAGGGTGAACCACCCACACACGCACAGACACACACACACACCTGACATGCAAACACAGAAACACAAAGGAATCATTCACAGACACACACACACACACACACTGGTTATGGATTCTACAGTTTTCAGCCATTAAATTTCGGTAAGAATGGACTCACTGATGACGTCACAAAACATGATCAAACCTTCAAGAAACCCCATTCACTTATAATGGGCAAAACTGTCAAATAGATCTTAATATCTCTGTCAAAACTCATCAGATTTGAGTGAATCTTGGTACATGTGTGCAGGACCTGATACCATCAGACTAAATTTCATCTTGATCTAATCCAGATTACGGATTTAGCGGCTCGTTGCACCTTGAGTTTTAATGATTTGCTGTAATTGGGAACATATTATGATTATTATTATACTGTATTATGATTCAATTAATAGTGGATTAAAATACTGTTACTCATTCAGTAGAAATCCTCTCATACAGAGAGTAAGACGTTTAATTCTGGACCAAACTGTCGTTAATATCAGCATAACTAAAAAGAAATCAGTTCAGTGAATGAACGCTGGATTCTCCTCTGCTTTTATGTTTGGAGCTGATGAGACTTCACACGTGCTCAGACAAACAACAACAAAGCTGCTGATGATGGAGGAAAACACCACGAGCGAGAGGAGAGGAGAGGAGAGGAGAGGAGAGGAGAGGAGGACAGCAGGAGTCCTTCTTGACTCATGAGTCTTTATTGACTCATTCTTCTGATAGAAGATCCTGCTCTAGAAAACAACAAAGGCAGCAAACACTGACATGTGACTTTGAGTGAGCAAGTGACATCATCATTCATCAGGAAAAACTTCATTCATTCATTCATTTCCTAACACTGTATCCTCCTCGGGACACAGGGAGGATCGGGGGACGACAACAGGGAGTCAAACGCTGGACAGGTCACCTGTCCATCCCAGAGTCAAACTGGATCATGACAATACATAACAGCATTTACATTGCTGCCAAATCCATAATCTGGATTAGACCCAGTTGAAAGTATCGTGTCCTGCACACATGTACCAAATTTCACTCAAATCTGATGAGTTTTGACAGAGATATTAAGATTTATTTGACAGTTTTGCCCATTATAAGTGAATGGGGTTTCTTGAAAGTTTGATCATGTTTTGTGACGTCATCAGTAATTCGATTCTTACCTAAATTTAATGGGAACATTCTCAGATGATCACTGACACATCACGAAAAATTCAGACCGATCCGTCAAAAAACAACAACAACTGTAAACAGGAAGTTGCTAACAGAAGGACAGGAGAAACATTTTCTTTTACAGTTTTTTTCAAATCTCCCTTAAACAATGTAAGGGAAACCACAATCACATCCTTAACTCAACCTTTAATAACCAGAACCTTTGATAACAAGAACCTTTAATAACCAGAACATTTATTAACAAAAACCTTTAATAACTAAAACCTTTAATAACCTTTAACCAGCACAACAGAGACATAAATATGAACGTTAATGAAATGAAGACAGTAATGAATGGTTTATAGATATATGACTTAATCATGAGAGTATAAATGTAAATGATGTGAGACAGTTACACACACACACACATTAACCTCTGTGGTGGTTTATTAAAGTGACAGTATCATCACATATTCATGAGTCCTGATGTGAAGGACACGCACACACATACACACACAGGTTTTGTGTTCTTTGTGAGGACACTCATAGACCCTTAAGCTAAACCATCACTAAGTGTCTAAACCTAAGACCAGGTCTTAATCCTCAAAAAGCTGTTTAAAGTGGACCAATCAAAATGTCCTCACAAAGACAGGTTTGTTTGACAATTGGTCCACACACGCATGCGCACGCACGCACACGACACACAAAGAGATGAAATCACCTATAGGTCGTTGACCCCACCTTTTTGCTTGAGGCTGTAGCATGGTCAGTGTGTGTGCGTGTGTGTGTGTGTGTGTGTGCGCGCGTGTGTGATAAATTATAAATTCAGGTGAATTTAGGTTACACAGCCAAGTGGGAGGGACAAACTGTGCAGCTCTTTCTTTCTTCGTCTTTGTGTGTCTTGAGTGTGATGTGTGTGTGTGTTGTCCCCTCTGACAGCCCCTGCCCCCCCCCCTCCCCTCGTTCACTCTTTGCTCTTTACTTAATCTCTCCATCCCACACTTCCCACTTCTTCTTATTTTCTGCAGATCGGAATCTTTCAATGAATTCATTTCTCTCTCTGTCGCTCCATCCTTCCACCTGCCCCATGTCCTCCTGCCCCTGCTGTCCCTGCAGACATCCCACCTGCACCCCCCTCATCAGACATCCACCTCCCAGTGGACTCACTGCTCCACCTGCCTCTGCTCCATGAACACCCTCAGGTTCTGTGTGTGTTTGTGTGTGTGTGTGTGTGTGTGTTGTGTGTGTGTGTGTGTGCGCGTGTGTGTGTGTGTGTGTGCGTGTTAAGTGGTACAGAACAGCGATGTCTGTCCACAGGGTTTGAATGGACTCCATTAAACTACATTAGAGAGAGACATCCTGAAAACTAACACACACACACACAAGACTGCACTTTAACCATAACCAGTTAATAAGTAACACTAACCTTAACCATAACCACAATTCAAATCTTAGTCCTAAACTTAACCAGTTCATCAGAAATGAGACTCTGCCTCATTAGAACCAGGTTTTGGTCTCCAAGGTCAGTCTGTGTCCGACTCCAGTCTGACTAAGTGTTTACATGCAGCAGAAGTCAGACTATGAATCACACGAATCCAGGACAAGCTGGATTAGTCAGACTAACGTGTTTACATGACATTAAGAAAAGTGAATTATTGTCTTAGTTGACAGAAAAGGTCCTGAAGAGGTCACAAATACAAGAACACACACAGACTCACTATGTGTCCTGTAGAGGGCAGTACTGAGTTTGAGGTTATTTTATGAGTGTGTGTGAACGTACGTCGTCATATTTGTGAGGATTATTAGTCGTTAGATCGATGACGATCGACATTTTCAATATTTATCGTCTTAACGATGGTCAGAAACGACGCAGTGGATCTTTAAAACATGAATCTTTGATGATAAGTATATACATTATTTCATTGTCTGACTCCACTGACAGGAAGTCTCCGCCTCTCTGATGTCTCTCAGTGAGACAAAAGTCAACGACGCACACGTGTGTGAGGTCAGAGGTCAAGGACGTCGACGCGTGGGCGTCTGAAGAGGTTCACACAATCACACATCCACAGATTAAGACTTCATTCATTAATGAGCCGTGGCCCCTCCCCCCTCCTTAACTCAGTGGGAGGGGTCATGAATATGTAAATTAGAGGAAGTCGACATGAAAAAAAAAGCAGCTGTAAACCAGACAGCGTGTGTTATTACTCTGAAGTGAAGCATGCTGGGATGCTGGGAAATCACACTACACCATTTATTATGGTCTGTCTGTCCTCCGCACGTGAGGGGGTACAGACCCCTGCTGCTACACACACACACACACACACACACACAGTTCTGGGTCATTTATTTTGTAAATCACTCAGGTTACAGTAGCCTGAAGGGCCCGCTGTGTGTGTGAGTTCTTTTGTCATTTTGTGAGGACCATGTTTTTAAACCATAGGAATGAGGACATCTGACTGTTAAGACCTGGTTTTACGTTTAGAGGGTCTGGTGTTGGTTATGATAGTTAAGGTTAGGGTAAGGAGCCTAAACTTTTTTAGGTTTAGGACTAAGATGTGAGTTGTGGTTATGGTTAAGGTCAGTGATAAAACTTTGTTTATGCATTTTAAAAATGAAGATGCAGAAAAACTGTGGTTTGAGAAGAAGAAGATGAGAGCAGTGTTTCGTGTCTGTGACGACACAGAATTCTTGTTTCTGTCGACTGCTGGAGTTCAGGCTTTGAACTTTCACTGTTACTGATCTTTACAGTGAGTTTTTCCAGAAATGCAGTGCAGAATTAACTCGATCTCAGATCAGATCAGATCAGATTAATTTAATTTAATCCTCAAAAGCTAGAACATGACCAAACTTGGTTCCCTCGTGAAGACATGAGGGAACAAAGAGACTCCATCTGTGTCTGCTTTAACACACACACACACACACACACACACACACACACACACACACACACACACACACACACACACACACACACACACCCCCGACAGTCAGTCCTGCTGCTGTCACGGGTCAGTGTTCAGTCACCAGTCAGAGACAAAAGAGAAGATGTTTAGATGAATGGAAATACAGCTGAGGTGGTAGAAACACACACGCACAGACACACACACACGCACACACACACATTCACATAATCTGTCTTTGTAATGTCATTAAGAGAAAAGATGTTTCCTGCAGCTTCTAATCTCATCTTTATCAGATGACCTGATCCTTTCACACACACACACATACACACACACAGTCACACACACAGTCAGATTAATGAACAATGAACAATTGTTAATTTTGTATACTTAAAAAAATAACTGAATTAATGCTTATAATTATTTGTGTCGTTTAACGATGGCTGCACCCCCTTCTGGTGAAAAAATGAAGTACGTGGCAGCATGGCGGCGCAGTGGTTAGTAGTGGTGGTTAGCACTGTTGCCTCACAGCAAGAAGGTGCTGGGTTCAATTCCTGGTCTGGGACCTTTCTGTGTTTGCATGTTCTCCCCATGTCTGCGTGGGTTTCCCCCGGGCTCTCTGGTTTCCTCCCACCACCGAAAACATGTTAGAATGTTAGTTACATTCGGTCAGGTTGGTCCCTTGTGGCGGCGCGCTCAGTCCACCTGACCTCGACATTTCGTTGTGCAATACCAGTTGTTGTATATGACAATAAAGATGCTTTCCTTTCCTTACAAATTTTGTAATTTTTTTCCAGCAGCTAAAGTAAAAACTCTAATGAAAACATTATTGTTTCATTTCTGTTTCATTTGTGGATTAATATTTAAGTCTGGAATAAACTGGATTAATATATAATATAATTAATTAATCTCTCTCTCTCTCTCCACAGAGCCCGTGGACCTGGATCAGGATCCGGACTCTCAGTTTGGACATTGAACGCCTCACACCAGTGTGTGTGTGTGTGTTTATGTGTTGATGAGTGTGTGTGTGTGTCCTGCATCACTTTTGATGGGACAGTGAAACATGTGTGTGTCACAGTGTCGGTGGATGGGCTGTAGGGGGCGGTGTTGCCCCGCCCCGTCCCTCCTCCTGCTCCCCCTCATGCTCCTCCTCCTCCTCCCTCTGACCACACCGCCGTACGCTCAGGGAGTTCTGCACATCCCCTCAGAGTGTGAGTATCCCTCTATCGCCATGGTAACCCTCTGTACAGCTGTGTGTTTTTTTTCTTTCCCAAATACAGAAGTGAAAGGGACAGTTTATGTTTTTAAAGCGTGGCTGTGTTAGCGCCCCCCTGTGTCCACAGCTGTGTGCTGCAATGTTAAAATCACTGATTTTCTCTATGGGGTTTGGTGTGAATGATCTTCCAGCTTCTTAAATGTGAATATTCTTTGAATATATCATTCAAACTCAATCATTTTGGTTAGTGGACAAAGACATTGTGGATCAACATTGAGGAAATGATGATGAAGATGAATCAGTTACGAAAACAATCGTTAGCTGCAGCCACAAAAACATGTTTGACAAAGAGAAAACACAAAGTTTAGCATTTTAAATGTTAAATGTGAGTTTGTTTTTTATGTCTCTGTGAAACAAAAGGAAACAGGAAGTGATTTTTAAATTCTTATATTTTCTAATCTTCTTCGTTTATCTACGATGACCTGGTCTGGTCCAGATTAACACACTGACATCAGCACAAAAACAAACACACACTTAGCTACACAATAGGGCGAGAGTGACCCGTGGCACTGCAGGTGAAGGTCAAAGGTCAGCAGGCTTAGCTACAGAGGTCCCAGAGGAGAGCAGAGGAAGAAGGAGGAGGAGGGGAGGAGGAGGAGGAGGAGGAGGAGTCAGGTTCAGCTTGACCTTCAGCCAACGACCTTCTCCTCTGGGTGTGTCAGAGTGAGAGAGAGAGAGACACAGACAGAGAGAGAGAGAGAGAGAGACACACACACACAGAGCGAGAGAGAAAGTGAGAGAGACAGGGAGAGAGAGAGAGAGAGAGAGGGAAAGGAGAGAAGGTTAGAGGAGAGATGTAAAATGATCCAGTGAAAAATTAGGAAAAAAAAGCTACAGACGTTTAATCTTTAATCTCAAGAAATGTGTACGTTGTTTACATTGCAGTGAAATCAAAGCTTCAGTGTTTGAGTTAAAATGATTCTCTGTTCTTTTACTGCTTCACTCTGGACTCACAGACAATGTGACCAACAGTAAGTGACTCTGTGTGTGTGTGAGACCTGTTTGTTGTGTTGTTGACTCATCTTCCTCAGTCCTTCATCCCTGCACACACACACACACACACACATATCATGTCACATAATTTATAACAACTTGAAACTTAAAGGATGAATTTCTATTTTAGATTCATATATTTGTACATCTGTGCCTCCTCAGAACCTCCTCACTGCATGTCACTGGTTCATATGTGTGAAGTTCATATATAAACATATGTGACGTTCATATATAAACATATATGTGATGTTCATAGATAAAATAAACATATGTGACGTTCATATATAAACATATATGTGACGTTCATATATAAACATGTGACGTTCATATATAAACATATATGTGATGTTCATATATAAAATGAACATATGTGATGTTCATATATAAACATATATGTGACGTTCATATATAAAATAAACATGTGTGACGTTCATATATAAACATATATGTGATATTCATATATAAACATATATGTGACGCTCATATATAAACATATGTGGCGTTCATATATAAAAATAAACATGTGACATTCATATATAAAATAAACATATGTGACGTTCATATATATAAACATATATGTGATGTTCATATACAAAATAAACATGTACGTTATATAAACATATGTACGTTCATATATAAACATATACGTTCATATATACATATATGTAGCGTTCATATATAAACAAATGTGACGTTCATATATAAACAAATGTGACGTTCATATATAAAATAAACATATGTGACGTTCATATATATAAACATATATGTGATGTTCATATATAAAATGAACATGTGACATTCATATATCAACAAATGTGACGTTTATATTTAAACATATGTGACGTTCATATATAAACATATATGTGACGTTCATATATAAAATAAACATATGTGATGTTCATATATAAAATAAACATATGTGACGTTCATATATAAACATATATGTGATGTTCATATATGAAATAAACATGTGACGTTCATATATAAACAGATGTGACGTTCATATATAAACAGATGTGACGTTCATATATAAACAAATGTGACGTTCATATATAAACATATGTGACGTTCATTTATAAACATATATGTGACGTTCATATATAAAATAAACATGTGACGTTCATATATCAACAAATGTGACCTTCATATATAAACATATGTGACCTTAATATATAAACATATATGTGATGTTCATATATAAAATAAACATGTGACGTTCATATATCAACAAATGTGACCTTCATATATAAACATATCTGACGTTCATATATAAACATATATGTGATGTTCATATATAAAATAAACATATGTGATGTTCATGTATAAACAAATATGTGATGTTCATATATAAAATAAACATCTGTGACGTTCATGTATAAACATATGTGACGTTCATATATAAACATACATGTGAAATATTGATATTTTCATAAAGTTCTAAACAAAAAAAACTAAGTCTTTCAGTGTAGTTTCATTATTTTCCTCACTGTATTACTGTGAGTTTTAAATTGAACTGGTTTTTCCTCCATTATCACATGAGTTCACATTAATTCATATCATTACCGCAGCACTTAGAGCAGGAAGTGATTCTGGTGTTTAGTTCATATTTATCGTGTTTTGCAGGAATCAGAAAATAAAGAGTGGATGTTTCATTAAATATACTGATGATGTTGGTTATTAAAAGACAAAAGAAAAGAATCAGCCTCATTTCAGGGAAACTGTTCTTGTTTTTTGACTTAAAAAGAAAATACTTTGTCTTAATAAGAGATTACAGGTGAATTTAAGCTTTAATTAGCGCTAACAAATCAAAGATAAATCTGTCCAGTTTTTCTCATTTTAAGGAACATTAGAGTCTTTACTTATTATTTCTGTGTTTGTTTGTTTGTGTCTCAGTGTCTCAGCCTCCAGTTCTGACAGAGACACCGTCATCGTTCACCGCTTTTTCTGCAGAGGACTTTTATCTACTGTGTGAGGCGTCCGGTAATCCCACACCCACGTACGTGTGTGTGTGTCTGTCTGTGTGTGTATAATTAACCAAACAAACATATGCGTGTGTCTGCCTCTTTGTCCACTTCCTCCCTCTGGTCTCTCTGTTGTCATGGTGATAAATGTGTTTCTAATGAAATCACAGTAATAACAGAATCATCTCTGGTGAACTCTGTGACCTCAGTCGTCTCTGCCTTGTTTCAAATGTTTGTTTTTGACCACAAACAATGATAATCAATAATTCAAGCTTCAGCGTGTCGTTCGATGCATGTGCAGCACACTTACAGCGCACTTCCTGTTTCATACAGCCCACTTCCTGCAGACGTGTTCAGCGTTGCTGTTTGTGTCACGTATGAACTCTGGACTCGATCAGTCAATGTTCGCCAAAGTTACAGCGCACTTCCTGTTCTGTGGCAAATGATTGCGATGGTTGCCGTGGTCACGCCCCTTTTAAATCTGCGACACCTTTCTCATCTTTGATGTGTTTTGTGCAAACGGACAAATTGCAAAATTTGTTGCAAAATTCAAAATGGCCGTTTCCCTGTTGAGTTGAGGTCATGGTCATGCGACATTTTTCCACCAAGTTTTGTTCAAATTTGGGGTCACTTAGTTTCAGCTTTGTCCAACTGGGTGTCACCTTTGGGGAAACACTTTGACATATTTTCTTTATTTTATAAAAGTTTTTTTCTTTTTTTTTTTTCACCACATCTGATTTTCATTGTTCTCGTTTGATGCCTCAAAAATGCGATCTTTTAGGAAGAAAAGGGTAAAAACAGTAATTCCATGAGCGCTCACCTGTCGTGTGCAGATTCCGTTGGGTGAAGGACGGCGAGGTCTTCGGTCCTCAACTCAAAAACACGGGGACGTTACGAGCTGAAGAGGACGAGCCGCTCGACTCGTATGATGGCTTCTATCGCTGCTACGCCTCCAACACTCTGGGGACGGCCATGACGCAAACTATACAAGTTATCGTGGAGCGTGAGTCACACGCTCACACGCACACATGCACGCTCGAAAGAAAATGTGCTGAGTCATGTTTGAGTTACAGTAAAAACACACACACACATAGTGACTCAGCTCGAGGTTGACCCAGGCCTCCTGCTCTGTTCTCTCATCTCCTGTTACCATAGCAACCAGTGACGTTTAGGTCAGTGCTGGGAACTCAGTGTTTCAGCTGACTGAGATAAACACATAATCTCTGTAAACACAGATTAATCAGCACAAAATCAGAGATTAATTAAAATAAATCATAGATTATGATCATAGATTAAATCAGAAATAAATCAGAGATTAGGATCATAGATAAATCAGAGATTAGCTCATAGATTAAATCAGAATTATATCAGAGATTAGGATCATAGATTAAATCAGAAATAAATCAGAGATTACGATCATAGATAAATCAGAAATAAATCAGAGATTAAGATCATAGATTAAATCAGAAATAAATCAGATATTAGGATCATAAATTAAATCAGAGATTATAATCCCATTTTAGAGTGACATGTGTTGTCTCTCATGTGTTTCAGCTCAGCCTGTTCTTCTGAAGCAGCAGAGGGTTGTTAAACATGGCTACGAGGGCGACAGCATGGTCCTGACCTGTGACCCCCCACAGAGCTCCACCCCTCCAAACATCCACTGGATGGACAAGAGTGAGTCTGTCTCTTTCTGTCTATCTGTGTCTCACTGTCTGTCTATCTGTGTCTCACTGTCTGTGTCTCACCATCTGTCTGTGTCTCAGGAATGGTCCACATCAGGCAGAATGACAGAGTGATGGTCGGCCTCGACGGCAACTTGTACTTTGCAAACCTGGTGAAGAGCGACAGCAGAGGCGATTACATCTGTAACGCTCAGTATGCAGCAGCCAGAACCATCCTCCCTGACACTGCTGTCTCTCTCACTGTGATGTCCAGTGAGTACACACACACACACACACACACACACACACATACAGAGACACACAGAGACACACACACAGTCATTAGCCCAGTTCTGTTAAACCTCCTCCTCTGGTTTTGTGACTCCTGTCACAACAGGCTCCGCCCACCGCCTCAGAGCAGCTGGTATATTGACACAAATGTAACTGATGAAACTGAACTGGAATTAAACAAGTTAACCAGGTTAATGACCCATCGTCAACTACAACATTTATACATACAGTGCAGGTGATCAGGTGATCAGGGTACCCCCTCTAATTATGGGCTGTAAAATACACAAGGAAACACAATTCTCAGTCACATGATTAATCCACATAATCTCTGTCTGTAGGTAATGATGTCATTCATGGCAGGAAGCCACACCTCTTTCATCCCACCAGCTCACACACCACAGTGAACGCCCTCAGAGGTCAAAGTGTCACACTGGAGTGTATCCCCAAAGGCCTGTAAGTGTGTCTGTTTGTGTGTGTGTTCCATCTACCTTTCTTCTTCTTCCCCTGAGACTCCTCTAATTCTCCGTCCCCATGGCGATAAATGGTGATGTTGTCCTGATTTCTGTGTAATGATGAAGCAGAGCATTAACCAGATGATCCGCATTCACTCTGCTCTCATTTCCTGCACATTCATCCATTCATCACTCTCCAGTGTGTCTGTGCTTTGACCCAATTTAACAACAACAATCTGAAAAGAAATTAAAAACATATATACACACCTGTCTCTGTGTCCTCCAGTCCCACTCCAAAGGTGGAGTGGAAGAAGAAGGACAGCAGCCTGGAGGAGACGAGTGGACAGCTGGAGAACTCTGACCGCTGGCTCAGCTTCGACAGCATCACACAGAGCGACGACGGCGAGTACGAGTGTCGAGCGTTCAACAGCCACGGCTCCGTCGCTCACTCGTTCACCGTCACTGTGGAAGGTGAGGGGTCACCTTACTGTAGGACTCTCCCACACCAAACCTCATAGAGAAAATCAGTGATTTTAACTCATAGTCACACAGGAGCTGCTGGTCTACTGCTGCCTCGTGTGGTCACTTTGTGTCACTGAGGTCAATCCGAACAGAGGATTTCAAATGCTGAATTTACAGTAAAGAATTAGACATTTGAACTTAGTGATGGAGGCAGCAGTGAACTCCTGTGAGCTGTGATGTTAAAATCATTCATTTTCTCCATAGGGTTTGGTGTGGGAGAGTGAGTGGATTACAGGCTTCGGTTTCCTGTTGGAAAAACAATGATTTCACATTGTATTTGTTGAGCTGCTGTGTCATTGTTGCACCACCAGGCTCACCTGTTGTTGTTGTTGTTGTTGTTGTTTACAGCGGCTCCTCACTGGGTGAAGGAGCCTCAGAACCTTCTGTATTCTCATGGTGAGACAGTGAGACTGGACTGTCAGGCTGAAGGAATCCCCACCCCGACTATCAGCTGGAGCATCAACGGCCAACCAGTCACAGGTCCGCAGTCACACTGACGCCCCCTGCTGGACCTGACATGTCATTCACCAACTCATGTGTGTCTGAGTGTGAAAGAAGGAAGGAAGGAAAGAAGGAAGGAAGGAGAGGATGGGGAGAGAAAGAGGAAAACAAAGAGAAAGAAAGAAAGAGTTGTGGGGAGATAAAGGGAAGGGAGGGAAAGGTATTAAGGGAGGGAGGAAGAAAAGGGAAGAAGGAGAGAAGGGAGAGACATAGGGAAGGAACTAAGGATGGAAAGAAAGAATCAATAAGGGGAGAAAAAGATGAAGGATGGAGGGAAAGAGCGGTGCAAACACAGTGTGTGTGTGTGCATGTGTGTGTGTAACAGCTGCAGCGCCTCCTGTTGGTCGTCACACTCAGTTTCTTTGTTTCCAGCAGATGAAAAGTTTGTGTTTGTCAAACTCAAAGATGTGGTCAGGTTTTAACGTCCTCTGTCTATTTGTCCCCTCTCTCACACACACACACACACACTCACACAGAGGTGGACGAGGACCCTCGGCGCAGCGTCTCCGGTGGCGTGTTGATCCTCAAAGACGTGGTGTTTGCTGACACAGCAGTTTATCAGTGCGAGGCGACGAACAAACACGGCTCTATCCTCGTCAACTCCTTCGTCTACGTCATCGGTGAGAACACACACACACACACACGTACACACTGCGGGGTCAAAGGTCGTCCTCTTACAGCTGTGTCTCTGTCTCTCTTGCCAACAGAACTTCTTCCTCAGATCTTGTCGTCTGATGGAGTCGTTTACAGAGTCGTGGAGGGAAAAGACGTGTGGATGAACTGTGACGCGTTTGGTTCTCCACGACCGCACGTCACATGGTGAGAGACGCACACACATGCACGCACTACATCTACATTGATGAGTTGAAAGTAATTAGAGGAATTAGTATTTTTATGGAATGAACCTTTAAAACCTTTAGTATTTATGTTCACCTGCAGTACTGAGGCTGTGGGCCTTTAGTCAGTGATTGTGTGTTTATTGTCAATTATTGGTGGTAAAAACGTTATCGGTCGACTTCCTGTTGACAGAGTTCATTAATTTCTGGTTCTAATCAATGATACTGATGCTCTGTCCACTGTGTGTGTGTGTGTGTCCTCTGCAGGGAAGGGGACACCTCTGTCCCTCTCCTCTCTGACCCTCGTGTCTCTCTGTTGACCAATGGAACCATGGAGTTGTCCGGTGTTGGACACGAGGACAGAGGGACATACACGTGCTCTGTCAAAGACACAAACATCTCCATCAATGCTCACCTGGAAGTTTACAGTTAGTTTATTCACAAACTTTCTTCAGTCAAACGTTTGTCTGACGTATTACGATATATTACGTCCTAAATCACGATATTATTATGGTTAAAAGTCGCAATAGTACACGGAAAAGGCTGTAATATTAGGGTAGCGAAAAGAGTTGTAATATTAGGATAAAACATCGCAATATTATAAGAATGAAGGTGTAACTTTATAAGTCTGAATATTACAATAAAATTTTGTATATTATTAATAAAAGGTCGTAATATTACAATTATAAAGTTGGATTACAACAGATAAAAAGTCAGAATATTACAATAAACAGTCATAAATTACGATAGTCTTAATATTATGATATCTAAAGAGTCGTATTATCAAGATAAAAAGTCTTGATATTACAAGAATAATGTTGTAATATTACAATAGATAAAAAGTCGAAGCATTACTAGAAATGATGAAATGTCGTATTATTATTATGCTAAAAACTCGTAATGTAACAAGAATAAAGTTGTAATATTATAAGAGTTAATATAAATAATAGAGTTGTAATGTGATCTCTATATTTCTCAGAATACATTTAGATTTTCCTGCTTCGTTAATTCTGTGAAATGAAAACCTGAATGTTTTGACGTGACTTTCTGTTTCCCGTCAGACCGTACGATGATTGTGACTCCGCCTCAGGACCTGCACGTCCTCCGGGGGAACAGCGCCGTGCTCGACTGCCACTTCCTCAAAGACTCTCGGCTGCATCGCCCCCAGGTGGTGTGGAGGAAGAACGGACAGAAGCTGCAGGAGTCCGGGCTGGAGCATGCACACGGACACAGGTGTGACTGTACTTCCTGTTTGTGTCTGTGGAGACACCCAGTGGTGAATACAGGACACTACAGTTAATCCTTTGTATCGGTGTGTTCCATAACAAGAAAAAAGTAATATAATAATATTAAATATTACAAGAATGAAACCGTAATATATATTAAAAGAGTAATATATAAGAAGAATAAAGTCGTAATATTATGGGAATAAAGTCGTAATATTATGAGAATAAAGTTGGAATATTACAAGAAAAAAGTGAGAATATTACGCGAATAAAGTTGGAATATTAGGATATATAAAAATTCGTAATATCAGGATAAATAAAAAGTTCGAATATTACAAGAAAAAAGTCAGAATATTACAAGATTAAGTCGTAATATTAGGATAAATAAAAAGTCAGAATATTACAAAAAGAATCGTATTATTAAGAGAATAAAAAGATAGAAAGTTCCCATGTAAATGGAACGCAGCATATATCCTGGTTAAGCACATCATTGGCTGCTGAGAGGAAGAGGCGGGGCATCATTCTGCAAAACATGTGTGTTATAGACCTTTAATTAAAGTGCTGTGTGTGTGTGTGTGCAGATACACCTTCTCAACAAACGGAAGCTTAAAAATCAAAGATGTCCAAACAGACGACACAGCATCTTATTCCTGTGAGGTCATCACTGACCTGGACAACGTGCAGGACAGAGGCTCCATCACTGTCATAGGTGAGTGTGTGTGTGTGTGTGTGTGTGTGTGTGTGTGTGTGTGTGCAAGAGTGAGACTCTTAACTGTTTTCTATCTGACCTTCAGCACAACCAGACCCGCCCAAGGATTTGTCTCTGAATGAAGTTGAAGACCAAAGTCTGACACTGAGCTGGATCCCAGGACAGTCTCACAACAGCCCCATCACAGGTACACACACACACACACACACACACACACACACACACACACGCGCGCAAACATGATCACGTCTTTATCTCACTGTTAGACAGACTTTACCAACAGGAAACTGAAGTTTGTAGTTTGTAATGCATTCACTCTCCCACACCAACATCACAGCACACAGGAGTAGTTGATCCATTGCTGCCTCCATCACTTAGTTCAAATGTCTTATTTTGTAAAATGTAAAGTTTGAAAAATCTTTGTTCAGATTGAGCTCGTCGTAGACCTAAACTGACATAGATTTTATTTGCTGAGTCATTTGTTAAGCAGCTTAAGTCTGGTTCCCACTGGCAGCCACTCCTTAGAAAAACCTGAACTAACCTTTAACTTTACATAAACATCTGTTGGAAATGCATACTGACGATGATGATGATAATGGACAGAGTACATCGTGGAGGCGAGGGAGGAGCAGCACACAGACGAGAGCAAGTGGAAGTGGGAGGAGTGGAAGAAAGTACCTGGCGACTTCAACCACCTGCAGCTGACGCTCCGTCCCTTCTGCACCTATCGTTTCCGTGTCGTTGCCGTCAACAAGATCGGCCCCAGCGAGCCCAGTGCGATGTCGGACACCTACAGCACATCACCTGCTGGTGAGACACACACACCACACACGTGAGGGAAAATAAACCCGTTAAACAAGAAGAATGTGACGCTGCTGTTAGCAGCCATTAGCATAGCATCAAGACAAGATGTGTTTTTAAAGTTCAGAGGTTTTGAAAAAGTACATGTGAATGCACAGTGTATACGGATTATGTTTTCAAGTCTTTATGCAAAGCTAAGTTACGTTTGGTGCTACATGACATTGAAGGGACATACTCGTGTGAGATGTCCATCTCGTCTCACTCTCAGGGTCCTTGTCCTTGTCTGTCTCTGTGCAGCTCCCGACACAAACCCCACGAATGTTCGCAGTGAGTCTACAGACCCGAAGAGTCTGATCATTACATGGGATGTGAGTAGTTTTCATTTTATAGGTGAAAAAAACAAACTAAAAAAACACGATCAGAATAATGACCTTTTTTTTAATCTCGTTTTTTTTTTTTTTAACAGGAATTAGACAAACACTTCCACAACGGCCAGGACTTCCAGTACAGGGTGTCGTGGCGGGAGGCTGAGGGGGACAGCGTGCACTGGCACGAAAGCTACGTGAAGTCGCCGCCACTCACGGTGAAAAACACAGGGACGTTCACGCCGTTCGAGATCAAGGTCCAGGCCGTTAACTCAATCGGAGAAGGACCGAGACCAGAGCCTAAGTTTGGATACTCGGGGGAAGACGGTACGTCCACCGAACACGTCACAACATTCTGTGATAAAGTAACAATAGACAAGATAATGTGTTTTTTGTAAAAGAAAGTACATGTGAATGCACTGCGTATCCAGTTTATGTTTTCAAATTATCATGCTAAGCTAAGCTAAGTTTGGTGCTACATAAGATTGAAGGGACATACTCATGTGAGGTGTCTATCTTCTCGTGTCACTCTCAGGGCCAAAACTAATTTGTTTAGTTATGTCCTTGTCTGTCTCTTTAAACATGAAATAGCTTATTTAAGAACGTTATCTGGTGCTTCACAGAAAACATTATTTTCTTAACTTTAACCAGAAAAATGACTGAATTATTGAAATACATTTTTACCATTTTATTGGAAATGCGTGAGTAACAACATAAAGAGACGAGACCATGAATAAATTAACAGAGAAAATGAAACAGGCACGTACAGGCACATACATGTAAAAGTAAACATTTGATGAAATAAGATATGATTTATTTATATAGTGTACATTAAAATTGACCAATAACAACCATCAGACACGTAAGATTTCATGATTTGCTAAAATGGCGTGTGACTCACCTGTTTTTATTGACGGTCAACGTGACTCCTGCACTTCCTCTCAGAGCCTGAGGAGGCACCTTCTGGAGTGGAGACCACGGTGATCAACAGCTCAGTGAGAGTGAAGTGGAACGAGGCCCAGAACGTCCGCGGGGAGCTGCTCGGGTACAAGGTGAAGAAACACTGAATTTCAAGGAGAGACCACCGTGTGGCTGATTTCAAACACTGCGAGTTAGAGGTTTAAGTGTTTTTCACCAAACACATTTTATATCATAATAATTTAATGTGTGTAATTAGTTTCTGTCTCTTTGTTCTAAAGGAAAAACTGACATCATAATGTTTTTTAAACCACTTAACAAAAGACTTCAAATGAAAACATCTTTATGTCATTGTTAGACAGACTTGTCCAGCAGGAAACTAAAGATTGTAAACTACTCACTCTCCCACACCAAACCCCATGGAGAAAATCAGTGATTTTAGCCCTCGGGGACACAGGAGCTGCTGTTCTACTACTGCCCTTGTGTGGTCACTGAGGTTAATCTGAACCAATAATTTCATAAACCGAATTCACAAAATAAGACATTTGAACTTAGTGGTGGAGGCCGCAGTGGATCAACAACTCCTGTTTGCTGTGATGTTAAAATCACTGATTTTCTCTATAGGGTTTGGTGTGGGAGAGTGAGTGGTTTCAGTGAGATAAAATCTGTTTTTCCATGTTTTGTCTCATCCTTGTTCTTGATGCTCTGAATATACTTCCATAATTCTTCTTTTTCTGTTAATAACTTTCAGCAGACTGTAATGCTGCCCCCTACAGTTTGAAGCTCTCAATCGACAGTAAACCTCCTTCATACTTGAAAAATCCTGAACTATCCCTTTAAGTTAATTAAATGAAGTTATTTCAATTAAAGATCTGTAGGTTTTTTTGTGTTTTACAAAATGAGTCAAAAAGTGAATCTAATGTTAGTAAAAACTCTTAGAGGTCAAACTGTCATATTTAAGAATGATCAGCTTTATATCCCGCCCTCCTGCCCCTCCCCCTCAGATCTTCGTCAGGTGGTTGGGTCCACAGGTGGGACGAGGTCGCAGGTCTCTTGGACACCAGCACCACGGCGAGGACAGAGAGGACAGCAAGGACAGGACAGAGGGGGGGACAGACAGAGACAGAGTGGTGGTGGTCCACGGCAGGAAGACGTCAGAGGAAGTGACGGGGCTGAAACTCTTCTCCCGCTACCAAGTCTCCGTGGCCGTCTTTAACAGCAAAGGGGCGGGGCCACGCTCGCCACCGCACCACTTCACTACGCCAGAGGGGGGTGAGTGTGAGCGAGTGAATGAGTCACCTTTCTATTAAAGCTCACGTCAGTAAGTGTGGAAAACGACACATGCCACGCCCTCCTGTCAGTCTGCTGGTCAAAGCTCCGCCCCCAAAACACCTAAAAGATGTGTTTTTCATAACATATTGCAGACGTAAATAATTAATTAAGTAATGTTAGTGTATATGTGTGTGCGTATGTTTGTATGTGAGTATGTGTATGTATGTATGTGTGTGTGTACATGAATGTGTGTGTTGTATGGGTATCTTTTAAGACCTGGTTTTAGGTTTAGGGTTCGGCACTTGGTTGTGATGGTTATGGTTAGGGTGTCTGTGAATGTCCTCATTATGACTGCTATACAAACGTGTGTGTGTGTGTGTGTGGTGTGTAGTTCCTGGACCTCCTGCGTCCCTGACCTCTGACAGTCCCACAGACAGATCCCTGGTTCTGTTCTGGACTCCTCCATTAGAGGCCAACGGGATTCTGTTGGGATACATGGTTCAGTATCAACAGGGTGAGAGGCAACATTCATTAATTCATTTAAGTTTTTCGTTCTGTTTTGATTTAAAGCCACCATGACGACCTCCTCACCAGTGTGTGTGTGTGTGTGTGTGTGTGTGTGTGTGTGTGTGTGTAGACGTGGACAGCAGGGCCAGTCATCTGCAGATGGAGTTCATTAGTGACCCCAGTGTCACTCATATCCAGCTGGACGAGCTCGACCCGAGCAGCCATTACTTCTTTAAAGTCATCGCACGCACGGCCGCTGGAGACGGACCGCCCGCCGTGCTCAGGGGCGCCACCCTGTTGGACGGAGGTGGAGTTACACACGCACATTTGTTTAATATGCTGATTATGCCATCTTTAAGCCTGGTTTGCATTATTATTACTTCTTCCTTTTCATCCTCCTCCTCTCCTCCTTCTTCTTCAGTTCCTCCATCAAACGTCACCATCGTTGAGGGAAAGACGTCACTGAACCTGACCTGGGTTCCTGGAGAGCGAGACCGGAACCACGGCTTCCACGTGCGATATCTGAGGAAGAGCGGTGAGATGATCACTGTGGAAACATCTCAACATCGGCCTGAGGAACATCCTCTCATCCTCTGTGTGTATGTGTGTGTGTGTGTTACAGCCGGGGGTGAGTGGGAGGAGTCAGAGCTGGTGAATTCCACACAGGGCTTCTTCATGCTGCCCGGCCTCCAACCAGGGACTGAGTACCACCTGATGATTCTCCATGGAAACGAGACTCAGTGGGAGGAGGTGGTCAGGACTGTGGGATCTGGTCTGTACCTGAGTCACAACAACAAACTCATTTATATCATGATATCATGAGTCAGCAATAATCAGTATGAGACAATAATAACAGTGTTAACATGTTTCTCTGTCTTTTTTTCGTCATATTCTGTCACTTAGCTTCTCTTTTACCGTCATTCCCCTGATTAGCGCCACCACCAGGTGTCATGTAGTCGTGATGTTGGTGGTAAATGTTTTTACACGTTTAGTATGATGATTGATTGATTATATGTGAAACAGGACCGTCTGTCATGCCCGGTGGTTTTGCCGCACAAGGCTGGTTGATCGGACTCATCAGTGCCATTGTGCTGCTGGTGCTGATACTGCTCATCCTGTGTCTGATCAAACGCAGCAGGGGAGGAAAATATGCAGGTACGCAAACACACACACGCACGCTCACTCAGTGTCTCTCTCTCACACACACACAGTGTCGCACACACACAGAGTCTCTCTCTCACACACACACGCACACACACACAGTGTCGCACACACACAGAGTCTCTCTCTCACACACACACACTGATGTTGAGATTTTCCCTCACAGTCAAAGACAAAGAAGATAAGGAAGTGGACTCTGAAGCTCGGCCCATGAAAGACGAGACATTTGGAGAGTACAGGTGAGCTTCCTGTCATTTCCTGTCACATGTCACACAATCTCTTTCACAGTAGAACATCTCATTAAACCGCTGAGTCACTGCTCAGTACAGGATCATCTCATTAAACCGCTGAGTCACAACACAGTATAAGAACATCCCATTAAACCACTGAGTCACTGCTCAGTATAAGAACATCTCATTAAACCACTGAGTCACTGTAGTAGAGGTATAATCTTTTGTGTTGGATGCTGAGACACTGTTGACCGTGTTCCATTTGAGAAGATGCTAATGTTAGCCATTGTTAGCTCACAATAACAGGAAGTGAGCATCTGAAGAAGGTTATTTTTTTCACTTCCTGTTGAGCTCAGCTCTTTTTTCTTTTCACCATCTTTAACACTGTGCTGCAGATCTCTAGAGAGGTGAGGACCATCGTCCACCACCTCGTCCCTGCATGTCCTGTCTGTCCTCTGTGTCACTGAGTGGACTTTGTTATTGTTGTTGTTTTTGGGGACAGTGTTAGTTCAGGTTTTTACTCTCATAGATTTTAGCCACTTGAAGGTACAATGTGTAATACATGATTCCTGATGAACATGTCTGACCTCTCTGATCCTGTGTAGCCTTTTGAGCTGCCCCTGCTCCTTTACATAAATATAAAAAGGCTCATTCTGGGGTTAATGAAAAACAACTATTCATACAATGAGGTATTTGTATGAAGTTTGATTATTTTATCTCCAATGTCGACCAAATAAAACAATTTCACCTTTAACAAAACTCCTAAAATATCTACTGAAGTCTACGATGTCTTAAGAACATGTTCATGTCTTTATGTCACTGAACGTGTTCTGAAGACATCGTAGACTTGATCTGACGTAGATTTTATTAGTTCTCTTATTTAGTGGCTAAAATCTGTTTTTCCTTGTGTCAGCCATTTTGTTTTCACCGTACATGTTCTCTGTGGGCTTTGGTCCTCTATGGACCAAAGCCCACAGAGAAAATCAGTGATTTTAACATCACACACACAGGAGCTGTTGATCCACTGCTGCCTCCATCACTAAGTTCAAATGTCTTATTTTGTCACTTCAGTGTTTGAAATCCTTGGTTCAGATTGACCTCAGTGAACCAAAGTGACCACACGAGGCAGCAGTAGACCAGCAGCTCCTGTGTCACTGATTTTCTCTATGGACTTTGGTGTGGGAGAGTGAGTGGTTTACAAACTTCAGTTTCCTGCTGGAAAAGTCCGTCTCACAGTGAGATAAAGACAGCAGCAGAGGGCGCTCACAGCACAGTTTACTACTAACTCAGCCTTGTTTACATTTTTACCCACTGTTGTTGTTTGTGTGTCGCCCTCCAGTGATGGAGACGAGAAGCGCAGTGACAGTCAGCCGTCACTGTGCGGTGAGAGTAAGCTGGGCAGCGACGACTCTCTGGCTGAGTACGGAGACAGCGTGGACATCCAGTTTAACGAGGATGGGTCCTTCATCGGCCAGTACAGTGGCCGCGGGCCCGTTCCCCACGGCAACGAGAGCTCCGGTCCCGCCTCCCCTGTCACAGCAACGGCCCCGCCTCCTCCCATTGCTCCATCCATGTCAAGCGTCCTGAACAGGCCTAGCTAGAGATACACACACACACACACACACAAATCATGAAGGGACACACCACTACTGACTCCACTGCCATGTAACACACACACACACACACACAAACACAGTCCACTTAAGCTGTTTACAGGCGTCTCACCTTTTCTACGTTCTCACACACACACACACACACACACACACACACACATACTCACACACACTGAATCCGATGTTTGTGTTTCTATAATGACAGAGAGAGAGAGAGAGAGAGGAAGACGATGGTCAGCGTAAGACAGAGAAAAACTAAATGTCTCAGAAACTCAGTTTCACTCTTTCATTCTTTCTATTTTCAACTGAGAATCAAAAAACAAACAGCAGTTTATTTCATTGTTTGTTTATCTTCACATTCAGAAAAACCAAAAAAAAAGGTTGTTTTACATTTTATTTTGTTTTTAAATCAAATGAAAAGAAACAGATTTTGCCGAAACTTGATGAGAGTTTTTACTCACGTGTGAAACAGAATTTGTATTTTTTTTGTGTGTTGTTTGGCTAACGCTCACTGACTCAGCGCTCGCTTGCTCCCGATACAATGACGTCACATGATCCATACAAAAATGGAGCGAAACATTGGGTAAGTTCCGCCGAGCCGCGACACATCCTGAGGATTTGAACTGTTGTGTTACGATGCAACAACAAATAACCCAGGTTGTGTTTGGAAAATAAGATTACTTATTTAAAAACGTAAACAGATTTGTGAAGTTAATACTGAACACCTTTTCAAAGACAAAGTGCAGTCAAAAAAATTTTTTTAGCATCAAACTCGAAACACGGTGAGAACAAACACAAAACAGCAGTAAGCGACACTGTTACTGAACACCTTTTCAAAGACAAAGTGTAGTCGCCAGCCTTTAAACCCATCAGACATTTTGTGCCCGTTTTTAATAAACCTTTAAAATGGTTTGGCTAGTTTGTTGCTGGTCCCAACAGTTTTCTTGTCACCTTCACATTTATTAGCATGCAACTCCACGTGAGACAAGCTCGTTGATGACGTACAATTAGAGCGCTAGCCGGAAATGTTAAATGTTAAATATCCATTTATGGGTTTTTTCCATTTGCTTCATTTGATTTTAACACAAAATAAAAGCTACAAAAACATGTTTTTCTAAATGTTAATAAAAACAAATAATGACATTAAAATGAAGCAATTTCAGATTCTGAATTGAACATAAAAAGAATGACTTTATTATATTTAAATAAATACCGCAATTTTTTTTATCAAAAGATCCTCACTTTGTTTTTTTATGTTTTGTGTAAATACGTTTGTGTGCATGACTCTGACGATGCATTTGATGTTTGTTTGTTAGTTTTTTAAGGCGTGGCTCCTAAAGCTAAGATGCATGCCCCGCCCCCCCACCCCTAAGTTTTCAATTCATACCCATTTCATAAGTGTGTGTCTTTGATTGTTCGTACTCTCCGACCCTGCAGCGATAACCCTGTTGCCTTAAGACTCCGGCCACGCCTCCTATCCTCCTCCTCCTCCTCCTCACTCACACACACACACATGTTCGACATTCATGACTTGAGGGGACATTGAATTGACTTACATTCATTTCCTGGAGACTTACTCTAACCTTAACCACAATTACTACTGGCCTAATCCTAACCCTGACACTAACCTTAAAAAATATCTTCACCTAATTTAAATTTGTAATTTACGTTATGGGGACTTGTCCACAAGGAAGACAATTCCCCATAATGTGACTGTGTAAACAGGTTTAGGGCCCCACAACATTAGTAATACCTGGACACACACGCACCCATGTTCCAGAAACAGAAAGTGAGGTGAAGCTGAAAATAAACACACGCGTCTTTAAAGCTTTAAACACATCGCAATCGTACGATCAAAGACGCATGGCTCCGGCCACACTACACACAGTGGGGACACCTCTGTGATGGACAAGTCTGTGGTTGACTCGTGAGTCTTCAAGAGCCTAAAACTGAGACATTTGAAAACTTCAGAGCTGAGTTTTAATGTGGACCAGAAGAACACCGTCACTATTCAATTGAAAATTTCAGAGCAACAATTTAGTCTGGACGTTTGGAAAATAAAGCCGTGACTCCAACTGTTCGTCAACACTAAAACATAACCATGCCACTTTCAAAATAAAAGTCTCACTTTCTGTTCATCCAAGCTAAAGAAATAACCCTAGTTTTCAAAATAAAAGTCTTCCACGCTAAAATAATACGTTTTAAAATTAAAACGCAGACCCACTGCCGACTGTCACTCACACACACACACACACACACACACACAAAGTGGAGGCCTATAGAAACCAGTGAATGGGTGAATGAGTGAATGGGCGGTTCCTCTGTAGCAAAATTCAATGGGAGCCACAGAAGAAGACAACGTTAAAGAGAATCCGACGTTTCGTTCTCTGAATGTAAATAGAACCTTGAGATTGTCTTTTTTTTATTTCTCTTACTTCTTTTATAAAACAATCAACATGTAAGTTTTTTTATTATCAGTTGTTTTTTGTACACAACAACATTTGTATCATCAAACTCTAAACACGGCGAGAACAAACACCAAACAGCAGTAAGCGACACTGTTATTCTGACAAGGCCCCACGGCAGAGCTGTGTCAGGGCATGCGGCGCCTCCTGCTGGCTCAGCCTGCTGCTTGTCGTGGTTTCAAATCTTACGTTTGTTTTTATTGAAATTAAAACTTTGGCTTCTCATGACAAGTTCACACCGGAACCACAGTTATTTTTCGTGTTGTGGAACTTTGGTCATTGGTTCCTCATTTGAATGAACATAACCTGCGACTGCTAGCTTGAAGGGGATGAAGCTAGAGTCGAAGCGCCAAGTACTACGACTTCCTCACTCAGTTTAAGCACCACCCTCTCACATTAAGTCGTGCTTGTGTGGTGTCTTTCTTCCATTCCTGATAAAACTCGGAAGAATCGATCAGTTTTAACAAACAATAACCTGGAACGACTGAAGCTAACTACGCAAAAGTCAGGTCTTTGCAGGATTAGCATCTTTCCGTGTCTCTGCATTGACTCTGTACGTTAAAATCATTGCGCAAAAAATTACCAGTGGTGTTCGGTGTGAATGACGCTTAAAATTAAACAATACTGAAACTTTTTTTTTAAAGATCAATCTCCATTCATCTATTAACGTAATAATCCATAATCAATAATCCAAACCTCTACGCGTTGCCTTGTTAAACGTCTTTTCTGCGATTTTGATGCTGACTGTTTGTATGACTGTAAATAAAGACGGACGACGTGACGCTCACATCTGGAACGCCCCCTGGTGGTTGGCAGCAGTAGAGGTCCTAAGCCCCGCCCTCTCTTGTTAGTGATGAAACTCAAGCTCAGACGCCACTGGCACAAGTGGCTTCATATTTGTCCAGTAGGGGGCGGCGGTGCAGGAGACACGTCGTTTGTCTTTAAACGCGATCGTTTGCCGCCGTGCGTCTGCTCGTCTCTGTTGCCGCCTTCTTTTATACAATAAATTATAAATTAAAAAAAGACAAAAAAAATTTAGCTATGAATAGAAACAATTCTGCAAACGTTAACAGCAGCAGTGCTTTTATCAGTTATGATGACGGGGTCAGTATTGTTGTCACGGCGACGTCATTGTTGCTAATATCAGGATTTAGCAGGAACAATACAGTGGTGGGGTGGGCAGGGTCAGGGACGGGGCTCTAAAGTGGGGGTGGGTGTGTTTGGGTTGAACACAGTGTTTCCCAAAGACTGGGTCGGGGCCCACAGATGAGTCGTTTGTAAGAATTTTCCAAACCCTTTAGTGAACTTTGGTGCTTTTTTGTTTGAATTCATTTTTTAGTGCAGCACAAAGTTTTCCCCCGAACAGATAGTTTAGGAAACACTGTTTTAACACACACATGCATACATAGAATGTGGGGGCGGGGCAATGATGATGATGGGGGCGGGGTGTACTGTGACACGGAGGTGTGCTAATGTTGTACCTGCTTGTTGCGTTGTGCGATGTTCTGTATCTGAACTAACCCAGACTGTCGAATAACTAACCAATAAACATGGATACACACCTGAGTCTGTGTCTGTCTGTCTCTGTGAGGACCAGGTCTGTCCCTGTGATTACCAGGTCTGTCTGTCCCTGTGAGGACCAGGTCTGTCTCTGTGAGGACCAGGTCTGTGGACATGGTGTCAGTGACACTGCGTTCCATTTAAAGCAACAGATGTTACGTACTGTGGCTTTAATGTGACAGAATCCTGAGACACCATCAGGAGGAGGCGGGGCTTAACCAGAATGACTCGTTTAGCTGGTGTGTGTGTGTGTCAGCTGAGACACACACACACACACTCCTCCAGGAATAGACTAGGACGATGAACGGAGCAGCGGAGGTTTTGCCGCGTGGGGGCGCACTGAGGTTCCTGCAGCGTCCGAACGGTGAGTGACGGCGGCACGCACGCGCGCACGCAAATATGCATGCAGAATGAAGCCGTGTGCGCGTGCGTTACCTCGTGGCACTGTGATTGATACATTTCCCCCCCGCTCCTCCCTCTCTCTCTCTCGCTCTCATACACACCCATGCACGCACACACTTATATAACAGCCGTGAGAATTCTGGGAACGTGCCCACATATGTTCAGAGAGCGAGAGAGGGGTGGCGCGTGGTGAAACTCGGCCCTCGTGGTCAGACTGCAGTGACGTCAGAAGGTGACTGTAGTGACGTAAGTGGGTAAGAGTAGCGCGCGCTCACTCCCGGAGCAGCCATTGATTTGATATTGAACAGAGACAGAAACAAAGTCACGTGACTCCAGAGTCTGAAGACAGTCATTATCGTCACTATAATAATAACAATAATGGAGAATAAAGAGACCGCGCGAGCACCGAGAGTGAGGCGCGTGCGCTGTGAGAGCAGCAGAGGTGAGGTTAAACCACACACACGCACGTTTCGTCCATTACTTGAGAGGACATTACATTGACTTACATTATTTCCCCATAACATTTAGTAATACCTGTACACACACACACACACACACTTGCACGAAGAGCTGCAGTGAATGAGAAACAGTGACAGTAACTAATTGTAAAGTCAGAGCTGCAGAGTAACTGAGTTCAAATGTAACTGAGAAACAAAGTGACTGAGTTAAAAAAGTAACTGCGTTAAAAAAGTAACTGAAAAACAAAGTAACTGAAAAACAAAGTAACTGAAAAACAAAGTAACTGAAAAACAAAGTAACTGAGTTAAAAGGTAACTGTAAAACAAAGTAACTGAGTTAAAAATAACTGAAAAACAAAGTAACTGAGTTAAAAGGTAACTGTAAAACAAAGTAACTGAGTTAAAAAGTAACTGAAAAACAAAGTAACTGACTTAAAAAAGTAACTGTAAAACAAAGAAACTGAGTTAAAAAGTAACTGAGAAACAAGGGAACTGAGTTAAAATGTAACTGTGATAAAAAGCAACTGTAAAAATGTAATTGGATAAAATGTGAGTAACAAAGTAACAGAGTAAAAAAATAACAGATTTAAGAAGAGAGTAAACAAGGAACTAAATAATGACATAACTGAGTTTAAAAGTAACTCAGTAAAAATGTAACAGTGTAAAAAATTAACTGAGCAAAAAAGGAAAGTGAGAGAGCAAACAAGGAGAGGTGGCAAGGAGACAAAAACAGAACCAAGACGATGATGATAGTGAGAGCTAAGTCTGTGTCAGAGTTCTCTAACTCCAGGAGATGGCAGTAATGAACATCATGGTAACACCAGAGAAGAAGAAGAAGAGGATGAGACAGTGGGACAGATAGAAGACACAGGCCGTTTCTCAATACTCGAGTTAGCAAGTATGTACTTGCTTACTTGGGAAGTATATACTTGAGAAGTACGCTGGGAGTATATACTTGCCAAGTACGGGAGTACACAAGTATGTGGTTGTTCCTCAATACTCAAGTATGCAAGTATGTATGTATTGTTCTGCTGTTTGAATGGTGGCTGGCGCCAAGTGCTGCAGCCTCATTAGCGCCACCTACAGTGTTGATAAATGAACATATGAAATACTTTTAATAAATGCATATATATGTTGTTATTATTTTTACATTTTAAATATTTAACTTCATTTATTAATTTATTTCTATTAAAATATATAATACAATGTGGAAAATAGATATAGTACAGCATTGAGTAGTGTAGTGTAGTGTATATATATACGTGTACAAATATATACTATTCTACATATCTAATATTTAAATATTATATTTAAATACAGATACAATGACCGTGCCACATGTTTGAATTCCGACCACATGTTTGAATTCTAAATGACTAATTTCTCGCCTCAAATGATCTTAAAACTTTGTTCCAGGACACAGAAAAATATTTATTTCAGATTTATATTTCTATTATCTGCTGCTATGCTCCGCCGAAATGTATTCTGGGATACATGGCCATCCCAAGTACGCTTAAGTCACCTCCGATGCATACTTGGTAAACATGGGCGGAGCGAGAACACTTCCGGGTTTGAGAACCGTCCTCGCTGTTCGCTTACTTGAGAATTGGAACAGCACTTGAACTGAGGCTGATGACGTTTTCACAAGTACGGGAGTACGCAAGTACGCACAAGTACGCACAAGTATGGATATTGAGAAACGGCCAGAGGCCAGTATATACTTGAGAAGTACGCTGGGAGTATATACTTGCCAAGTACGGGAGTACACAAGTATGTGGCTGTTTCTCAATACTCAAGTAAGCAAGTATGTATCTATTGTTCTGCTGTTTGAATGGTGGCTGGTGCCAAGTGCTGCAGCCTCATTAGCGCCACGTACGGTGTTGATAAATGAACATATGAAATACTTTTAATAAATGCATATATACTGTTATTATTTTCACATTTTAAATATTTAACTTCATTTATTATTTCATTTCTATTAAAATATACAATACAATGTGGAAAATAGCATTGTAGAGTAGTATATATATAAATGTACTATAAATATAACTTGTACAAATATATGCTACTCTACATATCTAATATTTACATATTATATTTAAATACAGATACAATGACTGTGCGATTTTAATGTAAATCTATAATTCTAAGTTAAAATAAATAAAACATTAACAATATACAAACTTTCAAACCGTCGCTGCCAAACTATAAATATGCCATATCCATACCCTAACCCTACACAAACCACATGTTTAAATTCTAAATGACTAATTTCTCGCCTCAAATGATGTTAAAACTTTGTTCCGGGACACAGAAAAATATTTGTTTCAGATTTATATTTCAATTATCTGCTGCTATGTTCCACCGAAATGTATTCTGGGATACATGGCCATCCCAAGTATGCTTAAGTCACCTCCGATGCATACTTCCGGGTTTGAGAACGGTCCTCGCTGTTCACTTACTTGAGAATTGGAACAGCACTTGGACTGAGGCTGATGACGTTTGATGAAGTACGGGAGTACGCACAAGTACGCACAAGTATGGATATTGAGAAACGGCCACTTTTTACATAAGCTCAGCTGTTCAGAGGCCATGTGACACCACTTCCACTTGACAGGTCAAAGTTCAGAGTGGAGCTCTGTGATTGGTCGATGACAATCACTCTGAGTTTCATCACCGCAACTGTAAACGGTGAGTGACAGGTGAGCCGACCAATCACAGACACTCTGACCTCTGCAACCAGCCAAACAGGTGAGGTCAGTGACACACGACTCAGGCTCCGCCCACACACACGACACATGGTGTGAGAGTTTAAAACCCTGAACACACACACACACACACGCAGAGAGATAGACAGACACACACACAAGCAGAGAGAGGACACACACACACGTGCAGAGAGAGAGTCAGAGAGGACAGACACACGCAGAGAGAGAGAGACAGAGAGGACAGACACACACACATGCAGAGAGACAGAGAGGACAGACACACACACGCAGAGAGGATAGGCACAGACACTCAATATCTCCCTGTCTCACACACATACACACAGAGGACAGACACGTACAGACACTCTCTCTCTCACACACACACAGACACAGACAGAGTTAGCAGCCATAATGATGTCAGCGACTCACAGAACACTGACTCAGAATCCTCTGGAGAAAATCTGGGTCCCATCAATGAAAAATAGACTGAGCAAACGCAGAGGCTGTGAGTACACACACACACACACACACACACACACTGCACACACACACACACACACAGATAAGAGAAAAGTCTTTAAAAACAGTTACACCTGCTTTATGGCGCAGATATCTGCCCGTGTGTGTGGACCAGTGGGACATTCACCCCAAAAGGTCAGCGTGTCCACCACGTGTCCCAACGACGACCCACTTTATGAACAAACTGTTTTCTCTCATTTCTCATTTTTCTTACAGGACAAAAAAATCTCATGCTTTTTAATGCAGAGGTTTCACCTTAAAGGGATAGTTCAGGATTTTTGAAGCACTGACATCTTTGGGGACCAGTCTGAGACACGGTCACTCACTCTGGCTGCCACCAGCAGGAGACACAAGGAGAAGCTGATTATTATTATATCTAAATTTTTATATCTATATCTATATGTCTATATCTGTTCACATCTTTATCTCACTCTCCCACACCAAAGTCCATAGAGAAAATCTGTGATTTTAGCTCGCGGGGACACAGGAGCTGCTGGTCCTCTGCTGCCTCGTGTGGTCACTTTGTGTCACTGAGGTCAATCTGAACCAATAATTTCAGAAGCCGAATTCACAAAATAAGACATTTGAACTTTGTGATGGAGGCAGCAGTGGATCAACAACTCCTGTGTGTGTGTGATGTTAAAATCACAGATTTTCTCTATGGTGTGGGAAACTGTAGCTATTGTACACTTAAACTGATGTAGATGTTATTACTAAATCTGTTTTTTTTTTTGGTGTTCCTATTGGCAGCCATGTTTTTAACTGCCGTGTCACTGCTGCCTTTAACCCTCATCACTGAATTGGACCTGCATTATTCACGTGTGTGTGTGTGTGTGTGTGTGCAGCGTCGGTGCCTCAGTTCACTAACTCACCCACCATGATCGTGATGGTCGGTCTCCCAGCGCGAGGGAAGACCTACATCTCTAAGAAGCTAACCAGATACCTGAACTGGATCGGAGTCACAACCAAAGGTATCGAGTTTCACACGTTCACATGAAACATCAGTGTAAATATAATCAAAAATGTTCAGATAAAGATAAGTGAGTGCTTTATACACACATATGTAAATATGTATACACATGTTTGTATAAAGCAGAAAAAACTAATTTTCTTTACTAAAAATTACTATCAGAATATTTTATTACGACAGTGCAGTCCACCTTAAAATTACTCTCAGAAATAGAAAATAATCCAATTCTCACAACAAATGAGTGTTTTGTTATCACACAGTTGATTTACATGACATTTGTAGAGTTTAATTCACAATAACATTGTGAATTTCAGTCATTTTGGTTTGAATAATGTGACAGGAAGTGTTTATGTGCTGAGTTTGGAGTGTTTCCTGTTTGACTGTCACCAGATGGCAGCATTTAGTTAGTGACAGAAGTGGTCAAATTTACGATATTTCTTGAATGTATCTCAGCGTGCCGTGAACCCTGCTTTACTTTCAGCATTTTAAAATATTCAAATATTGGACTAAGAATAACATTGAATATTAAAAATATTTAATTTGCCAGTGATAAATGTAGCTTTTGTTTTTGTGTTGCACAATAACGCGTATTTGTCATTCACAGTGTTCAACGTGGGTCAGTATCGCAGAGACGCGACACAAGTGTACAACAGCTACGAGTTCTTCAGACCCGACAACATGGAGGCCATGAAGATTCGGAAGTATGAACATGTTTTATGCCAACGTAACGCAAATGTAACTGCGCTAAACAGAACAGTTTAAAAGATTAATCAGATATATGAAAGGTGTGTCTGTTTATATATTTTACAACTATTAACTTAAAATGTTATCGCATTTTTCACAGAATTTCAAAATAAGTGTTTGTGTTGACATGACACAACGGTATAAATTTCATGCAAAATTAATCTATGAATAAACAAACCTCTTAGCTAAGTGACTTGCCACAACCGGAGGGCCATGTTTTAAATATAAATACACACAAAAAATCTCACATGACCCATCTGAGGGCCCATGACCCACATTTTGGGAACCACTGGTTTATAAAAAAACAAAAGAGCGAGGACATTTTTTCCTTATAAGGACATTTTTTAAGGGTTAGCTGTGATGGTTAAGTGAATTCAGGATGTCAAAGATTGTCCTCACTAAAATGCTAATACAAACGTGTGTGTGGTCTCTCAGAGCGTGTGCGCTCACCGCACTCAAAGACGTGTGTGATTACTTCACCAGAGAGCGGGGACAGGTCGCGGTGAGTGGACAGTGGGACAATAACGATGCTCGAGGACACATTTATGTTTCAGTCTGACGTGGTTTTCTTATTCTTGAAGGTTTTCGATGCGACCAACACGACCCCCGATCGCAGAGAGGTCATTCGCAATTTTGCCAAAGAAAATGGTTACAAGGTCGCTTTTTATTTTTATAACAAAAAAAAGACTTAAATATACATAAATTAAAGGAAGAAATAGCATTTTTACACCATTAAGTGTGTTTAATGTGTCTTTGTTTTCAGGTTTTCTTTGTGGAGTCATTGTGTGACGATCCAGAAATCATCGCTGAGAATATTAAAGTAAGTGTGTGTTCGTTTGCATTCATTAGATCTTATTCTTTATTATTACTGACTGCAGTCTGACCAAGTGTTTACATGCAGGAGTAATCAGACTATGAATTACATGATCCAGGTATGTTAGTCCGACTAAGACCAGCTGGATTTTAGTCAGACTAACATGTTTACATGACAAAGAAAAGTTAATTATTGTCTTAATCTGCATAAAATCTGACTTCTACCTCTGAAGCTGTTTGGATGAGAAATGTTTGTTTATTTAAAAACCTCTCTCTCTCTCTCTCTCTCCCTCCCTCCGTAAAGCAAGTGAAGCTGAGTAGTCCAGACTACATAGACTGCGACAAAGACGAGGCCGTGGATGACTTCCTGAAGAGGATCGAATGTTACAAGTTGACGTACGTCCCTCTGGACGACGACAACGACAGGTGACACACCATCGCCGTTTAACAATCGCAATATTATCGCTCTACGACTCTTGAGTCGACTGAAACGCGTAAATGGAACGGGATAGCGAGCGTGCGTTATTGATCATCTGCTCGTAAACTTCGTCAAGAAGTGTCAAACCTGTCCCTCTGATGTTCACCGTCTCAGGTTTGTGTAACTCAAAGGCAAAGGTTACCATAGCGACGTCTCAATACGTTTTAAAGTATTTACTATATTCATCGTCCCAAACACGTTAAGAAAAACCCAGCAGGATCAGTTGACGTTAATACTTTAACTTCAACGGTAAAAGGCTACGTTTGTTAGCCGTCACGCTAGTTAGCATAAACATTTGGCATTTGATCAAGTAACGATTTGTGTATAAGCAAAATTACCCACAATCCTCTGAGCACGCACGTTTTTACCAGGCTTTTTAAAATGGGGTTATTACAATAACACAAGTTAACACAATTTAAATATTTATTTAAGACACTTCCCGTCTCTGTCCTCGTCCTCCCGCAGGCACCTGTCCTACATTAAGATCATTAATGTGGGCAGTCGGTACCTGGTGAACCGGATCCAGGACCACATCCAGAGCAGAATCGTTTACTACCTCATGAACATCCACGTCACGCCCAGATCCATCTACCTGTGTCGCCACGGAGAGAGCGAGCTCAACCTCGTGGGCCGAATCGGAGGAGACTCTGGACTGTCCACACGTGGGGCCAAGGTGTGTGTGTGTGTGTGTGTGTGTGTGTATTGTGTTGCCCCACCTCTGTCTCTCAGCTAACGTCCAGCCTGTTTGTTGACCGGTCAGTATGCCAGCGCACTGGGCTCATACATGCGTGGACAGAGCATCAGAGACCTGAAGGTGTGGACGAGTCACATGAAGAGAACCATCCAGACTGCAGAGGCTCTGGGAGTCCAGTACGAACAGTGGAAGGCCCTCAATGAGATCGACGCTGTGAGTATAAACACATGAAACCAGGAAACACATGACAACATGAAACCATGACACACATGAAACTGTGTGCGTGTGTGTCTCAGGGTGTGTGTGAGGAAATGTCCTACGAGGAGATCCAGGAGAATTACCCAGAAGAGTTTGCTCTAAGGGACCAGGACAAATATCGATACCGTTACCCCAAAGGAGAGGTGAGTGTCCCCGCTCCCTCATCGTGTCCCCGCCCCCTCATCGTGTCCCCGCCCACTTTTTCTTGCGTCTGTCTGACGTTTTATACACTCCCTGTCTGTGTGTGGAACAGTCTTACGAGGACCTGGTCCAGCGTCTGGAGCCCGTCATCATGGAGCTGGAGCGGCAGGAGAACGTCTTGGTCATCTGTCACCAGGCTGTTATGAGATGTTTACTCGCCTACTTCCTGGACAAGAGTGCAGGTGTGGAAACAAACAAACAAACAAAAAAACGTGTTACATGTTTGTAAAACTGTGGCAAACTGAGGCTCGAAACACATGATTCCCAAACTGTGAAACCTGGGGTAGAAATGTATACGTGGTGTTAAAAGTATGTGGGAGAGGTCACGTGTCTGAAGGTCACATGACTTAAGGGGTCTAAAGTGGTTTTATTTGATCTAAGAGTTTATTGGGGGATATAAAGAACAGCTCATTATTTAGCAGTCAGTCTGTTGGTGGATATAGAGAACAGCTCATTATTTAGCAGTCAGTCTGTTGGTGGATATAGAGAACAGCTCACTATTTGGCAGTCAGTCTATTGGGGGATATAGAGAACAGCTCATTATTTAGCATTCAGTCCGTTGGTGGATACAGAGAACAGCTCATTATTTGGTAATTTTTGGGTGGAGTAAACTTTAGCAGAGGTTTAGGTGTGAAAGTAAATGGTCTTTTTTGTTGTTGCTGTCAGGTGAGCTTCCATACCTGAAGTGTCCTCTGCACACGGTCCTGAAACTCACCCCAGTCGCCTATGGTCAGTATCTCTTGTTCTTCATAACGTTCATTCTTACAAATTCTGATGTCCTCTTTTGTCAATAACAGCACAACCAGTGGTTTCCAAAGGCTGGGTCAGGACCCACACATGGGTCATGCAAGGTGTTATTTAGGTCCCCAACCAAATTTGCAGAATTCGATTAACATTCTAGATGAGATTTATGTGTATATGTTGTTAATGACTTGCATGAAATTAAGTTTTCATTCATCTGAAACCAAATCGTAACATAAATCATGAAAGGATTGAAGTTGTAACATCTTATGTTACATATCTGCAACTCATATTTTGAATCGGTAAATAAATCATTTTCAGGACACGTTTTGTAAATTCACTGAAACAAATCTTGCAACACTCTCCCGTGACCCATGTATAGGTCCCCACCCAGTGTTTGAACCACAGGTGTAGAGTGAACTAACTGTAACTTTTATAAAAACACATTGTTTCAGTCATTGTGTTTGATGGTTTGTGTATTTTTTCTCTCTCAGGTTGTAAAGTGGAGTCTGTTTTCCTCAACATTGAAGCTGTGAATACACACAGAGACAAACCAGTGGTAAATCATTAATTCATTCACTCATTCATAAACACACATCATCGTGTCCCCGCCCATGTTGGTGCGACTTCATTGGAGGTCAATTCTGAAATCTGGTGTCAGAATCTAGTTTCACATTTTACTGCGACAGTGATTCCCAAAGTGTGGGCGTAGTGGAAAGTTTACAGGGAATTTAGCCATTTTTTTAAATATTTAAAACAAACCCATAACGCAACACTTTTTGAGTCGTAAGTCAGGAAATATTTGCTCCAATTCCTAAATTTGGGAATTTTTTTTGAGATTAATCTCTTAAACAGGTGAAACCTAATCCTCATAAATGCAAAGGAAAAGTTTCCTATTTGGAATATTCCCAAAATTCACAATTTTCCCATGAAAAGATCCTGGAATTCGTCTGAAAAACAAATCTCTTAATATTCGATGTACTCAAAGTGCCTCAGCAGCTTTAAAGGTGCAGTGTCAGCAGTTTTTCAGCTCATACCTGGTTCTTTTGTCCTTGCATTTGTCTCAGAATGTGGACGTGGACAGAGACACAGCGGAGGCTTTAGGGACGGTGCCCGATCACATCTAGATGAGGAGGAGGCGGAGTCAGGTTCTAATGATCCAACCTGATGGGAAAAGAGTGGCCTTTTAAGAAAAGAAAAAAAAAAAAATCATCATCACTATTATTGTTACTATAATTATTGTGGTGGTGGAAAGTTCCTTCTGTAGCAGCCTGTTTAAATTGTAAATGCACTTTATGATGCAGCGCACAGAGGTCACACGCTGTCAGTTAGCCTAGCATAGCATTAGAAAATAAATGAAAGTAGCCAGACTTTGTTTAAAGGCAATAACATTTTTAGAAGCTCATCCAAAAACAACCAGAGTTTGTGTAAACATCCAAAAAAGAAAAACGTTTTGAACACGTCGTCTGTCATTCAACCGTTTAAGTCTTGAAAGCGTGGTTTCCATGGTTACTAGGGAGCTATGACTCCAGCTACGACGTGTGGCTAACGCAAGGAATGTAAATTTGAAACGTATTATGTAAATTAGAAAATAATTAGAATATTTAATTAACATCTGCTGAGAAGTTTATGTCATTGGGGTCGGCCATTTTAAAAATTGTAATTTTTGTTTTTATTTTCCACTCAAAATGTTGTGAATTACAATTTAAATCGACTGTCCTGGAAAAACACCTAAGCCAAAAGCGCTAACAGTAGCTAAATCCGTAGGACCACAAACTAGCTTTTTTGGTAAACTGACCACAGTTAGACTAAGCTAAGCTAACTAGCTGTAAATTTAGCACGTGAATGTATTAATCTGTCTTGAACATGAACCAGTTAGCGTAGTTGGTATTTTAACTTCCCGATACCATGACGTGCCTCACGCCAAAATTAGCATCTGAGGTCAATATTATATACATATAATATTTAGACTTCCTGTGTCAACAACAAGATCTAAAAGTTTTCTGTTTTTAATGTGCACATCTTTAATTTTAGTCATTCACCTTTACTGTGCAGCTAATCAAGCCCTTCAACATAAAAGCCATTGACTTCAGCTTTTTTTACTAGCTCCTGTCTAAGCTTTTTTTTGCCACGTGGCACTTACTAATGACATACACGTTTTTATATCTTTTCATTTTAGTCGTTGTTTTACAACTATCGCAGAATATTAGCGATGACATGAAGTAGTCGTGCAAATCCTGTTTCCAGTAACGGATCAAGTCGCGACTTCAAGATTCAACCGTCGCTTTGTTGACATTTTGTGGAGGATTTCGGATTCTTAAACACAAACTAGTCGCATGTTCCGTTTGTTGTCAGAACTCAGGAATTTTCCAACTCCGACATTGGATTCCAAGATAGCTACCACAGTACAAACACTGCAACAGTGAACCAGTCGTGCACATAGTACCATTTGATTTCTATTCGCGAACAATGTGACTACACTGTTTGAGTGAGCGTTGGTAGCAACAGGTATCGCTAACAATGGCTAGCCCAGAATTATACATAGTTTTTTTTAAGACTCAATGTAAATGGAACAGCGTAGAAACAAAACCTTTAGTTTTTATAGAAATTACACCTCATGTAGCTTAAAATACCAATTAACTATGCAACATACGTGTGTGGTCGCACGCGCAATGTGTGAACAGTTGCACGTTTTTAAAAATAGAAACAAAGGGAAACTGGTGCAATATTAATAATAATAATAATTACTGTACAACACGTTAGTTCTTCCTTTAAGTTTGATTATATTTATATGACTTTCAGACTGTGAAACGTCAGTGATGTGTTTCCGATCTCTGTTACGTAAAGTTCCGGACACTCTCCGGGTTACCTGAACACACCGTCACTGCTCCTGGTTAGTTGGTACCACGAGGTAGCGCCATTGTCCACTCTGGTCCGATTCTGAAAGAGGCGGAGTCAAGTTCAACATCACCCGAGCAGACGACAGTGAAAGATTGAAGTTTTCGTTAAAGCACTCACTTGAGTTGAAACCACAGTCACAGCAGAAGCAAAACAAACATTCACAGACACAACAACTCTGTAAATTACACAAAAATAAACATTATACACAAACTTTAAACGTTTTTAAATCACATATTTAAAATAAATGACAAATAATCAAATAAAAGTACAGCCAATAAATTTTAAGAGACACACAAAGAAAACAAATACATATTTGACAATTTTCTTCTTCCCGTCTGATAAAATATAACTGTTTAATAATTTAACAAATAACAGTTACTATTTAATCTACATTTTATTTACGGTAATTTCAATAAAACAAAAATAAAGTGACTTAACATTGATTAAGTTTCTGAGAACAAAAATGTGTCATTTGTAATAATCGGCCAAGAAATGGCAAATATGGTCCCAGTTAACGTCTACCTCGATCAACACTTTTAAGTATTGAGTTAATTATTATTCTCAACTACAAAGCACACAACGACGTTAAAGATGAGACTTGTACGTGTGAAAATGATTAAAATACCATTTGTGGGAAACTGCATCTTATTTTAAACCCAGAGTGTAAACACTCGCTGTCCACTGTATTAGGTACACGAACACTATTCACAACAGTGATTTTTCCAGGAGTCTGGTGAGTGTTGGTGTGTTTCAATCATCACAGCGATTCGTGTAAACCTGAGTCAGCTTTCCCGATGCTGGCAGCAGGTAACAGTTTTGGCACCACTTGCTGATTGTACTAGACAACCAAAGGTGCTTCTTAAGATTGGAGAAAACCTGATGCTGAAAATATTCAGGAACAGGAACGCACGTTGGAACACGTTTACGTTTATGTGCCGTCCCGTTTTCTGTGTGATCGTGTGACTGTGTGTGTGTGTGTGTGTGTGTGTGTAAGGAAGTCAATGAAAATATGATGTCAATCAAAACAAATGACTGATGTTAAATAATCAGTAACTTTATTTTTGGAACTTGTTCTTGTTTTAAGTTCAGACAATAAAATAAAACATGGGAAAATAAAAATGTGTCGTCTGTCAAATTAAATGTCGCTCTACAAAATATTACAAGCACTTCGACACGTGTATGTACATACAGTATATGTGTGTGTGTATATATATATACATATATATACATATATACACATACATACATATATATATATATATACATATATATATATATATATAAAGATACACACACGTAGTATAGATGTATGTATTAGGGCTGCAAAAAACTGAACAAAATCACACAAACTGGTTTGAATTATTAAAAGAAAAACACTAAAACTTATTTAATCGATTAGTTTTTGCAGCCCTGACACACACACACACACACACACACACACACACACACACACACACACACACACACACACACACACACACACACACACACACACACACACACACACACACACACACACACGGATCATGTGTTACTGTTGTTGCTTGGCTGTGATGAGTGAGCGACTCTGTACTGTTGACTCCAACTCTGAGGCTGCTGATCGTGAAGCTGGAGACAGACAGAGAGACAGACAGAGAGACAGAGAGACAGAGAGATGAATCAATGATAAATCATGATCTTTCATGAAACTTTTTAAAGCCAAAGTCGTTTATTTAGACTTCATTTCTTTCTGAGTGACTGCCAAATAATGAGCTATTCTCTACATCCACTAACAGACTGACTGCCAAATAATGAACAGAAACCACTAGACTTTCCTATCCTGGCTTTAACCCCCTGCTGGTCACCACGTGAATGAGTCACTTACTTCACCCATGAACTCCAGGAGTTTGACCTTTGACACTTCCAGGTTGGCTCGTTGACCCCAGCGTAACTCATGCTCAATTGGATCTGTGTGAGGGATTCGCACAAACTCCAGATACCTACACACACACACACACAGAATCAAGAAAATTATTGGATAGATCGACATCGATTGAGACAACGTGAGATCATACGAGTGTGAAAAGACATTGTTGGGAGTTTGGAGTCGTGATCCAGACTCTGGTTCTGGTTCTGCTCCTCGCTCCCGTTGCTCTGTGGTGTGGTATAAACCCGAGTCTATGGTCTGACAGACACTGGCTCTGATCACACCACTTCTACACAAATACACACTCTGACTCAGGCTGGACTCGAACCTGCCACCCTTTGACCTTCTGACCTCAGTTCCACTGCGGTCGACCACTGAGCTACAGGTTTCTCTCACCTTTGACGAACAAACTCGTCTGTGATCACTTTCTTCACGTCTCCAAACTCCGGGTGTTTCTCTCTGTGGACGTTTGAAGTCGTCATGTGACATTTAAATACAGATTTAAACCAAATAAAGATTAAAGATCATGTTCAATTGTTTGTGATTTAAAAAGCTGATCAGTTAATGTGATGTGTGTTAGTTAACAATGTGACTGATTAAGATCAAAGTAAACCGATAAAATAAAACTCACCCAGGGTCGACACGGAGTTTCTTTAGAATGTTCCAGATGAGAGCTACAAATCAATAAAACACACTTTTATTTTCCGTAAGTGCAACAAAATGATGCTGAAAAAAACCAAAATCCTCCTAAAATTGCAAATACAAATGAATCAATAAAATCAGCGTGTGGTCCTGGAAACTGATGGTTCAACCAGTTCTTCTTCTAATAATCTACGGTAGGTGGTAAAAACAACACTGCCCCCCACAGGAAGCAGCTGGAACTGAACAAGTACTTTAAATATTCAAACTGCAGGAGGCGCAAGGTTTTTCTTAAAGCAGAAATGTTTGTGAAATGAAACTATTTCAGATAAAATAATCTTTTCCAGACAGAAGAAAACATGTTTGTTTGTCACAGATCTTTTTAAATATATTAATCAAATGAAAATGAGAACAATTATGTAAATGATTCAGCCTGTGGCCAAGTGGAAAGGGAACTTGGCTTGTAACCGCAAGGTCGCCGGTTCAAGTCCCCACCAGGTCGAAAAGGGCTGGGGTACCCCTGAGCAAGGTACCCAACCCCCATTGCTCCCCGGGCGCTACTCAGTGTGGCAGCCCACTGCTCCTAATTCTAGGATGGGTCAAAATGCAGAGAATAATTTCCCTAAGGGGATTAATTAAGTATTTTTTTTTTTAAAAAGTATCATATCAAGTTTTATATTCTCATTTCTTTGATCCATAATCTCATAATTTTGTCTTTGTTTTTGTCCACAAACCAAAATGATTCAGTTTTAATGATTTTATGGAGCAAAGAAACCAGAAAATATTTACATTTAAGAAACTGAAAACTCACAAACTGCTTTGAATTAGTAAAAAAAAAAAACAGCACAGGCTTTAAAAGGCCTTGAATTATGACTGACAGATCTGACTTCATAGCTCCTCCTCAAAGTGGGCGGAGTCATTGTATCACGTCTGCGTGAAACGGCCTTGACATGGTTTTTCTACGCGACACAAACACAAACTAGTGACTTGTAAAGCAGTTGTTTTGGGTCAAAGTGAATCATTAAAAAGATTTGTTGACAGAATGGTTCAGACCTTCAGACGCTGTCTGATTTTTAAGTCTTAACCTTGATCTACAGTTGGACATTGTTGGTCTTTAGTGACGACACTCTCTGACCAATCAGAGGCTGGCAGTCGGATGACGTCACAGTTTAGTATCGGCTCAGCTGAACCTCGTCTGAGCAGGAACTGAAAAAACCAGCAGGTACCAGGTTCTATCTTTGATGACGAGAAACAAGTCGAGTTGTGATAGAAGTGTGTAGTGGAAAAGCATCACTACAGAGGCGGCCATTTTGCAATACTGTAAACAATGGTCAGTCACATTTGTTAGACGGGATTAGTGTGAGGTGGTTTGATAAACTCACCTTCTCTGACGACGCCTCCTTTCATGAAAATAACACCGAGGACGACGAACAGCAGAGCCGTCTTTGGATTAGAGAGACTGCGCACACGCACGCACGCACGCACACACACACACGTGCAACATGCATGACTAGAGGGGACATTGCATTGACTTACATTCATTTGCTGGAAACTTACACTAATCTTAACTATTACCATAAATGAATACTGACCCAACCCTAACCTTAAAACATATCTTCATTAAGAGTTTTTTTAATTGTTTACCAAAATCTATGAAGAATAATTAATATACAAATGCAAAAACTAAACAGTATATCAGGTTTTAAACACGTGTCTCCAGTTTGTTTAAAAAGCGAGGATGTGACCATGATGTCTTTCACACAGGGTACCCGTCTTAACCACTGAGCCATCCCACCCCCTCTTATCTCGTCACTGCAGACGCAACCGTGTTTGGCCACGCCCCCCAACTATGTTAAGGACCGTCAGGGTTTTCAAGTTATTTTCAATCATAGAGAGAGAGAGAGAGAGGAAACTGACCTGAGAGAGAGTAAACTGACCTGATCTGTGGGCATCCATCAACCGCCTCCAACTTATTGACGAGGATGTAGACGTGATTTTTGGTGTCAATTTCAACCAGTTTAAGACCAAAAACCTGGAACAAAGAGCAGAGGAAAACAAACATTACAAGTAAGAACGAGGACCGACATCACACCTGAGCCGAGTGCATTACAAATATACTGTAAGCATTCAGTTCCATGGAGCAAAGAAAGAAACCAGAACATATTCACATTCAATACACTAAAGACTAAAGGTTTTAATTGTAGAAAAGTGATAATAATATATAAATTAGTCTAGAGACATGAAAATGACCTTCACTGACCAGGAAATAATCAAGAACATGTTGATTTTCTTCATTAAAACGGTCTGTGAAGCTTCAAAACATCTACATTTCTCAAATAAATACTTTCTCTTTGACATCATATGACAACATGAAATCTTCTGAAAGACATTGTATCATCAGCAAAGAAAAGAATTAAAAAAATGTGGCCAGAACCATCCTTTTTTTTTTACCTACAGGGGGCAGCAGAGCATTACACTAACAAACCAATGTGATTTTAATGATTTCTTTGTTCTTTGCAAAGGAACCAGAAAATATTCACATTTAAGAAGAGGGTAAAAAATCTTTTTTAATGTTTAACAAAAACATTCAAACTGATAATTGATTAAAAACAGTTGTGAGCGTCAGACTGAACAAACCTGCTCAAACATCTCCGTCGCTCTCTTCATGATCTCGGGGTAAACGGTCCTGTATTCCTTCACCACATTTTTTATCAGATCTGAGAGGAAAGAAGAAAAAAGAAGACGATATAAAGGTGATATATGTTGTTTTATATCACCAGGGATGCGTATTTAAATACTGACTTGATTATAAAAAAAGCCTGTGACTCTTCATGTTTCTCTAATAACTACTCTGTTACAAGTATTTAGTGAATGGAAATCGTGTTTGCAGAAGTGATGAAATGAACAAAGTTTTTTTCCTCAACCCTGCATGGTCTCTTGTGTCTAAAGTTAAAGATTAAATTCAATGTTTTTTTAAAAGGTCCAACTGGAATCTAATGATTACAAGAGGAAGGTGAAATCTACAAATCCAACTTTCACTGTAAAGACTGTCTTCACCTGCTCGTCTGACGGGAATCTTCTTCTGCTGCTTGACCAGGAAATACTGCACCACCTCAGCTGTCTGCAGCGAAACATGGAGGACACAACATTTTAAACAAAACACTGACAAACTGAGGGTTCCTGTGTGTGTGTGTGTGTGTGTGTGTGTGTGTATGTTACCTTGTAGTCAACCTGATCAGATGTGAAATTCTCCAGCGCTCTCTGCACCTGTGACGTACTCGGCTGAGTGAAGGTCACGTCGTTGTCCTCCTGAGTCGATGTGACATCATGTTGTCTCTGCATGGACAAAAACACTGACGTGTCATCAACAACCACAACAACACCACTACCACCACAACTCTAATAATCATGCACATGAAGTCCCAGTTCTCCAAACCTCTATGAAACAACAAATGTAGACTTTAATGATCGATTCATTATCGATTCAAGTGTTGTTTTTTAAATAATTCAAACAAGTTTTCTGTGATTAGCTTCTGTGAATATTTTCTGGTTTAATCCCAGATATTAAATTGTGTTTTTATTGTCCTAAACGTTCATTATCCCTGTAAACTTCACCTTAAACGCTTAAGAATAAAACACCCTGTGGACTAAGTGTACTGTACAATTAATTTCCTTTAAATTTCTCAGTTTGTCCTTATGTCTTTGTCTGACTTATGTCCTCACATGTTGTCTTTGTGTTGTTTTGTCTCATGTCAGTTGTGTTGTTCATTTATCAATTTAATATTGTCTTAATTCTGTATTTTACTATTATGTTGTCTAGGAAAATCTGTCCAGGGACTTCAGGTGGAAAAATAGCTTTCTGACTAATGTACATTGTCCCTGTGAACGAAATCAATGAAATTAAAATGCATACATGTAATTTTGTCCACTGTTTGTAAGTGTGTATGTTAAACAGTATGTATATGTTTGTAGCCTAGTACTACTACTTTAAAATTAAGTACATAAAGCTGCTGACTTACTGCTGTGGACTGTCTCTTCCTCTGCGTCATGTCCTCACACTGTCTGACAAACACAAACACAAACATTTTTAAACATTTTACCTTTCATTTTTTACCTCTGATGAATCGTTTTTCACCGTTAATTCTTCTTATTTTGACGCTGAACGACAGAAACACACGCGGAAGTGACGGTTTGTCCGTTTAAAGCTAAATTAGCGTTAACGAGGGAAACAAACAGCATTAGAATAAAATTCAGCTAAGATGTAAGTTTAAATGTTCCTGAAATGAAGAAAATTCAAAATAAAAGAGAAAAATAAGTAAATAATTCTCACCTATCGCTGTTGTTTTTTTTCAGACGAATTCCCGCGGCTGCGGTTGAAGTCGCGCGTTGATGACGTAGTTCCTTTTCCCGACCTTTATCGAAGTTCCTTATTTACTTATATTGCGAATATTAGTATTATTATTATTATCATCGTCATTAGCACGATTATTTATTTATTGTCTTTAATGAACGTTAAATATTTATATTGACGGAATACTTGTTTGTTACATGTGGAAGTTAACGTCTTTTCAATAAAGTTCATTCAAAAAAAGGCGTTCGACAAGCAAAGTTGTATTACTGCCCCCTCCTGGTCTGGGGTGTGAAGGCAGGACTGACTTTGTCAAAATAAAATAAAATTGAACAATTTTTGTTTCAAATTAAACATTTATTACAGTCATGACTTAGCATCTTATAATGATGACTCAGCATCTTATTAACTGTGATAAAAACTGCAGAGGAAAAAAATCAAGTCAACGTTCATTAACTTCACTTCACTTCACTTCACTCACAACATGACTTTAATGTTTACAACAAGTCTGTCACTGCTTATTCAAAACTTTATGTCTTCCTGGTTACTAACATTACTAATTCCTCCCGTCAGACATATTTAACTGGTGAAAACGCGTCGCCACGGCTAAAATGACATGTAAAAACATGTTTTTTTTCTCGACGTTAAATGATTTCACACTGACATGATGATGAGCGTCATAACTGATAATGTGAACTCAAAGTAAAATATACACCGATATCAGGGCTGTAAAGGCACGGAAAATCCCCTGCTAAACTCCCTTAAAATGCTTGGGAATTTTGTCAATATCCCAAACAGGAAACTTTCCATGGGAATTATCTTTAAAGAAACTTTATCACTTAAAAATATAAACATGTTTGTCATGAGAAGACATTTATGTAAAATTATACAATCTAAAAAAACACCAGGCACCAGGTTCTATGATTGATGGAAAAGGGAAAAAAAATGTTAAGCTGTGCCAAAAACTGTGGTACGTGTACTCTGGTGGTAGGAAAATCAGAAATACTGTTCTACTGTATATACTGTACCAGGGTATGTGATCAGAATTTTGACCAGTGTGTAGAAAATGAAACAAATCACAATAACAATAATAATACATTAAACAATAATAATAATTAGTCACTTTATCTGTGGCTCCATCTTAATCTAATGTGACTAAACCAGTGAGTGAAGTATATGTGAGGAAGTAAAATAATAATAATAATAACTAAATTTTTGTTCACAACCTGAACATTTCCAAGTTCTCATTAATTCCCATGAAAAGTTTCGTTTTAAAAAATTCCCTCTGACCTCTGAACTCTGTGAAAGTTCTTTGTCTCTTCAGGATCCGTTGAGGCAACGCCGCACTGACTGATGACATGAGTTCATGCGTTCATCTTTGTTCATTCATGCTCATGTGCGTCTGTTGTTGCAGCAGCATTAGAGTGTGTGGCAGATTAAACAGAATCTGCCTTTAATCCAGACGTGTTCTTCAGTTTGATTCTCGTCTGTGGAGGATGATGGCGTGACGAGGAGGAGGAGGTAAAAAAACTGTTCCCCTCAGGTTGAGGATAAAGGTTGTTCCGTGTGATTTGGCAGAGAGTGAGCAGGTGAAGTCTGGACTCACGATGTGTGGATTTGCTGGTGCAGCTCTTCAGCCGGAGTCTTCAGACGATGAAACTCTACCTGGATGAAATCAGTCAACGTCTTCCTCATTTCCAACTGAAAAAACGTTCAGAGAATTAAGTTTGAGTCTGCGATATCTTTAAGAACATGTCCATGTCTTTATCTCACTGTTACAGACTTTTCCAACAGGAAACTGAAGTTTGTAAACCACTCACTCTCCCACACCAAAGTCCATAGAGAAAATCAGTGATTTAAGCTTGCAGGGACGCAGGAGCTGCTGGTCTACTGCTGCCTTGTGTGGTCACTTTATGTCACTGATGTAAATCTGAACAAAGTATTAACAAAATAAGACATTTAAACTTAGTGATGGAGGCAGCAGTGGATCAACAACTCCTGTGTGTGTGATGTTAAAATCAATGATTTTCTCTATGAGGTTTGGTGTGGGAGAGTGAGTGGTTCACGAACTTCTGTTTCCTGTTGGAAAAGGAGTTGTTGATCCACTGCTGCCTCCATCACTAAATTCAAATTACATTACATGTCATTTAGCAGACGCTTTTATCCAAAGCGACTTACAATAAGTGCATTTAACCATTTGGGTACAAACAAGAGCTAGAAGTAAGTAAGAGCTTCAAGTAAGCCAAACTATAAAGTGCTAGTCATAAGTGCGACGTATAAGCAAGTGATATTATTTTCTTTATTTATTTAATTTTTTTCTTTGAGTTCAAATGTCTCATTTTGTGTCCACTTTGTGGATTCACCTGGCTCTTGTTTTCAGCTCGCAGAGACTCAACGAGATCTTTGACGCTGAATGGTTTCCCCACCAGGACGGTGATTCTCTGAAACACAGAGAAGAAAAAAAAAAATTACAAACAGAACATGAACAAAGCTGTGGCATGAGGACACGTTGGTGTTCACACCTTTCCACTGCGAGGAATGTAGGGCTTCATGTTGGGCAGAACGTCACTGAGGCCTGAGAGAGCAGACACACACACAGTTTTCAAGTTAATTTACAGATATTTTCTGTTATTTTACAGATGTTTTCAGTTATTTTCAAGATCATATACAGATGCTCTGAGTTATTTTCAGTTTGTCAACAAACACGAGGTAAAAAGGAAATCTAATGTTTTTGTTCATTAACACATTATATCTTCTCTCCCCTGTAGGTGTCAACGCTGAGCTCTCTGATGTAAATCTTTAAAAACAATAGCTGCTCACTTCACTGAGGCAGCATGTGTTTAGTTATTGATGTTATTGATTGAACATGTTTATCAGAGTGTGTGTGTGTGTGTGTGTGTGTGTGTGACTCACCCACATGCCAGAGCGGCAGGATGATGGGATTAACAGAGCACTCAGCGATGAGACGACCGACACCTGAGACATGAAGAGTGAGGATGAGTGAGTGAAACCACGGCATTTCCGACTGTGACACAGAAACATGAAAGCGTGCTCACCCCACTTCAGTCGTATGAATTCTTCTGTCATGTTCACTTTGCCTGTTTGGAAACAACACACTTTATTTTCCACTGCAAACTGATTTTATCCCATCAACAAGAGACTTGTGTGATAAAATCTGCGTCAGTTTAAGTCTCTTTAAGAACACGTTCACGTCTTTATCTCCCTGTTAAGCAGAATTTTCCATCAGGAAACTGAAGTTTGTAAAGCACTCACCCTCCCACACCAAACCCCATAGAGAGAATCAGTGATTTTAACATCACAGCAAACAGGGGTTGTTGATCCACTGCTGCCTCCATCACTCAGTTCAAATGTCTTATTTTGTGAATTTGTTCAGATTTGTTCAGATTGACCTCAGTGACACAAAGTGACCACACGAGGCAGCAGAGGACCAGCAGCTCCTGTGTCCCCGCAAGCTAAAATCACTGATTTTCTCTATGGGGTTTGGTGTTGGAGAGTGAGTGGTTTACAAACCTCTGTCTAACAGAGAGTTTAACTTGGGGAATGTCCTGGGCTCAGCAGCAGGGGGCGCTCACAGCACAGCCTGTTCTGATTACAACCACACTTTGTGAAGGATGAAGATCGACAGGTCGTCAAACTCACCCTCAGGAAAAATGTGCACCCATTCTCCTTTGTTGAGTTTTTCCAGAATAAAGTCCATCCCTTTCTGGTAAACGCCGTCACCTGAGGAGAACACGTGATCACGATGATGATGATGATGATGATGATGATGTCATAACAGACAGTGTTTCATCACTCACCTCTGCAGACTGGGACACACTTTCCTCGGCTGAAGAATCTGGAGTGCAGCTCCCGCGTGAAGCAGATGTCAGACGCTGTCGGCGTCCTGCTCCATCCATCAGCCAATCACAGGACAAGAAATATTCACGAACATGTCAACTACACACATCACCATTATCCTGCACAGAAATGGGCAGAGCTTTCCGCCTAACTTCCTCAGGTTTGCAGTTAATTTTAGTTCCTTTTTGGTTGTTTTTGGTCTTTTTTGTCTTTTCAGTTCTTTTTCAGCTCATCTTTCAGAACAAATGTTGTGTTAGTTACATGACAAATACATTTTAAAGTCAGTTTTCTTCAATTTCGATCATCACAACAATATAAAATTCACCAGGCTCAAGTTTTTGTCGTCCTCAGAGTGAACACAGGACAAACACTCACCATCTCATCTTTTTAAAGTTCCACAGCTGTCGCAGTTTCAGGATTCCTGAGACAAACAGAGAAATACAATCCACCTTACTCAGTTTCCATGGTAACTGGACGCTAATCATAGACAGCAAGAGTGACATTTATGGTCTGTATATTATGTTATGCTGTATGTCAGTGTGTGTGTGTGTGATGTCAGAGTATGTGCATTACCCCAGATGTGTGGGTCATCCATGCAGGACTGGTGATTTGACAGAGTGATGAGGGGCGTGTCCGAGGGTCTCTGGTCGACCAGGTTCAAAAGAACTTCATGATTGTGGACGGTCAAGCGGTTCATGTACTCTGAAGACACACACACACACATACACAAAGACACTGTGAGCTCCCACACCCGTGTGCGTGCATGCGTGCGTGTGTGTAACTCACTGGTCCAGAAGTACGAGTACGAGCCCACCATGCCCATGATGACTGAGCTGGAGATCCTCCAGGCCAGAGCAGGACATTGTGGGAACGGCCATCTGACGTCCAGAGGCATGATGATTCTCCACACACACACACACACACATACACACACACACACGTACTCACACTACATTCACACACAAACGCAAACACCTTAACCATGACACACAAACACAAACACAAACCGGTTAAGAAGATTAATGTCTCTCTTAAAGTGTGATTTTTCAGCTGCTTAAATGAATATGAATATGTTCTGGTTTCTTTGCTCCAGTAAAACAAAGAAATCATTTAAAACTAAATTTGAGAACATCATCAATATTTGTTAAACATTTTCTGTCATTTTTTTAAACCAAATAACTAATCAAGAAAATAGTCACCAGAAAGACAAATGTCAGATGAAACAAAGAAAGTTTTTTCTTGTCATTTCTCAGAGAATTTTGAAACTCAAAGCCAGTTTTATTAAAGAAGATCAACAAGTTATTAATTAAAACCTGATTATAGAAGGTCAGTTTCCATGTCACTACTCTAAAATGTGTCCAATATTAATCAGTTACTAAACGAATTGCCTATTTTTGATAAGCGATCAATGTGGGAGTTTCTTCAAACAATTAATACAATTTTCTGAGTCATTTTGAGATATTTGAGAACATCATCATTTTCCAGGTTTGACAAACACTGACTAATATTACGAACCAAACGATTCATGGAGAAAATACTTGTTATTTGTAGCCCTAACAGACTTTAATTTAGTCAGTAAAAAATACTGATTTATATTTTATTCATTTCGTAATGAACGAAATGACTTGAAATGTGTGCTTAGTCGAGTTATACATAACTTAATATCACCTGTTCATGTGTTCATATGAACAGGTGATATGAAGTTGTGTAGAATCTGTTCATGTGTTCATATGTGACTGAACTGAACATCAGACTTATCTATTCATGTTTTTAATCACAGTTTCTGCTCTAAATATTCAGCGAACTAACGTTAGCCGAGTTAGCACGGAGTCACATTCCCAAACGACTTTAAAACACACACATACAAACACACACGATGTGAGTGTGTGATACGGTGAGTCACACGTTAAAAAAACACAAAGAAAACATCACAATATTAGAATGTTTTAGCTGAAACTTCACCTTTTCTCCTGTTGACCTGCTAACCTAGCACCGGCACCGGAAGTGGGAGTCCCGTCGCGCTGGATTGTGGGTATTGTAGTCGTAAATAGCAGTTGAGCGTTAGAATCTTTTTTCGACTAATTTTACACAGTTGATTTGGATAATCCCAATAAGATTATTTATTTTAAAAAGTAAATAATCTCTTTATCTTCATAGTCCGACGATATTTCATAAGATAATATTTAAATCAGAGATTTTGGCAGTTCTGGGATTAAAGGATTAAAGGAAGTGCACTTGGTTTTATTAACACTGCATTTTGTTTACATCGTTTACAAAGTCTTAGCAGGAAGTGACGTCACCTCCGAGTTCACCGCTATCCAGAGATAACTCATTTATTTACATTTAAACGCACTTATCCAATAAAATCTTGACTGTGTTCTTGACTGGTTTTGGGCAGGAGAAATAAAAACTACTTTTTTTTTTCTTTTTTTTTTATTGAAAATTGAACGTGTGAACTTTGACCCTTCAAATACATTTAGAAAGAAATTGTGTGACGGCAAGACTCATATTTAATATTAAAAAACAAACTTAAAAACAGTTTGGACAAAATAAAAGAGAGAAAGACAGAGAAAAAATAAATACACAAACATTTTTTTACAAAGAAATATAAAATAAGATCAGATTAGGTAAAAAGGTCAAACAAAGGCCATAAAAGCCTGGTTGGTGGAGATATAACATTACATTATAATTATTTTTTTCATCATCATTAATTATTAATTGTTCTTAGTATTTGAGAGGTTTTAAAGTTTTATGAGACATCAAAACTGTCCACAAAATAAAAAACAGGTTTGTGGTGTAGAAAAAGTGCTTATTTTAACAAAAATGACCAGTTTACTTTGTGTTACATCCACCCTCATGGACACTTTCGTGGACACTTAAAAATTACAAATGATCAACGTGAGACAAAGCAATCAGGCAAAGCTTTGGCAACAGGGCCTTCAGTGTCGTAGCTCCAACCCTCTGAACTCACTCCCTCTGGCTACACGCCACGCACCAACTCTGGAGTCATGTTTGTTAGTGTTTGTGTTTTGTATCTGTCTTCTGTTTTCAACTGTACAGCAACCTTGGGTTTCCTGAAAGACGCTTTATAAATCGAAGTTGTTATTATTGTTGTTATTATCATTATTATTATTATTATTATTATAATAAAGAAAATCTTTATATTTTCTTCAAATTCACATACACTTTTCTCACTTAGTAATTCTTTAATTATTAATATGTGTGTTATGCTTGACACTTTATTGTAATAATTGTATAGTTTCTTGTAATATTTTCAATGTTCTGGCTGAACTGTATAACTTCAAATGTATAGTCTGTCTGTCTGTCTGTTTTTACTGCCTCACTTTTATCATTTATTACATTTTTGTTACTTCCGCCCCTCATTCTAAACACAGTCACACACTCACACACACGCACAGACAGAGAGAGAGAGAGAGAGAGAGAGAGAGAGAGAGGTCGTTGTTCTGTCACTGATTGGAGGACGGGGGGTGAGGGGGCGGGGCTTCACCGGAGCTCACCGCGACCTGTCGGTGAGTTACCGGCGGTTCTCTGAGGATCGTGGCCGCAGCGGAGCGTCGCTGAGCGGCTTCAGGACTGTGATGAGACCGGAGAGGAAACAGGTGAGTCTCTGGGGATCGAACCCCCTTTTTAAAAAATAAATAAAAAAACTATTGATCCATTTGAATCATGTAAAGTGATAGAGTGATAATCTGCTTTAATCAGTCACTCATCAATAACATTAACCTATCGATTAATAAAGAAACTGATCATCAGATGAAGTAATGATTAAAATAATCAATGACTTTATTCTGACACTTTGTTTCGTGTAAAAACATTGAAAACATTACATTACCTTACATTACATGTCATTTAGCTGACGCTTTTATCCAAAGCGACTAACAATAAATCGCTCTGAAAAGATAAGAATCATTTGGCGACAAAAATCGCAAAAAAACTGCGAATAATTTCCACGTACACATGAATGGGAAACGGTCGAAAGAAGGAGAAGAACTAAACCCACTTTGGAGCATCATAGTGTCGTCATACTTGAACGTAGAAACGTGGTTGGAACTTTAAACGGGTCACAAGACTTGGGACTTTTCTCACCTAAGTCAAAGTCACGGTTTTTATACAATCACAGTTTAAGTTTTGCACTTTTTTTGCAGGTATTCTGATTTTACAATGAGTGTGTATTGCGTCCGTAGGCGTGGCGCTAGAGTGACACACTGATCCATAAAAATAATCACAAAAATCTCTAAACAAACTCTTCTCCTGCCCACAATTTCCAACCTACACAAAAATGTTTTACATCAAAACGTTGCTATGGTTGTTGTCTAACTCTGTGTGTTGTTCATTTTCATATGACTTGCAGTTTTTCTTAAAATCACCAGAAGGCGCAGAGAGTTCTAGTCAAAATTGTCATTCACTCCCATGTTCCCCTGCTCTGGAGTTTTGGAAAAATCAAGACGAGGGTGATTTTAAAACTTTGATTTCTTTGTCAATTCACACCCATTTCTCACAAATTTAATTGGGGGAGCTGCTGAAAGCTTCCTTACGCTCGCAAACCAAATTTTATCTCTATCATCAACCGTTCTTGAAATATGACAACTTTAAAACATGCAGTTTTCTCTGTTTCTCAGGGGTTTGGGACGAGGGAGCGGGGGAATTAGGGAGGGGCTTGTGAGTATCGAATTTAGAAGTCGGAAGTGAGAGCAACAATCAACAATATACGTATGCATATGTATCTCAAGCTAGCCGCTGTTAGCAATGAACATAAATAACAAACACTGAAAAGAGTGAACGACTGATTTAACGTGAAAAAGTAGCAGTGTTTGTACGAGTGGCAGCCATCTTAGAATCCTATGTCGTAGTTTGTGACGTTGCTCCGAGTTGGAAATCCAGGCGTTCCTGTAGAAACGTACAACTAGGAACCTGGAAATTTCCGACTTCCATCTATAACCGGAACCCACCCAGTAAACACAGTAAAAATAGAAACGTGTATTTTTTTTTTTTTCGCAGGTGTTCACAATGACCACTCTCAACTGAACATCACCTCAATATGACATCATCAGGCCCTGCCCCCTCCCGCCTCCCTCACCTTTGTCCTCAAGACCGCGTCTCATGCCAGATTGGATGCCAGTTGTCCCTGTGGCTCCGCCTCCTTCTGTCGCTTTGGCTCTGGATTGGTGGACAGGTGATCCAGGTAGGCTCCTCCCACCAACACTTCCACCCCCACTCCATCAAGATACATGGTGACATCACTCTGGGCGGCCTGTTCCCCATCCACGCCCGCGGGCCCCACGGTTTGCCCTGTGGCGAGCTGAAGAAGGAGAAGGGGATCCACCGCATGGAGGCCATGTTGTACGCTCTGGACCAGATCAACAGTGACCCCGAGCTGCTGCCCAACATCACGCTGGGCGCCCGCATCCTGGACACCTGCTCCAGAGACACGTACGCCCTGGAGCAGTCGCTCACATTCGTCCAGGCGCTGATCCAGAAAGACACGTCCGACATCCGCTGCTCCAACGGAGAACCGGCAATCGTCCGTAAACCAGAGAGGGTGGTGGCTGTGATCGGGGCGTCGGCCAGCTCCGTGTCCATCATGGTGGCAAACATCCTGCGCCTGTTTGAGGTAATGACACACCCGGAGTTCAACAGGTAATAACCAGGTAACCGTAACAGTTACTTAGTAACAGGAAACTGACATTTGTAAACCGCTCACTCTCCCACACCAAAGTCCATAGAGAAAATCAGTGATTTTAGCTTGTGGGGACACAGGAGCTGCTGGTCCTTTGCTGCATCGTGTGGTCACTTTGTGTCACTGAGTTAAGTCAGAACAAAGGATTTCAAACACTGAAGTGAAAAAATAAGACATTTGAACTTAGTGATGGAGGCAGCAGTGGATCAACAACTCCTGTGTGCTGTGTTACAATCATTGATTTTCTCTATGGGGTTTGGTGTGGGAGAGTGAGTGGTTTACAAACTTTCTCTGTCTGGTTTACAAAGGACTGCCACACAGTGAGATAAATGTGTTAAACAGTGAGATGACGTAGACGTCGTAGACTTGAACATGGGCTTGTTTGAGTCTGTGTCGCGGGCAGGTTCTCAGCAGCAGGGGGCGCTCACAGTTCAGAGATCATACAAGCACATTTAAAAAAACAGACAGACAGACAGACAGTCTGGTCTGTGGATTAATGTTTTAAACAATTTGTGTCTGAGTGACTAATGAAAGCTTTTAATGACTGTGAGTGAGTGAGGGAGAGAGAGAGAGAGACAGAGCTGAAACTCTGAAGAACAGAGAAGCATCATGGGAAAATATTCACAGATGAATTCTACTGATCACACACACACACAGTGTTCAGTGAAGCATCTCAGATGATGATGATGATGAAGGAGATGACAGTAACAATGAGGTCTGCTTTTAGAGCTTGTTAATGTGACGTTCATTAATCTGCACTCACACACACACACACACACACACACACACATGCACACACAGTGTGTGTAATGTGATTGTTCATTTTATTGAAGCTGTGACACACATTCAGGCTGTTACACAACACTAATCCTCTGTGTGTGTTGATCACTAACTGTAAATAAAATGAAAACAGGACACTTGTGTCGCCCCCTGGTGACTGGCTGCAGCATTTTAGAAGATGTTTCAATGTTTCTCATGTGTTGTGATATGTTGCTGATCACTGATTAGTCTGAGTATTGATCACTGATTGTATTTTTACTAGATTTAACTGTGATTAATCACACCATTGTCCATATTTAATCACATATTAATGGAAGGTAAAGGGATATTTTTTAAGTATTTTTAAGTGTTTAATACTCTTAAAAGAGGACTTAAAACACATGCATGTTTTATGAATGTTGTGTTTGTTGTGTGAACGTGTTATTATCACTTTGACAGCCTTACTTTATACAGTTCCTCAGTATTAATCACTGATTGTAGAGCTGCGAGGTCATGAAATCCCATCATGCAACAGTCTGAACCAAAACAGTGCCATTTTGGCTGGAAGTGTCACTGCCATAAAGCGTGTGCAGAAGATGTAAATAATGCTAACTTTAACGTCTGGTTTATTTTACACTCTGATGTGTTCCTGCCAACATGGCGGCATAAACAACCCAAGTCATGTGACGTCCAGCGTCTGTGTGTGTCAGATTCCTCAGGTGAGTTACGCGTCCACCGCTCCAGAACTTAGCGACAACAACAGGTACGACTTTTTCTCCCGCGTGGTTCCTCCAGACTCGTACCAGGCTCAGGCCATGCTGGACATCGTCCGAGCGCTGGGCTGGAACTATGTGTCCACGCTGGCGTCCGAGGGAAACTATGGCGAGAGCGGCGTCGACGCCTTCATGCAGATCTCCAGAGAGGAGGGTACGTCCAATTGTCTGTCTGCGAGCTTGTCAGTCTGTCTCTCAGGTGTGGCGTCACCTGTCTCTCTCTCCCTCTCTTTCAGGCGGCGTGTGTATAGCTCAGTCGGTAAAGATTCCTCGCGAGCCGACGCTCGGAGAGTTCGATAAGATCATCCGTCGACTGATGGAGACGAGTAACGCCCGCGGTGTCATCATCTTCGCCAACGAGGACGACATCAAGTAAAACCTGAAACTGACCGCAGTTTTCCTAACTTTTCCCCTTGTGTGCTAATGTGACTCCGCCCTCTTCTTTTTGGTAGGCGTGTCCTTGAGGCAGCCAAGCGCGCAAACCTGACGGGTCACTTTGTGTTTGTGGGGTCGGACAGTTGGGGTGCGAAGAGTTCACCGATCGCAGAGCTGGAGGACGTGGCAGAGGGCGCCGTCACCATCCTTCCCAAACGAGTGTCCATAGACGGTAACTATGACATCACATGACGAGGGCGGGGCTAAAACTGAACTTTGTCTTTGTCTCATGTGTTGTTGTTGTGTTGTTGTGTCGTTTGTCCAGGCTTCGATCACTACTTCACGTCTCGTTCTCTGGAGAACAATCGCAGGAACATCTGGTTCAATGAGTTCTGGGAAGACGACTTCAGGTGTAAACTGACTCGACCTGGAGTCAAACTCGACCCGGACAAGAAGAAGTGTACAGGTATGAGCTCACCTGGATGGGGGGTGGTAGGCCGGTGGGATGTCATGTGACGTGTCCCTGCAGGTGACGAGAGGATTGGACGGGACTCGTCCTATGAGCAGGAAGGAAAGGTCCAGTTTGTCATCGACGCCGTTTACGCTGTCGCTCACGCTCTCAACAACATGGTTCAGAACTTTTGTCCCAGCGGCGCCGGCGTCTGTGGCTCCATGGACCCGGTGGAGGGGCGGTCACTGCTCGAGTACATCCGAGCGGTCAACTTCAACGGTAACCGACCCGTCTGTCTCTCACTGACCCGTCTGTCTCTCACTGACCCATCTGTCTCTCTCCCACAGGAAGTGCAGGTACCAGTGTTCTGTTCAATGAGAATGGAGATGCTCCTGGTCGCTATGACATCTTCCAGTTTCAGTTGACCAATCACAGTCACCCGGGTTACCGTGTCATCGGACAGTGGACCAATAACCTGAGACTCAATGTAGGAAGCTTGGATGAAAGACAAACCTGAAATAACGTCTGCTATTGACAACTCTGACTTTGGCCTGTGTGTCTCTGTCTGTCTGTCTGTCTGTCAGTTGGAGGACATGCAGTGGTCTGGAGGAGACACGTCAGTCCCAGACTCCATCTGTAGTTTTCCTTGTAAACCAGGAGAGAGGAAGAAGATGGTGAAAGGTGTTCCCTGCTGCTGGCACTGTGAGGTGAGACAGTCTGTCTCTGTCTGTCCCTTTCTGTTATTCATCTGTCCCTCATTGTTGTCCCTCATCTGTGTCTGTAGCTCTGTGACGGGTATCAGTACCAGCTGGACGAGTTTTCCTGTGAGACCTGTCCATCAGACATGCGTCCAGTCCCCAACAGAACCGCCTGTCGTCCAACACCGATCATCAAACTGGAGTGGAACTCGCCCTGGGCTCTTGTCCCCGCCTCCCTCGCCATGCTGGGTATCCTAGCAACCAGCGCTGTGGTCGCAATCTTTATCCGCTTTAATGACACGCCCATCGTCAGGGCGTCAGGAAGAGAACTCAGCTACGTACTACTGACAGGTACTACTGACAGGTACTACTGACAAGTACTACTGACAGGTACTACTGACGAGTACTACTGACAAGTACTACTGACAGATACTACTGACAGGTACTACTGACAAGTACTACTGACAGGTACTACTGACAGGTACTGCTGACAATTACTACTGCCAGGTACTACTGACAAGTAGTAATATTAAAAACTATTGACAAATTCTACTGCCAGGTACTACTGACAAGTACTACTGACAGGTACTACTGATCAGAACTACAAACAGGTACTACTGACAAGTACTACTGACAAATACTACTTACAAATACTACTGACAGGTACTACTGACAAGTACTACTTACAAATACTACTGACAGGTACTACTGACAAGTATTACTGACAAAGACTACTGACAGGTACTACTGGGAAGTACTACTGACAAGTACTACTGACAAATATTACTGATGGTACTACTGAAAAATACTACTGACAGGTATTACTGACAGGTACTACCGACAAGTACTACTGACAGGTACTACTGACAAGTACTACTGACAAGTACTACTGACAAATATTACTGACAGGTACTACTGGCAAGTACTACTGACAAATACTACTGACAAGTATAACTGACAGGTACTACTGACAAATACTACTGACAGGTACTACTGACAAGTACTACTGACAGACTACTGACAGGTACCACTGGCAAGCACTACTGACAGGTACTACTGACAGGTATTACTGACAGGTATTACTGACAGGTACTGTTGACAAATACTACTGACAAAGACTACTGACAGGTACTACTGGCAAGTAATACTGGCAAGTACTACTGACAAAGACTACTGACACATATTACTGACAGGTACTACTGGCAAGTAATACTGGCAAGTACTACTGACAAATATTACTGACAGGTACTACTGACAAATCCTACTGACAAGCACTACTGACAAATACTACTGACAGGTACTACTGACAGGTACTACTGACAAGTACTACTAACTTGTTTTCATGTTTCTGGAACAGAACAAGGTTTAGAACCAGGTTTAGAGCTGGATTACAAAGTGCTGCTTTTGTCACATGATGATGTAACTAAGGTCACAGGTCAAAGTGATGTCATCATCAGTGATGACATCATCACCTGTGTTCGTGGCTCGACAGGTATCTTCCTCATCTACCTCATCACCTTCCTGATGATCGCAGAGCCCGGTGTGGTGGTGTGTGCGTTCCGGCGCCTCCTGCTGGGCCTCGGTATGACCATCACTTACTCGGCCATGTTGACCAAAACAAACCGCATCTACCGCATCTTTGAGCAGGGCAAGAGGTCAGTGACTCCGCCCAAATTCATCAGCCCCACCTCCCAGCTCGCCATCACCTTCATCCTGATCTGTGTACAGGTGAGGGGAGGAGTCACAGCAGTCACATGTCCCCTGAGCATAGCAGCACATGATCACATGACTGTGTGTGTGTGTGTCAGATCCTCGGTGTGTTTGTGTGGTTCGCCGTCGTCCCGCCTCACACCATCATCGACTACGATGAGCTCCGCCCCCCAAACCCTGACCTCGCTCGCGGCATCTTGAAGTGCGACATGTCGGACCTGTCAATCATCTGCTGCCTCAGCTATAGCATCATTCTAATGGTGACGTATTGATTGCGTATCTATCCGATGTCGTTAAAACTGATTTGATCATTAAAGTAACCTGTGTCGTTCTTGTTGCTAGGTAACGTACTGTTTCTGTTGCTAGGTGACCTGTACGGTATACGCGGTAAAGAGTCGTGGTGTCCCCGAGACATTTAACGAGGCCAAGCCGATTGGTTTTACGATGTACACCACCTGCATCATCTGGCTCGCCTTCGTCCCCATCTTCTTTGGTACGGCCCAGTCCACTGAGAAGGTGAGACCAAAAACCTGGACTGGACCTGGTCCTGGTGGACCAACGTGAACCTGGACCCGCCGTGGTTTTTACGTTGTGATGAATGTTGAAATATTATTGTCACTGTGACGTTGGTTCTTGTTGATCCAGATTAGATGATGTTGGTGTTGTGACAGACGACTTTATTAATCCCTTTGGGAGGTTCCCTCGGGGAAATTTTAAAAAACAGCAGGGGGAGCTGATGACAGGAAGGACGGCGTGTGAAAATTCTGCACTGAAAAGGAAAAGCTCTCCAAATCTTGGTGTACACTGTATAATGACAATAAAGGGCATTTTATTCTACTCTATTTACACCGAACATGATTTCACGTCAGACAGTGCAATGTGGTTTTCTGACTGTTGCCTTCTGACTGTTGCCTTCTGACTGTTGCCTTCTGACTGTTGCCTTCTGACGGTTGCCTTCTGATGGTTGCCTTCTGACTTTAGCTCCAGTGTTGTCCTTGCTTGCGTTAAGTCGCAGTATTTGCGTGAGAAATTAATAAAATTAATTTAATTTGATTTAAATGAATTATCATGAAAACTCACTTCATGTTCTTTAATGCTTCAGCTAAGATGCTCCTCATTCTCTGTAGGCTAATTGTGTGTAATTACAGCAGTGGTTCTCAAACACTGGGTCACAACCCACAGATGGGTCGCTGGAGAATTTGCAGAATTTTCCCAAACTTTTAGTTCCGATTATAATATTTGTTTTTAATCTGCAATTATGCTTTTACTGAATTCTGATATTAGCGGTTACGTATGTTGCTGTAAACTAGTTGCCACATTATGTTAAACTTTGCTCTTGTTGTGATTTAGATCTGGGTTGCGATAGTGTGTTATCTTTAAAAAGTGGGAAACACTGGTTTACAGTTAACTTGGTTAGCTGAGCTTTAGCTCCAAGAGCCTGGTCATCAAGAGCCAATCACGTCATCATGGGACATTAAACGATGCTAACAGTGTGTTAGCATCTCATGAAAACCTGAACTGTCCCTTAAAGTCCCGTTCTGGTCTGTTAGCGATGTTTCTAAAAATGGCTGCTGAGCCAAACAACGGCTCTTCTCAAGGAAATTTAGTGACAGAAGAGTGAGAGACGGGACACCTGCAGGATGCAGGGGGAACTGCGTCTCTCTCTCACACACACACACACACACACACACACACACACAGTATGAAGGTGGACTCCTGTGAGGACAAAGTGATGAGACAGAAAGCAGGTGATGTGAGGATTAAAAGTGAGCAGATCGTCTCCAGGCAGAGAGGAACAGACGGATTATACAGATTATAATTCAGCACATCATGAAATTATACAATAAAGGGTTCATTAAAACCAGAGTGACAAAGAGCTTCAGCAGCTGAAAGACACACAAAAAGACACACAAATACATTGACATGATTAAAAAAGACAAATATATTATGCTAGCAAACCTAACCATACTCATGACTGTGGCCATTGTGCTGTGACTGTCTGTCCCTCTGACAGGGACAGGAAACAGGAAGTGACCTCAATTAACCTGGACATTTAAACAAAGTGTTATTTTTGTCTCTTTTGACTCTCTGTGCAGTTGTTTATCCAGACAGCGACTCTGACCGTGTCCATGTCCCTCAGCGCATTCGTGTCTCTCGGGATGCTTTACCTGCCCAAGGTTTACGTCATCGTTCTCCATCCTGAGGAGAACGTTCAGAAGAGGAAGAGGAGCTTGAAGGTTCCACTTCACCCTTGTCCTCCTGTTGTCTTCTGACTGCTGTTGTTGTCTTCTGTCTGTTGCTGTTGTCTGTCTGTTGCTGTCTTCTGTCTGACTGTTGTTGTCTGTCTGTTGCTGTCTTCTGTCTGTTGCTGTCATCTGACTGTTGCTGTCATCTGACTGTTGCTGTCTTCTGACTGCTGTCGTCTTCTGTCTGTTGCTGTCGTCTGACTGTTGTTGTCTGACTGTTGTGCTGTTGTCTGTCTGTCTGTTGCTATTGTCTGTCTGTTGCTGTTGTCTGTCTGTTGCTGTCTTCTGTCTGTTGCTGTCATCTGACTGTTGCTGTCTTCTGCCTGTTGCTGTCTTCTGTCTGTTGTTGACTGTTGCTGTCTTCTGCCTGTTGCTGCTGTCTGTGTTTGTTGTCTGTCGTTGCTGTGTTGATGTTGCTGTTGTCTGCCTGTTGCTGCTGTGCTGCTGTTGTCTGTCTGTTGTCTGCCTGTTGCTGTCTATCTGACTGTTGCTGTTATCTGTCTGTTGCTGTTGTCTGACTGTTGCTGTCTTCTGCCTCTTTCTGTTGTCTGTCTGTTACTGTCTTCTGACTGCTGCTGATGTCTGTCTGTTGCTGTTGTCTATCTGTCTGACTGTTGTCTGTCTGTCTGACTGTTGCTGTTGTTGTCTGTTGCTGTCTTCTGACTGTTGCTGATGTCTGTCTGTCTGTTGCTGTTGTCTATCTGTCTGACTGTTGTCTGTCTGTCTGACTGTTGCTGTTGGTCTGTTGCTGTCTTCTGTCTGTTGCTGTTGTTATCTGTCTGACTGTTGTCTGTCTGTCTGACTGTTGCTGTTGTCTGTCTGTTGCTGTCTTCTGACTGTTGCTGATGTCTGTCTGTCTGTTGCTGTTGTCTGTCTGACTAACTGTTGCTGTTGTCTGTCTGTTACTGTTGTCTGACTGTTGCTGCTGTTGTTGCTGTTGTCTGACTGTTGCTGTCTTCTGCCTCTTTCTGATGTCTGTCTGTTACTGTCTTCTGACTGTTGCTGATGTCTGTCTGTCTGTTGCTGTTGTCTATCTGTCTGACTGTTGTCTGTCTGTCTGTCTGTTGCTGTTGTCTGACTGTTGCTGTTGTTGTTTACAGGCAGTGGCCCAGTCTGCCAGACTGTCTCAGAAATCACACAATGGTGAGATGAAGATTGAACCTGACAGATCACAGTGACTCTTCCTGAAGAACCACAGCTCAGTCTCTGCTCAGAGGCTCCTGTGGATCAGCGGGTGTTGGAGGTTCAATCCCTGGGTTATGTAGCGTACAGACAGGGAATGGAACTGTTTGCAGCTGTTGATCAATTCAACTTTAACTGTGATGTTTCTATTCTCTCCTCTGGTAACTGGTGACCGATTCCTGTGAAGCACCTGATGACATCATCATCTTCACAATGTCTCATGTCCATGTGTCCACGTGCTTATGTCCATGGCTCTCATATTTTCTTTTTGTCATTGAAAATAAAAGTGTGTGTGTTTTAATCAAACGTCTCTGGTCGTTGCTATAGTAACCACGACAACAATGACACTGAAAACAGTCAACAAAAAAAAGACTTTTAGCTCAAAATATTCACTCAACAGCAACAGCTATTTCATAACCAGACATCTGAGTTTAGCTGGATAACCATTTCAAGCTAGAGCTAGCTAGATAATAAAAGCCTGACTTTAGTGAGATAAACAAACACGCACACACACGCACACAGTTACCTGAGGCGGTTGTAACAGCAGCAGCAGTGTGGTCGAAGCACCAGCAGGGGGCAGTGTCGCAGACTCTGAGAAGAACACTCTGCTCCTTCAGTCTGATCTCGATCTGACTCGACTGTTTCTGTCTGTCAAAACAAACATGGCGGCCGCCGCGGCTTCGCGTGAGCTTTTCACGAGTGGAGTGAGAGCGGTTCTTCACACGTGGCCCGTTTTACAGGTGAGTAACCCGTCTCACACACAGATGCGGACAGACAGACAGGTGGCAGCAGAGAGACAGGCCCGGACACACACACCTGTCCAAGCTAACAGCTAGCAGGCTTAGGCTAGGTTAGCTGGTGTGTTAACAATAGTTTCACAGAGTTGAACCCCGCTGTTAATCCGAGTTAAACTGATTATAAATTTGGTTAGTGCGGTTAAATCTGGTCAGATATAACTAGGTGTGTGTGTGTATATGTGTCAGATTGCTGTAGATAACGGCTTTGGGGGCGTGTACGGACAGCAGAAGGCGGACTGGATGGTGGACGTGGTTCAACAATATTTCCATGACAACGGTAGGTCACCATGGTAACCTGACGACCTCACGAGGAGACATTAACGAGTCAGTTGTTATTGATCATCAGATATTGAATGAGTCATGTCATCCGTGTGTGTGTGTGGTCAGCTGACCTGCAGCAGAGTGAGATCGAGGACTTCATTGCTGATCTGATGGATCAGGAGTTTGATACAGTGGTGGATGATGGGAGTTTACCTCAGGTATACACACACACACACTCCATCATCATCATCATCATCATCATCATCATTATTATTGAGTGTGTGTAAACTGTGGTCCATCTGTCCCAGGTGTCCCTCAGCCTCCTGCAGATGTTCAGTCAGTGGCAGCAGGGGGCGCTGCAGCAGCTCCAACTCAAAGTCAACACCATGACACAGAAGCGTGAGAGGGCAAAGGTCCAAGCTCCGCCCACAGTGTCCAACAACGATGATGAAGAAGAGATGCAGGTATGTCTCACCTGTCTGCTGAGTCTCCCCTGAACTGAACCTCAGGTTTCCGTGGTGACGACATGTTTGTGTGTCCAGGTGATGGAGTCCGCGCCATCCGTCAGCAGAACGCCACCTGCTCCTCCTCAGGAGGAAGATGACGGCTGGACGGTAGTCAGGAAGAGGAAGTGATGTGGATGAACTGTTGAACCTCAGACCAAAGCAGCTGACATTTGACCTGCTGGAGGACAGTTTTCACTCACTGTAACTAGGGCGACGGAGACGCATGTTTGTTTTTATATTAAAGTTGATAAAAAAAACGCCACGTCCTGCGTGATGTCCTCAAACTCCACTGTTACTGTAACGTCACACAGTGACGACATTTTAAACGCTAACTGATCCACAATGTTTTTACGTGATTTGTACGGTGTTTTTGATTTTCACATCACTTCCAACACCTCATTTAGCCGTTTTTAACATTTTCAACAGTATGACTTTTTAACAGTGTTTGACACTTTTATGACATCATGAAAGTTTGCCGCTTGTCGTCCCAGGCCTCAATGTTTGTTTTTATTACTGGTCACATGGTTGCTGTGATGTCACAGCTCATGTAAATTGTCATGTGTGACGACGTTTGCTGTGATTTGATTTATAAAGTCTTTATAAAAAGATTTGATTTTACGACACATTAATTGGACTCTGATTCGTTTGATGTGAGACTGTTTGACGAGGCATTAATCAATACTTAAAAATTGATATATATCCATAAGTAGAAAACAAACATCAACACTTTGATATATTTATAGACATGCTGTTTTTTTGTACATCAGAAACTGTTCATATCTTAATAATTTGTTAAATAGTAATCAAAGTAATATTTAACTTAACCACATCACAGTATCTGTCAAGAAAATCACAATTGGGTATTTTTTTACTTTATTTTTAATTAGGTATTTTAGTCTTTTTTGTACAAAGACACTTCAAAAATAAGAAATTATTTCTTTTTAAACAAACTCATTTAAACTTAAATGTTAATTAGATTTGTTTAGGGACCCAAAAAACCCCTCCTGCGGCTCATCTGTGGGCCTCAACCCATTGTTTGGTTAGTCTGCACACAGTCCAGCAGAGGGCAGCAGACTGTTGGTTTGAATTTTCATTGACGTTTATTTTCACAAAAGAAAAGAAAAAAAACAACATTCCACACAAATGACACATGTAGAAAAAAAACAAACAGGTGTCATGTGACAGGGGCGGGGCCAGGGACAATTTCAAGGCACTAGTTGTTTAGAAACAGGTGAGGTCATAGGTCAATACTGTGATCAGAGTCAGTGAGACGGTCGACTGAAGGTTTGATCAATGATCAAACTGAAAAAATCAAAACAAACAAATCAGTAGAATCGATCAAAACAAATATTGATCAGTTTAAAAGTTTTTCTAACGTGTTGTTGGAGGTCAAAGGTCAGCAAAGAGAGGGAGACGTCACCTGAGGCTGAATCCACGCGTTCACTGTCCAACACACTCCGTCCCACAAAGGACAGAGACTCTGCTGGTTCTCAGACTGACAGAGGATCTGACTCTGATCCCAGAGGAACTCCACATTTAACAGACGGTAACCAACCAATCAGCAGCAGACGTTCTTCATCATCATCATCATCATCATCATCTCACAACATGACTCAGCGTCTCTACTGTGGCCGCCGCATACAAACCTCACAACAAATACTTTTACACTCCGTTTACCTGACACTTACCTGATCACTCACTCATTCACTCTCACTCACTCACTCTGGGGTTTCTGTGTGTGTGTGTGTGTGTGTGTTAACAGTGACCTGTAGATTCAGCCTCAGTAGAATCTGCTGCCAACACAAACACTGAACAATCGCTCACACACAATCAACCAATCAGAGCACAGATTCAGTCCAGATGATTATTTCCAACGTGACACAACGTACCACAGTGTCACACGTGTGTGTGTGTGTTTACGTCTGCAGCCATGCGTGCTGCAGACACTGCGCCGCTGTCGCTCTGCGATCAGGATGCAACTCCAACATGGTGGACAGGAAGTCGCTGAACTGAGCCGCCTGATCCAACGGCCACTCGTACTTCTCCAGGAGAACCTCGAAGAGACCCCACGGTTTGAGATTAGAGATGTGACGCAGCTCACCTGAGACACGTGAGATGGACAAGACACGTGAGACAGTTTCCTGTTGGAAAGGTCTGGCTAACACTGATATAAAGACATGTGTGTTTCCTTGTGTTTTCACTGCGAGTGAGTCTCAGGCTGTAAAGTGGGTAACATATATATACATATATGCTATCATGCTAATGTGCCATTAACAATAATAATGCTGAATGCTAGTATAAATTATTAGGCATGATGCTAACATTAGCAGCTAGCAGCAGAGGTGACAATGCAGCTCCTGTGTCCCCACGAGCTAAACTCACTGATTATCTCTATGAGGTTTGGTGTGGGAGAGTGAGTGGTTGGAAAAGTCTGTCTGACAGTGAGACGTGAAAGGACGTGAACATGTGACGTAGATATCGTAGTCTTTTGTTTACGTGACTAAAATCTGTTATCACTGAGAATGAGCCTCTGTGACTCAGGCTTAATCTCAGCAGCAGGGGGCGCTCACAGCTCAGTCTGCCTCAGTACCTCAAACCACCATACCTGAAAAGCACATGTACTACCTGTTAAAAAACAGACAGGTAGGTGGGCGGGGCTTCTCACCTCTCCTGTTGAAGTACTCTCTGGAGTACCTGCCAGACAGAGCGAAAGGCACAGGCATCGGACCGAGCAGCTCGATGATGTGAGCGATGTGATCTGTAGAGAGAGAGTACAAATACTCAGAGAGAAGTACTTCCAGTATACACGTGAGTACTGAGCGCAGTAGTACTGAGTACTTTTACCTTCATCTCTGGTGTAATCTTCTCCTGAGTGAGGTTCAAACATATAATCTCCTGTGGCCAACTCAAATGCCTGAAACAGCAACCATCCACATGTCAATCAATCAGTGATTAGATATTTAAATCTGGAACTGTGTGTGTGTGCGTGTGCATGTGTGTATGTGTGTGTGTGCGTGCGTGTGTGTGCACCATGCAGGCTGTGCTCCAGATGTCAGCAGGAGGTCCGTACTCTGCTCCAATCAGAACCTCCACAGCTCGGTACTGTCTTGTCTGAATGTCCTCTGTGAAGTGTTTGTGCTGGACAAGAGACAGAGAGACACAGAGACAGAGAGAGAGACAGAGAGAGAGACAAAGAGAGAGAGAAGACGTGTGATTGGTCAAAAAATGAAGAGGGGACAGATATTGATAACTGGTACCAAAAGATTTACGGCCTCTCATTGGTTTAAAGAGAACAGTGCCCTCTGGTGGTCACACATCCTCAGCAGCTTCATAACTATTGATGAAATCAGTGAAATCTTGATTTCCAGCAGAACTCACCACCCAGCAGGCATTTCCAAGATCAGCGATCTTCACTTTCAGTTTGTCTGCATTTTGAGGATCCAGAGGACTGAGGACGAAATCTGTCGCACTGAATACTGAGAGACAGACAGAGAGGGGGAGGGGTTACCTGACAGGTGTGTGTGTGTGTGTGTGTGTGTGTCTTTGTCTCGCCACTCTCTCACCGTCTCGTCCGCTCGAGTATCCTGACTGAGTAGAAAGTGCTGACTCAGAAGTTGCTGACATCACAGAGCTGGAGAAGCCTGATAGGCCGGAGGCGGGGCTGGAGAACCGGCCAGGGGTGTGGCCATTCAAAGTGTCATCCAACCAGGAGCAGCCAGACTCAGGACTGGCTTTACTATTGGTTGTGGAGCAGGAAGTGTTGCCATTGACGACCAGAGAGCCTGAAAACAATTAATAAATCAATGTAGTGTGTGTGTTAGTGTACTCACAGTTACTGTGTGTGTACTCACAGTTGCTGTGTGTGTGTTAGTGTACTCACAAATACTGTGTGTGTGTACTCACTGTTACTGTGTGTGCATGTGTACTCACAGTTACTGTGTGTGTGTGTACACACCGTTACTGTGTGTGTGTGTGTACTCACAGTTACTGTGTGTGTGTGTGTACTCACAGTTACTGTGTGTGTGTGTGTGTGTACACACAGTTACTGTGTGTGTGTGTACTCACAGTTACTGTGAGTGTGTAATCACAGTTACTGTGTGTGCATGTGTACTCACAAATACTGTGTGTGTGTACTCACAGTTACTGTGTGTGTGTACTCACAGTTACTGAGTGTGTGTGTGTACACAGTTACTGTGTGTGTGTGTGTGTGTGTGTGTACACTCACAGTTACTGTGTGTGTCTTCACTGTGTTGACCTTCCTCGTCCTCCATCCTCTGAACAAACACAAACAGTTACTTCACTCTGATTGGCTGACAGCAGATAAATTAAAATTAGTAAACGATGCAATCACACGTACTCATCCTGTTAACTGTTAGACAATGACACCATAATATTATTATTATTATTTAACTACAAAGAGTGCAGTATTTACCTGTATGTCCACCAGTCTCTCCTCCAACAGTTTCTGCTGACGCTTGGCTTTTCTCTTTATCTTCTTCTTCTTGTTCTTTGACAGTTTATCAAACTACACACACACACACACACACACACACACACACACACACACACACACACACACACACACACACACACACACACACACACACACACACACACACACACACACACACACACACACACACACACACACTGTATTCTACTGCAGGTCAATTGACTAATGACAGCAGAGCAAGTGAACACACCTGAACACTCACCTCTAAATCCCTGGGAGCCGTGCTGACTGAGAGAGAGACGCACAGAGACACAGAGACAGCCAGAGGACACAGAGAGACACAGAGAGAGAGACAGGAAGAAAACATGAGAAACAACAGCAGAGGAAAGAGAGATGGAAATAAAATACAGCAGAAGAATAAAAGACAGACAGGTAACAGAGAGAAAGACAGGTTACACACACACAGACAGACATGCAGTTGTCTGTGTGTGTGTGTGTGTGTGTGTGTCAGTACAGAGGGAAAACCACAGCTCCCAGTCTGACGCGGACTCGTCTCAGGAAAACACCGACACTAACATTTGCATCATGTTTCAGTCAAATACTTGGCTCATGTACATGTACTTACAAAAATACTCTGTTACATCAACACCTAATACTGCACTCTTTTATCTACCAGCAGTGACAAAGGCTCAGTGCTGCCCCCCTGTGTTTATGTGAGGTAAGAAGCTCACATGTGCCTCCTGATGATAACTACAGGAATGACATCATCAAGTCCTCATATCACTATTAGTCTGTTACAGTTTCCAGTAGAGGCAGTGTGTGTGTGTGTGAGAGATGATGTCACCTGATGAGCCTGAAGGGGGTGGAGCTCCAGCTCTCTGCCAGACAGTGGCCTCAGCTGCAAGTCTCCTGATGTAAACCTCGTCCACCTCCAGTAAAATGTTCTCTGGTTTGATGTCAGTGTGGATGATTTTACACTTAGTGTGAAGATACTGGAGACCCTGCAACACCTGACACACACACACACACAGTGAGGTCAGATCAGGGTCACAGAGGTCAGTGAGGTCAGATCAGGGTCAGTGAGGTCTCACCTGTTTCAGGATAGTCTTGACACAGACCAGAGGAAGACCCATGTAGTTTGACTTAATGATCCACTTTAACAGCTGATGACCCAAAACCTCTAGAACCATACAGACATCTGAGACCAAGGCTGAGGAGAACCACAGAGCCAGACATAAACACGGAACCACTGAACTACACATACAAACAGAACCACAAACAAAAACACAGAACCACAAACAAAAACACGGAACCACAGACAGAAACAGAACCACAGACAGGTGGTGAAGGATACGGACTCCGTTGATTCCAGAAATCTTGAAGTCATCGATGAGCTGGACGATAGTTTCTCTGTGAGGGTCAGAGGGGTCACTGTCTCTGACCTGGACACACAGATTCATTCAGGAATCACATCATCAGTTCAGAGTGCGTGTGTGTGTGTGTGTGTGCAGTGATGGGGACGAGACCGCCTATGCTGAGTCCGAGTCAAGACCGAGTCTTTGAAGGGTCGAGACCGAGTCTTTGAAGGGTCGAGACCGAGTCGAGACCGAGTCCGTTGGTTTTGAAATACAGTCGAGTCCGAGTCAAGACCGAGTCTTTGGGGAAGCAAGTCTGAGACGAGACCGAGTCCTTTAGGAGTCGAGACCAAGACCATAAAAACATGTCAGTTTTCATATTCATGATTTAGTATCACCCCAGTTAATAATCAACAGTTAGGCCTACAGACTAAGCTAGATTGGGAATTGTTTAGAGGAGCAGTCTTAATGTCTTAATATGGACTATGCATTTACTATCATTAAAAAAATCCCTACCACATGCATCATCACCTATTTTTATAAACTGCTTCAACAGTGCTGCTCTGTCATCAACATGTTAAGCCCACTCTGGCTTTTTTAATCATAGTTAGGACATAACCTGAACATAAAAAAATGCGTTGGTCTCGAGGAATCGGTCTGAAATTACGAGTCCGAGTCAAGACCGAGTCTTTGAAGGAACGAGTCCGAGACGAGTCTGAGAAAGCAGAAATCGAGACCGGACTCGAGAACTACATCACTGTGTGTGTGTGTTTGAGACACTCACACATCTCAGCAGTTTAATCTCATCCAGAGCGGTCTCAGTGTAGTGAGCTGCACTTTTCACCACCTTCAACGCCACAAAACGCTTTCTCCTGAAAACACACAGTTTCACTGTCTGAGACAACAACACAACAACAAGTAAACAACAACACTGTGTGTGTGTGTGTGTGTGTGTCGTACTGCAGGTCCCAGCAGAGCCACACTGTAGAAAAATGTCCCCAGCCCAGTTTTCTGACCACATGGTATCTTCCATTGAACAGGTCACCAATCTTGACCGGGTAGTAACCACCTGAACATAAACACAACAGAGCAGCCATGACACTTTTACTGACGATTTTATAACCATAAATATCCATGTTCCATGAATGTGAGCGGAGGAAATCGTTAATTCTTTTACTTAAAGGGGACATATTATGCAAAATCAACTTTTTAACCATTTCAATACTTATATTTGGGACTCTGGAGGCCCTACCAGTCGCCAAAGTGTGGAAAAAGAATACTCAGTCATGTTTTCGTGGTCCCCCTTAGTGTAAGTATAGGCGATGAAACACGTGATGTTGAATTCCCTGCGCTTATGACGGCAGCATGTGCATTTCACCACAAATGTTACCGCCCCACCAGTAAGTTTACTTCGAGAGCTCCACCTTAGCTCCACCTTGTCCCTGCGAGAGTGCAGGCGAGGGAGGAAGAGCGGTATTATGTCAACGCGGAGGGACACAAGTGTGCTGTTGGTGACTGCACAGTGGAGCACAGTGTTTCACACAAACTTCCAGCCTCAGAGGATTGCTATGATGCTTCATCCTTATGGTATTTTGACCAAAGCATGTCACTGACATGTTCATTAGGACACCAGGGAACTATTTTAATGGGGGAAATAGGGTATAACATGTCCCCTTTAAAATACATACAGTCATAGTGATTTACTATGACTGTATCTCAAGGACCACATGGGGGAGCTGTGTCTTTGTGGTAATTCCAGGAACTTATCTGCGATAGAGCCCGCCCATCCCTGTAAGCCCTGGTCAAAGCTCCACCCCCCAAGTGTATGTTTTTGGCAACATCTTATTTTTGCGAGGTGATCATACGTAAAAAATCTGTTGTCAGTAGGCTCCACCCACTTTTAACTGTTCACTATTACAATAATACACATCAGTATAATTGGGACATGCTTCAAACTGCAGTACCACTCCAGACCAACAGGTCGCTCGTCTTGTATTTTAGTGATTTTTAACATTAATATTAAAAAAACATAGCATTGAGGTCATGTGACCTACTGACCTTTGCAGTAGTCCGACGGATCTTCCTGCTCCTCATCGTCAGAGCCCAGCAGCTGAGCAGGGGGCGGACATAACTCTGGAGGAGGTGGGGTCAACACGAGAGGGGGTGTGGTCAATTGATGATGTGTGGATGACATCACAGGAGACAAACCAATGGGAGGGTCCATAGAGTCGTGGGAGCGGAGGAAGGAAGTGGACGTGGAGCAGAGGGGGGAGTAGAAGTGGGAGGAGACACTAGAGGTGAATGTCACCGAGGTCAGCAGGAAGGGATCGTCGTGGTGGGAGGGGCTTAACAACGGGGTGGGGTGTGATTGCGAGGCGGGAGGTGATGGACAGGGACGGGACTGAAGAGTTCTGTGAGGTGATCTGGAGGAATTATGGGTATCATTGTGCACTGCGTCTAATTGGCTGAGCCTGTTGGCAGGAAGTGGCTGTGTGAAGGTGTGAGGCGTCACGGTGGGTGCGGACGGGGCGTCGCCAGGGGGCAGGGCGGCAGGTGGAAGAGGCAGCAGGGGAGAGACGGGGCGATGTATGTAGGCGGAGTTTGGGGGAGGAGGTGATGAGGCCTGTGGGGGAGAGGGAGCAGTTTGACTGGCTGAGGTGGGGGAGAGAGGCGGAGCTTCATGGAGTTCCTCTGGCTGTGACGGTGTCATGGTTTGTGGCGAGTGATGGCGGCTGCTGTCAGGATCCAGACTCAGAAGATCCTCAGGCCTGAAGAAGAAAGCACGTCATTAAAGAGATAGTTCAGTTCTTTTGTGGATAACATCAGTTTATCCTTTAACCAAGTTTTCGCTCAGAGTGAGCCTCTTCGTCTCACTCAGCAGCAGGGGGCGCACTCAGCTCTGACCATGAGACAGTGCCTCATACAACCACAAGCACAATGTGGTCATGAAGTGTATTCAGAGTGGACAGAGACAGAACCTCCCTCTCTCTCTCTCACACACACACACAGCTAAATATAGCCTCTGTGTGAATGTGTTGTGTGTTACTGTCTGAATATGTGTGTGTGTGTGCGTGCGTCTCTTACTTCTTCTCTGCTCGAACTTTCCGGTGTTTCTTTCCTCTGCGTCGCTGTTTTTTGCCAGTGATGGCAGAGTCTTCAGTTCCAGCTCCAACTGCTGCTGAGAGGAGGAGTCAGACAGAGAAGAGGAGGGGCCAGACAGAGAAGAGGAGTCAGACAGAGGACTGACACACATTTAAGCTCCGCCCTCAAAGCATGTGTTTGTAACAATTGGTGTAAATAACTGTTATTACTTATTATTCATTTAACTATGATATGAACGTTTACATGTAAATAAACTCAGTGATGTCATCACAACTTTAAATGGATGTGTATTTCTGTTTGTATGCTTGTGACTTAGTGTGTGTGTTTTTGTGCATTGTGTGTGTGAGAGAGAGTGAGAGGTGTGTGTATTTATAGGAGTCGCCCTCTCTCCCTGTGTTTGTTGTGATTGTGTGTGTTTTCTCTCTCTCACTCTGTGTGTGTGTGTTTTCTCTCTCTCCTCTTTGTGTATATTCTCTCTCACACTCTGTGTGTGTGTGTGCGAGCAGGAGTCACAGCCTGGCACCGTTAGCTCAGGCTAACCCTAACCCACCACTGATACTGACAGTTAACCCGGGTTAACTGATAACTTTACCTATCAACATGATGGAGACCCGGCTCGTGTCGTCTCGTCTCTGCGGGGCTTCAGTCAGCTTCAGTCGGCTGAACTTCACCGAAGACCCGGGATCTAGGAGGGCCTCGGTGTAACCCGGGTCAGAGCGTTTGATAACGGGTCAGCGTGGTGCACATGGGCCTGCGCGTTAGCCTGTTAGCTAACAGCTGACGGTCTGCTGTCACTTAGCCTGTTAGCTCCGTTAGCTCCAGCAGCGGCTCAGCGGCTCCTCTTCGGTGTCTTGCCCGCTCTTCGCGGCCTCTGCACCGGGAGCAGTGGAGCAGGACTGGTTCGGCTCCGGTTCGGTTATTCTGGGTGCGTTGTCTTTGCCGTGTCGGTTCTGCCGTTCATGGTCTCAACAGCTGCTCACTGACAGTCTGACACCGGACACCGGGATGTGCGCATGCGCACTGAGCAGCACGCTGAGACAGGACCCAAACTGGGATCAGTGACGAGGAGGGGGGTGGGGGGTTAACCACATCAACTGCCGAAAATCATCCTGAGACATGGAGATCTTAACTATTCATAAAAAGACTAAAATCTACATCCGTTTAAGTCTACAATATCTAAAGACCACGTTCACTGTGAAGTTTGTAAACCACTCACTCTCTCATACCAAACCCCATAAAGAAAATCAGTGATTTTAGCTCGCGGGCACACAGGAGCTGCTGGTCCACTGCTGCCTCGTGTGGCCACTTTGTGTCACTGGGGTCAATCTGAACCAAGGATTTCAAACTCAGAATTTGACAAAATAAGACATTTAAACTTAGTGATGGAGGCAGCAGTGAATCAACAACTCCTGTGTGCTGTGATGTTAAAATCACTGATTTTCTCTATGGGGTTTGTTGTGGGAGAGTGAGTGGTTTACAAAAGTCTGTCTAACAGTGAGATAAAGACATGAACATGTGGCGCAGATATTGTAGACTTAGACGTAGATTTTGTTGTAAATAGAATAAAAAAGAGTGGTTAACTTCCATCCAGAGACTTCCATTCATACAACCAGCAGTCGCCCCCTGGTGGAAACCAAAAGACTCTGTCTATATTTCTATTCATGTTTCCACTGAGAACGAGCCTCAGTGACAGACTAGTTCTCAGCAGCAGGGGGCGCTGCGGGTTTGACATGGATGATGATAGTGTATGGAAGCATTAAAAGATGATTAATATTTGTTAAAATTATAACTTTATTTGTACATGATACAAAGTGTTTGCCTCATCTTCATCACATTTGCATTGCTTGTATTTACACATACATTTACACAGTTATCAAACTGTACACAGCCAGTACAAAAAAATCACTCTGTGCACTTTTCTGTCCCTCATAGAAAAAAAAGCAGCCCGACCAACCAGAGCTGAGGATCTGTGACATCACGTCCAGATGATTAGAAAACTGTACAGAGATCAGGAGGTGAAAGGTCAAACTACAACTCCATCCATATACATCATCAGTGGAGCGGCAGAGTTTCACCGTTCAAATTTATTTTAAAAAACAAAAAAACGTAACGGTTTGAACAAGCACCGTAAATCTTCATTATCGTCATCATTACACGCATGCATGTCTACTCTGATCAGAGAGAACTACAACTACGGGTCAAACACAGGCTCAAAAAGCTCGCAAGGCAAAACACAGTTAAGAGATTAAACAGCAAAGATCAGAAAAACCAGAAGAAGAAGAAGAAAAAACATAGAGAAGCTGCGATCAGTCCGAAAAGTTTCAAACCAAACATTCATAAACATGTCGTATAAAAAAAGAAGAGCTGCTTCACTTTGTGCTTCAGTCCAGGAAGTGTCAGATGAATAAAACTACCAAGTCAAAGTGTTGCCATGGAGACACAGGACCGTCTCCAGGGTCAGTCAGATCACAACAAACCCTCAGCTGATGATTTCATCTGTTTAACAAACATGTTGTGAATTCAGTCTGCGCAGTGAGAGCAGAGCAAACACTGACAACCGTTAACGTCACACACCTGTCACACACCTGTGACACACCGGTGACACACCTGTCACACACCAGAAAACTCCTCAAATCACTTTAACATCTGTAAATGTGTTAAGTTAGTTGGTGTTTATTGCTGACAAAGACAAACAGCTAAGTTTTAAACAGCTGGTTTTCTATAGAAGCCCATTTCTGTCCTAAATATGAGACACTAAGTCATAAATAGTATCTCATTATTATAAGTTTGTATGTTATAATTATGACTTGAATATGCGTTCCTTTTTGCCCATGTGGCAGAAATGCTCTTCCATATGTTTCAGATTTGAACAGCTAATTTGAAATGTTAGCTTCAGAACAGCTACTTTTAAATAAGTAGCATATGTGATATAATGTAGCTGCTAACAGATGTTTACACAGTCGTGGATAACAGATAATAGATTTGACAGGTCGTCATTGTTGACGTCACAAACACAAAAACTGTCAGTCAATATCAAGGTTGTGTCTCACTCACTGTTATAAAGTGGAACGTTGTTTTGCTAATGCTAGCCAGTAGTTCTGTCATATAGTGTTGTGTTAAGCTATCTAGTTGTGCAATAACATGTAGTGTTATGCTAGCTGGTTGTTGTGTAGTGTTATGCTAGCTGGTTGTTGTGCAGTGTTAATTTATTTTAGCTGCCTGTCTGTAAAATGGTGTATGCTACACTAGCTGTTTGCTAGCATCCACCTGCTGTTAGACTGGGGTTTGTGGGCATTTGTACATGAAAATTGTGAGTTGGTTAGTTTCCTTCCCTGATCCAATAAAAGTTAAACATTACAATGAATTTCCTCCCACAATGCAACAGGATACATGATTTGAAAAAAAGAAAAAAAAAAAGGATGCTGTCAGAACAGACAGACAGTGCCACCTAGCTGCGAGAGTGAAGGCACAGCCGGGATAAATAGGTATAAATAGTACATGTGGTATGTACATACAATAAGTTAGTGATTCAGTAACAGACACGCACACACACACACACACACAGTATAAATCCCAGAATTCGGATTGTTTGGACAGTTTTTTTGTTTTTTATCAGCAGGTTCGACTTTAACGTTTATCTTTCAGTCTGATTCCAGTTTCTACTCGACTTTCTGTTCTTCGCCTTTAATTTGAGTGGTTTATTTGTTGATTATTGATCAGGTCGATCACCTCGATCATTCAGGCTCAATTTAAACCACAACAATTAGAAAAACAATAATAACAAGAATTCAGGTTTACACGATCTAAACCTGAGAACCATGTGGAATCTATCTCGACTCGACATGGAAGTGAGGAAGACTGGGATCCGGAGTGGGCTGTGTCCTGAGGTCAGAGGTCACGACCAGAAAGTGGAGTCAGACTGAGGGTCAAATTTACAAAAACTCCCTGATTCAGTGAATGCCCCACAGAGGTCAAAGGTCAGTGGGGGGTTCTCATTATTACTATTATTATCATTAGTCATCACTTCATCCTTACATGTTGTGATGACGCTGGTTTCAGTAGAAAAGGCAAAATTATTATAGTCAGTTACAAAAAAACCAACATCCAGCAGATCAATAATCAATCAATACATGTGATCAGTAAAAACTATCAACATTGTGCTTTGAGACTGTGTGCAGACACAGCAGGGAACTCTGGGAAATGTAGTGCAAGGCAGCAGAAGACGATGTTCCCTGATCTGATTGGTTAGATTGTCGCTTACATCGCAGACTGGACATGTTCAGGTTTGGTTTAGTTCAGGTCTGGGTTTGGGTTAACTAAGTTTAGGTTTGGGTTAACTAAGTTATTCAGTCAGTGACTGTTTGGCTGCTGTATAACACACACACATGCACGCAAGCACGCACGCACGCATGCACGCACGCACACACACAGGAAGACAACACAAAGTTAAAAAGAGTCCAGTGATTTCCGGAGAAGATGCTTCAGTCTCTGTCCAAGTGTCAAAGGTCATCAGAGGTCGGTGACCTTGTTCTCCACCAGAGCAGCAACCTGCTGCAAGCGATAGGCCAACTGCATCTTCTGTCCTGTGCTGTCCTCATCCAGAGACATGATGATCTGGGACAGACAGACAGACAGACAGACAGAGAGACAGAGGCCGTTTCTCAATATCCATACTTGTGCGTACTTGTGCGTACTTGCGTACTCCCGTACTTGTGAAAACGTCATCAGCCTCAGTCCAAGTGCTGTTCCAATTCTCAAGTAAGCGAACAGCGAGGACGGTTCTCAAACCCGGAAGTGTTCTCGCTCCGCCCATGTTTACCAAGTATGCATCGGAGGTGACTTAAGCGTACTTGGGATGGCCATGTATCCCAGAATACATTTCGGCGGAGCATAGCAGCAGATAATAGAAATATAAATCTGAAATAAATATTTTTCTGTGTCCCGGAACAAAGTTTTAAGATCATTGAGGCGAGAAATTAGTCATTTATAATTCAAATATGTGGTTTGTGTATGAAGATATGACGTATTTATAGTTTGGCAGCGATGTTTGTCGGCGGTGATCAGCTCCGCCTCTGCGGACGCTCGGCGCTCACTGTGCCCGGCACAGAGCAGCGTTACCTCGGCCTGTCCTGATGAAATGATCCGCTGGCTCAGACGTCGCTGTCATTAGATGCTCGGTGTGATCCACAGATTTGTTGTTGACGTGTTATTTTGTTTTTCATGGAAACGTTTTGACCTGACAGTTTGAAAGTTTGTATATTATTAATTTTTTTTTTATTTTTAACTTTGAATGTTAAATTTATATTAAAGTCGCACGGTCATTGTATCTGTATTTAAATATAATATGTAAATATTAGATATGTAGAGTAGTATATATTTGTACACGTCATATATATATATATATATATATCTATATACGCTACACTGCACTACTCAATGCTGTAATATATCTATTTTCCACATTGTATTATTTGTATTATATATTTTAATAGAAATAAATTAATAAATGAAGTTAAATATTTAAAATGTAAAAATAATAACAACATATGTATGCATTTATTAAAAGTATTTCATATGTTAATTTATCAACACCGTAGGTGGCGCTAATGAGGCTGCAGCACTTGGCGCCAGCCACCATTCAAACAGCAGAACAATACATACATACTTGCATACTTGAGTATTGAGAAACAACCACATACTTGTGTACTCCTGTACTTGGCAAGTATATACTCCCAGCGTACTTCTCAAGTCTATACTTCCCAAGTAAGCAAGTACATACTTGTTTACTTGAGTATTGAGAAACGGCCAGAGAGTTAAAACTAAAGGGATTGTTCCTGTTTTTTTCAAATGTGGTTGTGTGAGACACAATTCCAGCCTCTGAACAAAAGACTCAGTTCACTGTTAGTCAGACTTTTCCAACAGGAAACTGGAGTTTGTAAACCACTCACTCTCCCACACCAAACCTCATAGAGAAAATCAGTGATTTCAGCTCGCGGGGACACAGGAGCTGCTGGTCTACTGCTGCCTCGTGTGGTCACTTTGATTAGAATTATAAAAGCCGAATTTTACAAAATAAGACATTTGAACTTAGTGATGGAGGCAGCAGAGGATCAACAACTCCTGTGATGTTAAAATCACTGATCTTCTCTGTGGGGTTTGGTGTGGGAGAGTGAGTGGTTTACAAACTTCAAACATAGATTTTCTGTGTGTGTGTGCGTTACCTGGTCGTAGTACTTGTTGATGTACTTGTACAGTTCATGAAGAGCAACAAAGTTGTTCATCTCTGATGCAAAACTCTGAAACACAAACACAGAACACTTCCTGTTTCTGTTTACTTATCTGTGTGTGTGTGTGTGTACTAGGGATGGCTGGATACAGATTTTTCATATCCAATACCGATTCCGATATTGCAACTTAGAGTATCTGCCGATACCGATGTAAATCCTTTTCTTTTCTCCTCTGTTAAGTTGTTAATAATACATATAATTTGTATAGATGTATAATTTGTAGATGTTCAAACTGTGCAACAAATATTCTGCTCCCCTAAATAAAGAGATAAAATAGCCCATGATTTGCTTAAAGCCATAAGTTCTTTATTTAAACTTCAAATCAGTGCAAACTACAGAACTTTACATGTAACCTCTGGGGTTGAACTGTAAAACATCCATATCAAATTAGATATAGAATAGACTCAATTCCAATGTTGCATTAAAGGCTATAGGACATATAGCTGCTTTAAATTAAACTGCTAACTTTAAATAACTGTCACAAACAATTGCTTTTACATTCCTTTCTGACATTCATTTGGTCACAAATAGCATTCGGCTGTATTACTTTGTCTTTCCTTGCGCGCAAAGTAATTCCACACAGCCGACATGCTAAAATTGCTAGGCTGTCACGCACGACGCTCTGTTCACACATGCTGCAGCGGCTGCGTCTCTGTTTACTGCACGTCGCGCTACAGCGCCTGCTGTTGCTGAGGCGATAGTGTCTTACGGCATGCCGCGGAAAGTGAAAGTTACGTTTGTTTGTACTTAGGTAACGGATCGGAAGGGCTATATTTATTATCGACCAATATCGGATCAATAGCGATCCAGAGTATCGTATCGAGCCACCCCTAGTGTGTACCCATGCATTACTAATGTTGTGGGGACCTAAACCTGTTCACACAATGTAAATGATTGTCTTCCTTGTGGGGACAAAAATCAAGTCCACACAATGTAAATGATTACATTTTTAGGTGAAGATATGTATTGAGGTTAGGATGAGGTTAGGATTAGGATTAGGCCAGTAGTAATTGTGTTTAAGGTTAGAGTTTGTCTCCAGGAAATGAATGTAAGTCAATGCAATGTCCCCTCAAGTCATGAATGTTGTGCATGCGTGTGTGTGTGTGTGTGTGTGTTCACTGACCCCGGACAGTTCAGTCAGTGTAGAGTTCATCTCCTGGTAACATCCAGACGCAGCACTGTGGATGTCGCTGTAATACCTGCACATGCACACACACACACACAGGGTTTCTATGGTAACTGCACGACAGAGAGCATTGTGTTTCTATGGTTACCAGTGGTGAGTCTCACCTCTCCACCATCTGCTTGTATCGGGGGATCTCTCGGGCGTACAGCAGTTTGTTGACAGGAGAGTCCTGATTGGTCAGAAGTATAGTAAGGTCACATGGACAGACAGGGAGACAGACACAGAGACAGACACAGATACAGAGACAGACAGGTCATACCCGTCCCACTTTGTGCTCAGATGTGGTGCAGGAGTCGATGAAGGTCTGAGCGATGACAGACAGGACAGCGTCGATGCTGTCCGTCACCTGAACGTCTAGAACAAACTGAGGGTTCTTCAGGATGTTGACCCAAAACCTGAGTGGGAGACTGGAAATGCACACACAGACAGACAGGTCAGACAGGGACTGACGGGTCAGAGGCAGACAGGTATGTCTCACCTGTTGGTCTTCCAGATGTGGACAGTCTCTGGGTCGTCGATGCCGTGTTTCTCCGCCATGTCGTCCAGGAAGTCAAAGAAGAACCTGACCGCGATCGGAGGAGGACGCTTCGTACTGAGGATCGCAACAAAGACATCGTCCACGAACTTCTGCAGTGTCCCCTGCACACAGACAGACAGAGAGACAGAGAGAGGTCGTACTTAGATATACTGCACATGGACAGCAGTCTGGTCAGGTGTGTGTGTGTGTGTGTGTGTGTGTTACCTTCATGGACAGCAGTCTGGTAAGGTAAATCTCAGGTATGGCCTTGGCTCGCTCTCTCTCCCTCATGCTGCTCTTGCGGTGCTTTGGTATCTCTGGATCTTCACTGCTCTTCACCAGGTGCCACAGACGCAGACCCTCGTCTTCCTCACCCTCTAACATCGGTGTTTCTATGGCAACCACACAGTAAAGTCCATCAATCATACAGACTGTCGTCTCTACATTTACTCTTTTATTAGTCCTAAGTATGCTGGTTCTGTCTCAGTGAGTTCTTGTCCTGGCTCAGTGAATTCTGGTTCTGTCTCAGTGTGTTCTTGTTCTGTCACAGTGTGTTCTGGTGCTGGCTCAGTGTGTTCTGGTTCTGTCACAGTGTGTTCTGGTCCTGGCTCAGTGAGTTCTGGTTCTGGCTCAGTGTGTTCTGGTTCTGTCTCAGTGAGTTCTGGTTCTGGCTCAGTGTGTTCTGGTTCTGGTGCAGTGTGTTCTGGTTCTGTCTAAGTTTGTTCTGGTTCTGGCTCAGTGTGTCTGGTCTGGCTCAGTGTGTTCTGGTTCTGGCTCAGTGTGTTCTTATTCTGGCTCAGTTTGTTCTGGTTCTTACTCTCTCCGGTCTGGAACACCTGGTTGACTCCTCCTGAACTCTGGGAGCGAGGGATCAGAGCGACTGTTGCTCCGTCTGGAACCTAATGAACACAGAGAAGAGGAGAAATAGGAAGTGAGGGGCGGGGCAAGTGCATGTGTCACAAGTTTGATGGTGGGCGGAGTTGATGCTGAGGGAGGAGCTTGTACGTGAGTGGCTGTCGTTACCTTGTAGTGCTGCAGCGTGTTGATTCGTTTCCAGCGACCCTGAACCACCGCGGTGACATCATCGTCTGACAGGGTCAGGTGACCTGCCTGACCTGAACGCCACTCTGTCAGTCAGACCACACACAGGTGAGACAGAGTGAGACATTGAGAGAGTGAGACAGGTAAGACAGAAAGACAGGTGAGCATACCCAGGTCCAGACTGTCGGCCGCTGGTCTCTGAGAGAAGGGGGCGCCTCTGTAGACCTGATCCAGGATCTTATCTTTAACCTGAAGACAGACAGGCAGATGAGAGGGAGACAGATGACAGGTGGACAGACAGATACCTGTCCAAGCCTCTGTGTCCTCACCTGTGTGATGGTGTCGATGTCCAGGACTTTTACGGGACAAGGCTGGACCTCAACGCCGTTCTTCACCAGGACTGTCAGCGTCTGAGAGAGAGACAGGTACACAAAGAGAGAGAGAGAGACAGGTGCACAGAGAGAGACAGGTACACAAGAGAGAGAGAGAGAGAGACAGGTGCACAGAGAGACAGGTACAGAGAGAGAGAGAGAGACAGGTACACAGAAAAAGAGAGACAGATACACAGTGAGAGAGAGACAGGTGCACAGAGAGACAGGTACAGAGAGAGAGAGAGTCAGGTACACAGAAAAAGAGAGACAGATACACAGTGAGAGAGAGACAGGTTCAGGTCTATAGTGTCCTGTCTGTCTGTCTGTCTCTGTGTTAGTCCCAGTGTGTTGCCATGGTTACCATGGCACTGTAGTCCAGGTCGTCTCGCAGCAGGTGACTGTCATTCAGCGTCCGTTTGGCTTTTCCTGTGATAGCGTCCACTGGACCTTTGTCCACCTGATACTTTATAGCTCTGTAGAGGACGAAGAGAGGCTCGCCCGCCACCTCCTGAGAGACAGACAGGTCAGAGAGTGACAGGTCAGAGAGCGACATAGACAGGTCAGAGAGAGAGAGACAGGTCAGAGAGAGAGACAGGTGTTACCTTGAGGAAGGAGTACAGACAGATGGACATCCAGTTGGTCAACATCTTCTCTACGACTGTCTCTGTCCTGAAAGACAGACAGGTGATGGTGACAAAAAGGGGGACAGAGAGAGAGACAGGTTAGAACTCCAGGTGTCCAAGGACCTGTGGTTACCATGGACACAGGCCTACATACCTGCGCAGCATGAGTTTGGGGTTCTTGGCGACGTACTGCTGGACCAGGTCCTGGAGCAGGTTCTTCATGACCTCAGTAAAGTACTCCAGTTTGTCGTGGAGCGCCATGGTCAGGAGACTGGCCACGTAACCGCGGTCCCTCTGAGAGAAACCCTGCTGAGCCTCCAGGGTGTGGATGAACTGAGACGCACAACCACAGACCACACACCAGGTCAGACCACAGACCACACACCAGGTCAGACCACAGACCAGGTCACAGAGAGCATGTCAGACAAGAGACCAGGTCAGACCAGAGACCACACACACCAGGTCAGACCAGGTCCAGGTGTGGTACTCACCCGGGTCAGGAAGAGTCTGTTGTTGAGGAGGTTGTTGAGCTGCTGCAGACCCTGCTCCACAGTCGACCTCCTGGACTCTGGCAGGTCCAGCTGTCGATTCAACATCGCCATCTGCTGACCAGGGAAGAAGACTCTCTCTGCATATGTCCTGTAGTCCAGCAGGGGGAGCCCTGGTCCTCCTACATCACTGCTCAGGTCCATCATCTCTGTCATCAGGTCTGAAGAAGAAGAAGATACAGCTGTGTGTGTGCGTGTTTGTGTGTCAGTGTGAGTGTGTGTCAGTGTGCATGTGTGTTTGTCAGTGTATGTGTGAGTGTGTGTGTGTCAGTGTGTGTGCGTGTGAATGTGTGTGTGTGTGTGTGTGTGTCAGTTTGTGTGCGTGTGAGTGTGTGTGTCTGTGTGTGCGTGTCAGTGTGAGTGTGTGTGTCAGTGTGTGCGTGTTTGTGTGTGTGTACCTGTGAATTCTTTGCGACACTGATCTCCCACGTTTATTTCCAAAGTTTCCAACTGAAGCAAAACCTTCTTATAATCTCTGAGAGCCTGTTTACTCTTCCTCCTACACACACACACACATGTTGGTATAGCATTCATAGTGAGGACATTCTCTTAGCTTAGCTGTGAGCTTTAGCAGGTACAGACCTGTACATCAGGATGACGACCAGCACTGACAGGATGATCACCGCTGCCCCCGCCCCCAAACTGATCTGAGCAGCCAATGGGACAGGAGACAGAAGAGAGTCACTGTCGTACTGAACCAGTCCCAGGTCCACCTGCAGGCTCCCCAGGAACACCTGAGAGACACAGAGACAGACAGACAGAGAGAGACAGAGATACAGACAGAGACAGAGAGAGAGACACACAAAGAGAGAAAGTGGTTATATGGGCAGGTCTAACATGAACAGGTGAACCACAGTGCCCTCCTGTGGTGATCAGGTGCACTGCAGTGTTACCTTGAGGCTGGGCAGCTCGCTGCTGTCGTCCACACTCAGAGGTTGTCTCTCTGGAGGTTCACAGTACAGATGAGTGTTGTCCAGTGTCTTCACCTCACACTCCTGGTCTCCAAGACGAGCAGTCACTTCCTGTCTGGACATGGCTCTGGTCAGGTCCTGTCCCTGAGTTACACAGAGGACAGGCGTGAGGACCGCCCCCAAACATTCGACCAGAAAAATAATTAATCAGTGAGATTTCATTGTTCATTTAGTCGCTGAAGAAAGTGTATTTGAAGCTGCATCTTGTCAAAATAAAATCAAAACCTTTACGGCTAAACCATGCATGGCTTTAATTTGAAAGGGAGGACACAGGAAGTGAGGTCACATTGTGTAGTTTGACAGAAGTCACTTCAGCGTGAGAAAATTTAACAGTCCAAAGTTCTTTGTGAGACATTCACTCACTCACTCACTCACTCACCTCCACAGCGATGACTCCTCCTGGTTTGAAACGATACGGAGAATCTGGAGCGTCTCGATTCAGAGGGAAGAACTCTGGGTTCTGATAGTACGAGAAGCTTTTCCCCTGAGACAGAGAGACAGGCAGGTGGACAGAGAGACAGGGTAACTCTTATTGTAATTCACTTCCTGTTCCTAGTTCTGACATTAGAGACGATGACATCATCAGGAAGTGATGTCACAGTGTCATGTGACAGACGGGTACCTCGATGGACTCAAAGTGAACTCTGACGTTGTCCAACTGAAACCAGACGTCCTTCACTCTGAGCTGAGACGTCACAGCGGGGGTGAAACAAGTCATCTGAGAGGACGACAGGACAGAGCAGCGCTCTGACACCTGAGAGACAGAGAGACAGACAGGTGGACACAGAGACAGACATGTTGAGTAAACTTGTTGCTACTGAAACCCGTTGTCCTCGTCTCTGATTGGACAGTGTGTCTCACCGTTGTCATGGAGCTGTTGAACACCAGCTGTTGCCTGGACGACAGCAGGGCCAATCGTCTTCTCCGTTTCACCCTCTGCCCCTCCACAGGCTCCACCCACACTGATATGATTGGCTGCTGCACGACGTCCAGGTTCCTGCCCGTCACAATGATGACACGCCCCCCTCTGAAAACAAGAAGTCAGCACCTCATTAGGGCGTCGGCCTCACAGACGGACAGGCGGACTGTGATCACTGATTGGTTCTTACGCGTAGAAACTCTCGGCGGGTTTGGCGTTGGTGATGACGGGGTCGTCAAGGTAACGGAAGCTCACATTAGGAATGCTACGCTCCGCCTTCCCAAACAAAACCCGGACTGAGACTCCACCCACCCGAGGACTGGACCCGGTCCTACACACCAGCTGAGAGTCAGTCACCTCCTCCACACTGAGGAGGAGAGGAGAGGAAGAGAGGAGGAGAAGAGGAGGGGACAAGGAGAGGATTTACTGAAATACTATAGCACTTATTCATACAGTCAGTCATGTAGTAATAGTATGTGAAGTATTAACTGTACAGTAGTAGTTGTATTATTGCAGTACTAACATGTAACATGGCTGTTACTTAGCAGTAGTAGTAGTAGTATTGCAGTAGTGGTAGTATTGCAGTACTAACATGTAACATGGCTGCGTCCCCAGAAAAGCCTGCAGGTCACTGCTCTGTCCTGTCAGCAGGTGGCGCCCTCTGATGGTCAGTCTGGTTCCTCCTGAGACTGGACCTCTGTCAGGAACCAGAGCCACGAGCTGAGGGTCCTGATCACAACAAACAGATCACATGACTGACTTCTGTCTCTCTCACACTCACAGAGGTCAGGTGACCTCCATCTCTCTCACCTGATAGGTGAAGATCTGTGTCGATCTTCCAGATGAACCTGTTCCCACGGCAACAAGGACACTCCCCTTCCTCTGTTTTCCACTGGGCTGCAGCTCACACACAACCCTGCAACGCACACACACACAGTCAGAGAGAGAGAGTTATAGTTGAACAGTTTGTACATAGTGTGTGTGTGTGTGTGTGTGAGAGAGTGTCTGTGTGTGTGTGAGAGTGTGTGTGTGTGTGTGTGTTTGAGTGTATGTGTGTTATACCTGGTAGAGATCTGGTAACCTTCAGGTAGCGGCGAACAGTGAACACCTGCCACTGTGACTCCGCCCACCACATCCTGGTACCTCATCCCCAGATTTGAACCTGAAATTGTCACCAAGACTCCGCCCTCCAGAGGACCAGAGACAGGAAGTACCTGCAGATGGGCCGACAGTGAGATGTGTTTCCATGGCAACAGGTTCCACCAGCATCAGCGTGAGTAACGATCACACTCACCTGACTGATGTGAGGGGGCGGGCAGGTGTCTGCAGGTACACTGCTACACGATTGGTTGTAAACACAGCTGGGGGCGGAGCTTCCCGGACACCACACACAGCCGTACTCCTCAGGGACCGCCCTGCACTGTGAGCAATCTGACTGGCCGGCAGAGCAGTCGTACAGCTGGACTAAAGACACACACACACAAAGATTAGTGACCCATACGCACGTGCACACACACACACACACACACACAGTCTTACGGTGGAGACCAGGTGACGTGTCGATGCGTCGCTCTCCTCGTCTCAGATAAACAGGAGCTGAATACTGAAGCTGACTGAGGGTCGACTGAAACTACACACACACACACACAGACGGACAGGTGAGGCAATGTGTGGGCGTGTGTGTGTGTGTGTTTGTGTGTTCGCGCGCGTGTGTGTGTGTTACCTGATGTGAGTTGCAGGTAAAAGTGTGTGTGTCATCGTGTTTTCTTTCTTCAGCTTTCAGGTGAAACTCATCTCCATTTATTTCCACGATACAAACGTACTGAGCTTCATCCTGTAGAGACACACACACACACACATGAAGCTAACTGACACACAACAACTGACTTCAACCACTCACTCTCCCACACCAAACCCCATAGAGTAAATCAGTGATTTCAGCTGGCGGGGACACAGGAGCTGATGGTCCTCTGCTGCCTCGTGTGGACACTTTGTGTCACTGAGGTCAATCTGAACCAAGGCTTTTTAATGCAGAATTTACAAAATAAGACATTTGAAGTTAGTGATGGAGGCAGTAGTGGATCAAAAACTCCTGTGTGCTGTGATGTTAAAATCGCTGATTTTCTCTCTGAGGTTCGGTGTGGGAGAGTGAGTGCTTTACAGAAGTCTGTGAGAACAGTGAGATAAAGACATGAACGTGTGTTTAAGATATTGTAGACTCAGAGACTCAGAGACTCACCGTGAACACGTCCAGGTTTCGTCCCTGCAGCACCACACTGCTGCTAAGGCTCATCGGCACTAAGGCAGAACTTAGCAGCGAGAAGATGAGGGGACATGAGGAAGGACCCGGAGAGTCCTGCAGAAAGACAGGAGACAGGGTGAGACACACACAGACAGAATGAGACAGGTAGGGACAAACAGAGACAGTGTCTCACTCTCTGGTTGAGGATGATATGTTGTTGAGGACAGCTGTGGTTGTGAGTGCACAGCTGATCCAAGGGACACCAGTGACATGTCCACACACTGAGGACACAGGAGAGACACCTGGAAGACATCATCAATATCATCACTATACGACTAATATCATCATCATGGTCTTCATCATGGTCTTCGTCTCTTACTGGGCGCTCTGGTTGAGTCGACTCACGGCCCCACAGTCGTAGAAGGTCATGTTTCCTGTGGCGATGGTCACGTGACCAAATGTCAAAGACACAGGCAGAATCATGTGATCTGGAAGCAGAGGGAAACAGGAAGTGATGAATCCTGATAAACAAACGTGCGCCACCGTGACGACATTTACCACACATCGCCCCCTGGTGTTGAACAGAGGAAATGAGAAGATGGAGGTACGACCACCATCACATGACCAGAGAGACCAGACTAAAAGACTAAACCATTAACTTCACTAATTAAATCAAAAACTGACCGTCTAAACTCATGTGAACTAAACTCACCACTTCCTGAAGGCATAGGTGGGAGGAGCTCCGGTGCAGGTGACTGACAGGTGATGCTAGTTCCCATAACGATAGCGGGCTGATGTGCGAGGAGTCCAAAGACACAGGACAGAGGCTCCGCCTCAGTGAGGGAGGGAAGCTGGACGACTGACAGTGTTACCTTGGAGACGGACACAGATACGTCACAGGTCTGTGAACAGCTGATCACATGATGATGTCATCATCACAGACAGGAAGTCTGTACCTGTGTCTGCTCGTCTGCACTCTGATTGGCAGGCTGCACACTTCGTACTGTCACACACTGATTGGTCGGTTCAAAGCTCCAGAGCCAGTGATTGGACTGCAGGTGGCGCTGACACTGATGTTTACGACAACACCTGCACGAAGACAGACAGACAGATGCTGTCAGACAGACAGACAGATGCTTTCAGACAGACAGACACGCTGTCAGACAGACAGAGATGCTGTCAGACAGACAGACAGACAGAGACGCTGTCAGACAGACAGACAGAGATGCTGTCAGACAGACAAAGGACTGACAGAGGACAGAGAGAGACACTGTCTGAGAGACAGACAGACAGAAACGCTGTCAGACAGACAGACAGAGATGCTGTCAGACAGACAAAGGACTGACAGAGGACAGAGAGAGACACTGTCTGAGAGACAGACAGACAGAGATGCTGTCAGACAGACACACTGTCAGACAAACAGATAGAGACGCTGTCAGAGAGACAGAGGACAGATAGACAAACAGTCTCACCTTCCCTCCAGGACACACCAGCCACAGTGTGGGTCTCTGACAGTGAGACAGGACTGACAGTCTTTCTGTGTCTCACATGAAGACACAGGAACTTTGGACAACTGAGGGACAGACAGGAAAACGACATGTCAGTGACTGACCTTCATCACTTCATCATCATCATCATCGGTGTCTCACCCTGCTGCTGGTCAGGACATAAACGTGCTCCTGGTCCTGGTCCAGCAGGAGGTCAGCGCTGACAGGACTGCCACTGTCCACGGTCACACTGCCGTACAGGTCACCTGACCAATCAGAGCGCACCAACACCTGCACCACAGGAGGAGGAGGAGGAGTCACAGTTATGAGTTTCAGTTGTTATGGTGACATCCTGCCAGCAGGTGGAGCTGCCTCCAGTTAAATCACTGTTATCAGCAGAGACTCAGTCCTAGGCCAGGACTTCATGCTGTCACCTCATTAAAGGGATAGTACTGTGTTTTTGAAGTGTTGTCATCACTGTCAGCACTGACCTAGAACAGTCAGCATACCTGAGTGACACAAAGTGACCACACGAGGCAGCAGAGCACCAGCAGCTCCTGTGTCCCCGCAGCTAAAATCACTGATTTTCTCTGTGGACTGGTGTGGGAGAGTGAGTGGATTATAAAATCCCTTTAACACAGATCTCATTCACCTTGTGTAATTGTCCATTTCTGTCTCCCAGGAAGCTGATGGTATGTCCTGCCTCTGTTCCCGTGGTGACAGCTGTCAGCAGGGTGGTGGACGTGAAGGTGGGCGTGGCTGGGAGGGGCACATTGCTGGCAATGGGGCTGGGGGTGTGTTCTCCCCCACAGGGATACTCAAGCAGAGAGACCTTAAAGATGAATGGAGAGAGAGAGAGAGAGAGAGTAATGTGAACGTAAAAGACCAGTCAGTGTGTGTGTGATATGTGGGTCATTTCAATTGTAACCAGTGTGATGATAAACCCAGCTGCTGTAAATCCAAGTTTTAATCCACACACACACACACTATTAGGGTCAGCAGCTTCCTTCCATACCAGCTGCTCATCTGGGATGTCATCAGATTTTCTGTTTTGTTAATATATTTGTTTAGAAAACAAACAAATAAACAAACTTGTGTCGTAAATCTGATCTCATGTTTTTTTAACTTCATTCAGGTTATAGCAGCAGCAGTAACTTAGTAACTTAAAGACTTTAAAAACATGTGAACTATCCCTTTAAATGAGTGGAAATGCCCTAACTTTCTTCATAATTCTCTCTACAACCAGCAGGTGTCCTCAGGTGTCATCCCAGCAGGACGTGGTCACGCAAGTGTGTGTTTACCTTTGGTAACTTGAGACACTTTGATGACACGGCGTATTCGATGTAGGCTTCCTCCTGTCCGCTGTGGCCCCGCCCACCCTCTGTGTAACACACTTCCTGTGCTTGCCGCAGCATGGCGTCCAGCCGCGCCATCCCATAAATGCACAGTGCCGATCGACTTGTTGCGACGGGAGTGGACGCCTGTCCCGCCGCCATGACGACAAACAGCGCTGGTTCGTCACCGTGGTGTCCCAGCCACGCCCCCTGAGCCAGGTTGTAGCCGCCGCGGCACAGCAGCGGCACCTCCACATATGAGTAGAAGCTGCGGTCTGAGGTGCAGAGCCGTGACACGTACGTCCGGTACTCTTTCTTGTGCCATACGTCACGTCTGGAGAACAGGAAGTAGGCGTGGTCGCCGTGGAGGAAGGCCTTGACAAAGTGGTTGTTGTACTCTGAGTAACTCCCGACGACCAGTTTCCCTAACTCCTCCTCCTGAGAGAACGCCCGGCGAGGCGGCACCACCGGGAACAGACGGCGTGTGGTGATCGGCGGGATGTCGCCGGGACCTTTACTGGTGTAACCTCGACCAACCAGCATCAGGCGCAGCACGCCGTTCACTTCCTGTCTGTTGTCGACAGTGACGACCGTGGCGACGGTGGAGATGCGCGGGTCGTTGGCGGCGACGTACTGCGTGTCCACAGGGTTTGATGTCTGATAGACGAACTGAGAGATGTTGGACAGACTCCTGAGGACAACGAGGACGCAAGACCAGAGTTAGCTTCCCAGCATGCACTGGACAGATTTTATATGGAGCTCTTTGATGTTAAAAGTGATAATTCGTGTTTGATCAAATGTGGTTGTATGAGGTACTGACACATATTCAGTGCACACTGAGCTGCGAGTGCCCCCTGCTGCTGAGAACCAGCCGCGCAGTGGAAACATGGCTGAGACAAAGAGACTCACGTCATAAAGTCTACGTCAGTCTACGATATCTCCATCACATGTTCACGTCTTTATCTCACTGTGAGACAGACATTTCCAACAGGAAACTGAAGTTTGTAAAGCACTCACTCTCCCACACCAAACCCCATAGAGAAAATCAGGGATTTTAGCTGGCGGGTACACAGGAGCTGCTGGTCCTCTGCTGCCTCGTGTGGTCACTTTGTGTCACTGAAGTAAATCTGAACCAAGGATTTCAAACACTGAAGTGACAAAATAAGACATTTGAACTGAGTGATGGAGGCAGCAGAGGACCAACAACTCCTGTGTGTGATGTTAAAATCACTGATTTCCTCTATGGGGTTTGGTGTGGGAGAGTGAATGGTTTGGAAAAGTCTGTCTAACAGTGGGATGAAGACGTGAACATGTTCTTAAGACATCGTAGGTTTAATCTGATGTAGTTATTATTAGGTTAATGTCGTACAACCTGAAATAACCCTGAACTATCCCTTTAAACATCAGCGTGACTGGTGTTACCTTTTATCACAGATTCCCTGATACAGTGAACCACAGACGATCAGACTCCCGGGCTCCGCCCCCTGACCGGGCTCCATCAGTAGCAGTTTGTTGTGGTTGTGAGTGGGCGTGGCTGACGGGCAGTCCTTAGGGATGATTGGCGGGAGGCAGTCCGGGGAGTCCAAGTGTGGACCGGTCCTGACGTGTGACATCATCTCCAGGTCCGGCGCCAACTGGTATAGGTGGTCAACTCCGCCCACATACAGACGCCCTGCCCCAGAATCGAAGAGCATGTGAGAGAGGGGCGAGCCGTCCAGCTTCACCGTTAGTATGGAGGGGTCAGAGGTCGCGGTGACATCAGCAGAGCAGGAGGGAGGGGCAGGGAAGAAGAGGAGGAAGAGGAGTGATGGAGGGATGGAGGAGGCCAACATGGCAGCTCCTCTTTACCTGTGACAGGTGAGAGAGAGAGAGAGGGAGAGAGAGAGAGAGAGAGAGATTAAAGACCTGTGTCCTTCACCATTTCATCTTCACGTTACCTGCAGGAAACTTGAGGTTTCATTCATATGCAGATGACACACAACTATGTTCTCTTTTGACCCAGAACGTTCTGATCAAACCAGGGGGGTATTCCATCAACGTAGCTAAGAATTGCCAGACTTAGGTGTAAACTTGAAGCTTGACTAAGCTCCACCTCCCAATCTAGCTCCAAGTCGTTCCATCAAGTGAAATCAGCTGGCTCCACCTGACGCTTAGTCAAACCTCACCTGTTAAGCCTCAACTTGTGCACGCCCACAGGGAAAATAAAAAGCCCATTCTAGTCGAGCACGGAAACTGTCAAAAATGCCGAAAAGCAAGGGAAACGAGCGTGCAGAGATGTTCTCGGCAGCGGAGCAAACCCTCCTCATGGAGGTATATGAGTTACAGCCACATAATCTGAAAGAATACCGCGGCAATCAACAAAGCGAGGGATGTGGCGTGGCAGATTATTGCCGACAGGCTGAATGCGTAAGTGACAAAGAAAATGAAGTATTTCAGCATCATCACGTTATATAAATCCTCCATCAAAGGGACAAAATATATGTAGACAATAATCTACCAATTGATTTCTTGATGGTTTTTGTTAACTAATCAATTATGTGGATCTATTAATGCAACCAAATCCCCAAAGAACAAAAAGACAGCCCTAATAAGTAACATTTATATGAACATAATTAAAGTAGCATTGTTGTTTCACTGCAATTTATGTAAATTCTCCATATTTTATCATTTGGGAGTCCTAGAAGTAATGTTAGAACGTGATATTCATCACATTTTTCAACTGATTGTTATGCAAATCGATGGGATAGCTTTCATTTATTTCCTGCATGGCCAATTGTATAGAATTGATATCATTTTCATTTAAGCCTGTCATTTTTACATGCTGTATTTGTGCTACTTCTGTATTTGTCCCAGATGCTATATGTTGAATTGTTGTATTTTCATCTTATTTTATGTAAAGCACTTTGAATCACCTTGTGCTAAAATGTGCTATATAAAGTTGCCTTGCCTACATTCTTGATAATAATAGGCTACATTTAATCAACATATTTTACATGACTCATCACATTTATCATACAATTGATGGTAGATTATTACATGAAGAAATGCAATGTTGGTTATCATTCTATAGGAAATAATCATATGACAGATCTATTGATTGTAAAACAGTTATTATTTATCTAGAATCATTTTAGCAAATCAAGCAATTCAATGGAGACGAGGACACAATTACAGTAAGTGAATGCAGGTGACAGCAAATCAATCATCTATCTCCTATCAATCAGAGGCCCTAACCCTTGTTACATCAAAAGAATGATGATCTCTTTAAATTTCCTTTTATTATATTTTTTTGCTAATTAGTTTAATTTTGTATTTATTTGTGTCTTATTTTTTATTATATTTTATTTAGGTGATAATGTTCTTTAATGTACTTATAGATAATCTATAATTCTTAGTATAAATAACTTATTGAATACATTGTATTATATATTTTATGTTTTACATATTATTTTATCATTCCATGACAGTTGTGTGTCTCTGTTTTTGTCTATTGGACATTCTTTGATCATAGATGGCGCTAAGCTTCATTTTTAGCCTGCTACAGACCAGGTTTGCCCAGCAGCATAAGTTACCATGGTTACATGGCTGGCATTCACATTAGCCACCTTGGTGGAACAGGGTTGAGGCTCAGATTGATGGAACGGAAACCTGAGCCACAGTTATGGCTTAGCCATGTTTGAGGCTTAGCCAGAGTCATAGTTTCCATGGTTACTGAGTTGAGGCTAATCTCAGCCTCACTGATGGAACCGAACTCTCACTCATATTAGCCAGACTTGGCCATTTAAGCTTGGCTTTGCCTTTAGCCTGCTTCATGGAATACCCCCCTGCACTCGTTCTAGACCTAAAACCACAACAGTCAGACTCTTCACAACAGTTTCACAACAGTCAGACTCTTCACAACAGTTTCACAACAGCCAGACTCTTCACAACAGCCAGACTCTTCACAACAGTTTCACAACAGCCAGACTCTTCACAACAGTTTCACAACAGTCAGACTCTTCACAACAGTCAGACTTTTCACAACAGTTTCAACAGTCAGACTCTTCAACAGTCAGACTTTTCACAACACAACAGTTTCACAACAGTCAGATTCATCACAACAGTCAGACTCTTCACAACAGTCAGACTTTTCACAAGTTTCACAACAGTCAGACTCTTCACAACAGTCAGACTTTTCACAACACAACAGTTTCACAACAGTCAGACCTTTCACAACACAAGTTTCACAACAGCCAGACTCTTCACAACAGTTTCACAACAGTCAGACTCTTCACAACAGTCAGACTTTTCACAACAGTTTCACAACAGTCAGACTATTCACAACAGTCATACTCTTCACAACAGCCAGACTCTTCACAACAGTTTCACAAAAGTTAGACTTTTCACAACAGTCAGACTATTCACAACAGTCAGACTCTTCACAACAGTTTCACAAAAGTTAGACTTTTCACAACAGTCAGATTCATCACAACAGTCTGTTTTAGCATAATTTTAGAAACTGTTTAATTCCAGTGAATGTTTCTTGGACTTTTACAGTGTTTTAGAGTTTAATGTTTTCTTTACTTCTTCTGTAACGTCAGGTGAGACATCAGTGATGAATCTGAGAATCAATACTTTTCCAGTGGTGATCAGATGAACTGATGAGTGAATGTGTGAAAAAACAATCCCTGCAGCTGCTTCAGCTTCTTCTCTCTGGTTATTAATAAAATATGATTCACACTTTTCATCCGACGGTCAAACTGTAGTTGCCTGTAGTAACGTCGCCATGGCAACACACCGTATCCACGGCAACACAGTGGAAGGACTCAAACCTCTAGTGGGTTATTTAGTTTTTTTTTACAACAGAGTGAAGCATCTTCATTCTGCTGCTTCATCACTTCCTGGTCAGGGGAAGGACCTTCAGAGAGGAAGACCATGGGGTTCTGATCTGGACCCACCTCCAGACCAGGACCTGGAGAACTACTGACCACAGGGTTCTGATCTGAACCCACCTCCAGACCAGGAGCAGAACTACTGACCATTAATGTCAACAACAAGAACAGTAGGGTCAATGCTGTTCCTCAGTCATACAAATAAAACTTTATTGATCTCTGACCTGTGAGCACATGGCTGCAGTGAGCAGACCAGCCTGCAGGTGGAGCTCTAACCATCACACTCTGAACAAAAGACTCACACTGATGTTTTTTTGTTACACTGATACAAAAACACTATTCATCTCTCTCTCTCTGCTGTGTAAGTCATGCTCGCTCGACCCTCCCTCCCTCCTGCTGTGTGTATGTGTGTGAGTGAACACTCGCTGTTTAACTTGCCCCAATGCATTCTGGGAAACAGCTAGAGAGGCCTCGAGACACACACACACACACACACACACACCTCCATGGAAAAGTGAACATCCTCAGTGTGTATGGTAATAACTTCCTGCGGGGGTTCATCTATTATTCATACAGCAAGAGCAGAGAGAGAGGGAGGGAGAGGAGAGAGAGAGAGAGAGAGAGGGAGAGCGAGGGAGAGTTGTCAGAAAGTAAATGAGTTAAAGTTTGAAGAAAGAGAGAGAGGTTAGAAAAAGGACGAGCGAGAGAGAGAAAGAGAGAGAGACAGCTGGAGGCGATGGAGCGTTAAAAACTCAGAGACGGAAAATGAGAAAATAAAATTCATGTTTGATCTTCACACCAGACCTCCCCGCCCCCCCTCCCCCAACCTCCTCTCCCTTGCTCCCCTCACCCTTCATGTACAGTATACAGCAGTTTCTTCTTCAAACTGGAATGATTCAGTGAAAGAATGAACCACACCCACTGTGTGTGTGTGTGTGTGTGTGTGTGTGAGTGAGACGGATAGATGACCATGTAGCTGTTTGACCCCGCCCCCTTACAGGTCATCTCTCTGTAAGCACTGTGATTGTCTGTCCTGTGTGTGTGTGTGAACCTGCAGCAGGTAACCATGGTAACCAGGTGTCTGCAGTTTGCTTTAGTAAACGCTGCAGTTTGTTCTTCACCTCCTCTCTCCCACTCTCTCTCTTTTTAATTTTCTCATTGGACCTCTCCTCGCTCGACCCCCCTTCCCTCGTATGCAAATGAAGGACAGACTGCTTTCAACTCATGGAGGTGATGATTACAGGCTGTCTTACCTCAGGCTCTCTCACACACACACACACACACACACACACACACACACACACACACACACACACACACACACACCATCTCTGTGGTTTGCTGCTGACTCTCTCACTCAGTCTTCAAAGAGAAAACATAACAGCTGTGTGTGCGTGTTTCCTCTCTTTGTTTCCTCTGTGTGTGTGTGTGGACTTTGTCCTACTTTCTCTGTGTTTTGAGGAATTTCAGATCCACTGAACACTGACCACAGGAATACTCACTCAGGTCTGGACCTGGACTAAGGTCAACATGCAGACATCAGTGTGTGTAACTTCTCTCGGACAAACACGTTCACATCAGTAAACAAACGTCCTGTAGCCGTGAAACTTGTCCGTCGACACGTCCTAAATCAAAACATGCGGTCTGTGCTCGAGTTTCCATGGCAACAAAAACTGCAAAAAAAACAAAACGTCAAAGAATCTTTTCATAGAAATGAATGGAGAGAGAGAGAGGTCAAGAAAACGATCACAGCCCAGTCTGGACGTTTGAAAGCAGCTGTCACAGTCACGCTCTGAACCTGATGACTGACGAGAAGCAGGAACTTTATGAGATCATTAATCACATAAAACACATCAGCTAAAAAAAATCACAAATTCATCAAATGCTTTGATGCAGGAATTTGGATCAAACGCTGATAAAAATCATGTGTCATGTGACCCCAGTCATTTGACCTGAGACTGAATGCTGATTCAACACATTTAAAACTGGTTTGGGACCCGTGTGAACTGACTCACTATTGTTCTTTCTCACGAGCAGAATTTTCTGAAACTCTGAGAATCTACTTCCTGTTGGTACGCACGCACATGCACACGCACGTCTGGACTGTTTTATCTGACAAACATCTTCTTCAAAAGAAAACACGGCAGTATGGAGTTTCTTTGTCTTTGTTTCGTACACACGCACGCGCGCACGCACACACACGCACACAAATGCACGCACACACAAACACCCGGTGAGCTCATGAATTGTCTTCAGAGGAACGAGGACAGTTTGAAATCATCCTGTGTGTGTGTGTGTGTGACAACCATGAAACACACACACAGTTTAAATCCCAATGGGAATGTGTGTGTGTGTGCGACTGTACACACACCTTCATCATCATCATCGTCACTGTAACCACAGGAAGTCAGGAGCTGTTTACACACAAACACAGTCAGAGTTCACCTGTTCACACCTGAACACTTGTGTGTGTGTGTGTGACTGTATTTATATCGTTGTGAGTTCCAGAAAACATACAAACCCATCCTTGTGGGGACATTTTGTCTTGCCCTCACATATTTGAAGGGGTTTTTCTCAGGGTTAAGACCTGGTTTTAGGGTTAGGAACATAACTGTGATGGTTATTGTTAGGGTAAGAGAAATGTCTATGAGTGTGTGTGCGTGTGTGTGTGTGTATGTGTGTGTTCAATGTATTACACATGTTGTGGGGACATAAATCTTCATAATGTAAATTATTACATTTTAAGGTGAAGACATGTTGTGTGGTTAGGATAAAGTTAAGTTTAGGTCAGTAGTAATTAAGGTTAGTTAATGTTAGGTCAGTAGTAGTTAAGGTCAGGTCAGTATTAGTTAAGGTTAAGGTTAGGTCAGTATTAGTTCATGTCAGGTCAGTAGTAGTAAAGGTTCAGGTTAGGTCAGTGGTAGTTAAGGTTAAGGTTAGAAATGAATGTAAGTCAATGTAATGTCCTCTGAAGTCATAGAAACCAGACTCTGTGTGTGTGTGTCTGTGTGTCTGTGTGTGTTACAGTGAGGTGTGTGTGTGTGTGGTTACACTTACACACTCGTTAATTGAAGAGGAGGTTGTAGTGATTATATATTCACACACACACACACACACACACTGTGCTGACAGATGTGTGTGTGAACAAGCAGAGAGGTGATGGGCGTTAATGATATTGATGCTAATTCCATCACACTGTGGTGTGTGTGTGTGTGTGTGTGTTAATATTTCATACAGTCATCAGTATTCAGTTTGATCGCCCTGCAGTGAGAGAGTCGACTTCAGAAAAGAAACAAGAGAGGAAAAAAAAGCAGAGACGTTAACTTTCACAACAGCAGGTGAGATTAAAGGGATAGTTAACAGAAGACGTGTGTAGTTAAATCTGAGTCTACGACATCTACGTCACATGTTCACGTCTTTATCTCACTGTCAGACAGGAAACTGGCGTTCATAAACCACTCACTCTCCCACACCAAACCTCATAGAGAAAATCAGTGATTTTAATACGCAGGGACACAGGAGCTGCTGGTCCTCTGCTGCCTTGTGTGGTCACTTTGTGTCACTGAGGTCAATCTGAACAAAGGATTTTTAATGCCAAATTAACAAAAGATGACATTTGAACTGAGTGATGGAGGCAGCAGTGGATCAACAACTCCTGCATGTTGTGACGTCACAAATCACATATTTTCTCTATGGGGTTTGGTGTGGGAGAGTGAGTGGTTTACACACTTGAACTTAAACTGACTTAAACTGATGTAGATTGGCTGATGTTGGGCTATATGATTTAAAATCACAGTATCAGCCTCTGAATTTCTGATATTTTAAAGCTTTTGTTAGTCTTAATCTGGGTTTCTCCTGAATCTGATCAGCATGCTTACATGATATGTCCATACAAGCTGATTTAATACAGATTAGAGACTGACGCAGGAATAGCTGCTGTTCAAAAGAGGAATTAGCTCCTTTCACATCAGATCAGAAGCAGAGACAAAGAGCTGCTGCTGTTTTCACTGAGGCAGATATAACACACACACACACACACACACATACACACACACACTTAACAAAGTCCTATCACTAACCTTAACCACAATTCAAATCTTGGTCCTAAACTTAACCAGTTACACACACACACACCTGAAATATCATCCACCATTTAGGACCAGCTGCTCATTCCTATCGACCTCTGACCCCTAGTCTGTTAGATTCAGTGGGGGCGGGGTCTGATCTACTTTGTTTCACTGCTGAAATGGATTCTGGGTGTTTTAGTCCTGACCGGAGACTTACCTGAAGACCAACAACACTCATTCGATCACATGTTTAGCTGTCATGGCAACAAAGACACTGAGACAACAGTTGGGCGGAGACATAGAGACAATAAAACATCAAACAGGAAGTGGAACTGTGAACGCCGTCACTGAGATAATAAAATACACAGGAGAGACGCCTCCGCCATTTTAAAGACAAAACATCAGACACGGAGGATTTCACTGCATCAGGGAAGAAGAAGCGGAGGAGGAGGAGGAGGAGGAGGAGTAGGAGGAGCAGCTTTATTAAAACTAAGGTGAGTGTTTGTCAGCTCTGCTGTCTGAGGCTCCGCCCTGTCTCTGTGGCTCATAAAGATGAAGCAGCTTCACCATGTTTTTATGAATCTGGGCGAGACGGAGGAGGAAGATTGTGTTTCTGAAACAACCAGTGAAACAATCAGTGAAACAATCAGTGAAACAATCAGTTTGACAGAGACTTTTTTTGCATTAAATCAAGCCACTCCTCCAGGCTATGTTTACCTACAGAAGCCTCGCACTGGTGGTGGCGGTAGGGGACTGGCTGTTATCAGCTGCAGACTGTCCTCATAAAGCTCCCGGCATGTTTTTGTCTGAACTATCTGAGCTCCTTACACCTGTCTGGGCTATGTCCACATCCACACTCTTGCTGGGGGACTTTAACATTCATCTTGACTCCGGCAACAGCAAATTTGCCTCCGAGTTTCTGTCACTACTGGATTGCTTCAACTTTGTGCAGCATGTACAGGGTCCCACCCACAGCAAGGGTCACACACTTGATCTGGTTTGCTCAAGTGGCTTCCTTCTCACAACCTTCAGTGCATGGACCTCGCTGTTTCTGAACATCATGCAATCACCTTCAGTGTTCCTGCTCACGTGCCTAGGCAGTGACCCAGGCAAACCATTACCATTACAGGAATATCAAGGCTGTCAGTGCACCGGCATTGTCCAGTCTGATTGACTAACACTTGGACTCAGATTCCTCCATTTCCTCCATGCTTGAGGACATGGTCGACTGCTACTATGCGGCCTTATCCTGCAGCCTGGACTCCCTTGCCCCTTTGAAAGTCCTGACTTTCTTTCACTCGTCCTGCACCTTGGTTCACCACTAAACTTCGTTCCATGAAAGCCACTGTTTCATGGAAGAGGCTTTACATAGAGAAGCATTACAGAAAAACTGGCCTCACTGTCCATCAGCCTGAAAATTGCCTCCGTTACCCCCATCCTGAAAAGAGCAGGGTTGGACCCTGCCAGCCTCTCCCACCGTTTCTCAGGAAGATTCTCGAACGAGTAGTTGCTGCCCAGCTCCATCATCACATGTTCAACAATGAGCTCTACGAAACATTCCAATCTCCCTACAGGACCCACCATAGCACTGAAACTGTCCTGGTTAAGATCACTAATGATCTTATGATGGCTGCCAACTCTGGTTGCATCAACATCCTGGTCTTGCTGGATCACACCACAGCCTTCGACACTGTTTCTCACTCTATTCTGCTGAAGTGCCTTTCCACTCACCTTGGACTCAACCACTCAGCTCCCTCTCCAATCACTCATCAACTGTTTACAGGAAATTAAATCTTGGTTGACCTCTAACCTGCTCCAACTAAACAGCCGGAAGACAGAGTTGATTGTGGTTGGTCCAAAGTATCCAAAGCACCTTAACAAGGTGGGAGATCTGGTCCTCTCTGCTGACGACATCACCACTTCACTGTCCACGGAGGTTCATCCTGGGTGTCATTCTAGACTCTACTCTTATCATTCGACACACACAAAATCTGCATTTTTCCACCTGACTGTGTCGCTGAGACCCTCATCCATTCCTTCATCACATCACGCCTGGACTACTGCAATGCCGTCCTGTTTGGGTTCCCGAAGAAACCCTGGATAGGCTCCAACATGTCCAGAACTCTGCTGCTAGGGTTCTCACTCAAAACATTGGCAACACGTCACCCCCACACTGAAACAACTGTACTGGCTCCCCGTTAAGTTCCGGATCACCTTCAAGCTTCTCCTCCTTTGCTACAAGTCTCTCCATTCACTAGCTCCACACTATCTCTCCGACCTCCTCCGTGTGCACCGTCCCTCCCGGACCTGCGGTCTGCTGACCTCGGTCTCCTCTCCGTTCCCCAGACCTGCAGGCAAAGCTTTGGCAACAGGGCTTTCAGTGTCGCTGCTCCGACCCGCTGGAACTCACTCCCTCTGGCTGTTCACCAGGCAACTAGTCTAGAGTCTTCTTCTACTAATTAATCACAGCACAATTAAGCAGTCAGCTGTCAATCAAAGTCTGGTGACAGAGAGGGAGCAAGAGAGGGAGGGAAAGAGAGAGAGAGAGAGAGAGAGAGAGAGAGAGAGAGAGAGACAGTCACTTACTTCAGGAAACAGCTCGTCTTTCTTTCATATTTCCAAAACACTGAGGACAAAAAGTGAGAGAAGCTGCAGACTGGGCGATCGAGAGGGCCGAACGACTACTGACACAGAGACAGAGAGAGAGAGAGGGGCGAGCGAGCAGCCGGCTGTAATCCCATTATTGTGAACGACACATTGTTCTGAGAGAGAGAGGGGCGAGAGACATTCACTTAAACACAGAGAGAGGGAGAGGGGCTCAGTGGGAATTGAGGGGGGCGGGGTTTTGCTGCTCACTCACACACATGGTGGTAGGTGGAGTCAGTCTCATTAATATTTAATCAGAGGTTTCAGGCGTGAAGTTAGAAAGGGAGAATCACTGGTGTTTAACAGCTGTTTCCAAATGGTTCTCACTGAACATGAAACAGCAACAATAACTGCAAATAAACTGTTACAGATCCATGTGATGGTCTCAACTGCTGAGGAGAACCTGGACCTGGACCCTCATGAGAAACCAGTCCACATCTGATTGATTGATTGATTGATTATGAAGGGTTAGTCAGAGTTGAAGGATCTGATGACCGATGTTTGCTGGTCAGCCATGTGAAGAGTCAAGTAGTGGGCGGGGTCTCATGTGATGTTGCAGGTCCTGGTCAGGCAGTCCAGGTTCAGTGGTCCCTTCTGTTTGCAGATGAACCCTGACCGCCAGCTCTCACTGGATCAGTGGGAGAAGAAGCAGCACCTCTAAGTCTGAGGTCTGAGTGCGACTGCTGGTCCAAGTGTCTCAGGGTCTTGTCCAGATGAATCAGGAAGGACTGGTTCTGAATTGAGTGGTTGATCCACATCCTGACCCTCAGCTTTAGTTATGAGATGTTAATGACCAAAAGAAGGAGATGATGAAGGCAAGGTCCAGAGTCTCAGAGACATGAAGAGTGGGAGGAGCCTGCTGTGGGACCTTCAGTCTAGAACACGGACCAGCAGCTGCAGCAGCAGCAGCAGCTTCAGGCGGGCGGAGAACATCGTCCCTCAGCTGCTTTGATTCTCCTCCATCAGCTGCTGCTCTGGGACCTTCACTGATCCCACTGTGAGCCCAGTGCATGATGGGAAACAGCATCAGCTCAGCGTTTATACACACACACACCAAAGAAGAAGCAGACCTGTGAGTGTGTGTGTCCAGGTGAGCTGTTGTGTGATGTGATTGGTTCACAGCTGACAGGTCACAGCAGGTGAGGGTCGTTAAGTGTCCTGGTTGTCATAGCAACCACAGAGACTTTAATGTGTGTGTGTGTGTGTGTGTTTTTATCATCATCTTATCTGTGACACAACACACTGCGCATAAAACATGAGTGTGTGTGTGTCAGAGCTCAGCTGGGAGTGTTTGTCCACCTCTCATCAGGAGCCTCATGTAATATTAATCACACACACACACAGACAGAGGGGTCACATGGACCACTGCACACACACACATCAATCAAACACACACACACAGCCTGAGGTCTAAAAGTGTGTGTGTGCGTGTGTGTGCGTGTGTGTGTGTGTGTGTGTGTGGACAGCTGGTGGACCAGCAGACATATATATTGTTTCTGTGATGTGATTTAATGTTTCTGCATTAAGACGATAGCGACCAATCACAGGCCGTCGCTCCTCAGACGTGAGACCTGGTTCACGTGTCCAACATGTCCACCACCTGGACATGTTAGCGAGGGACCTTCTATTTAAATCTGGACACATTTACACATGACACGCCCCCCTCAGGGCTTGACTCCGCCTCCATCCACAGGGAAACAATAGAACAGGTCGATAAGTTCAAGTAACACACACGCACACACACACACACACGCACAGACATAAATTGAACTTTTTAGTGATTTTTCCCTCTTTTTTGTGTGAAAATTAAATGAAAAAACACTAAATGGATCAGTCAGTAATATTTATAATATATATTTATTAGGTTTGAAAAGGTTGTTGCTTTGACAATCATCATATTTGCTGTATTTAAAATGTGTCAAAGACACTAAATATTAAATATATATATATATATTAATTCAAAACAGACATGAAATCGACAAATTTATATTCAAAAATGTCACTTCTTCAATTTAAGCCTAATTATTTGTGTTATAGCAGAATTTTACCATATTTATAGTCAGTGTGATTGTTTGTAACACCGTAATTTTCTAATACTCATGTAAAGAATAAAGCAGGTTTTATCTGAAATGAAAGGTGATAATAAGTGTATTTTAAGATCATGTAAATACACACATTATTTATAAATATAAATATTTAGAAATATTCTTGTGATTTATATCCTGATAATATAAAAAATGTTTTTGAATTATTGCTCGAGTCCTAATCCAAACTGTTCCCTGTGATCATGTGACTGTACAGCCTTTATTTAAATCAGTAACTATGGTAACAACACATGAGTTCCTCAGGGTTCAATCCTGGATCCGCTTTAGTTCATAACAGTAACCGGATTAGGCATGTTAATCTGAAACGTCTCACCACAGATTATAATCTGACATCACATACTGACACTTAACTTTAATTTAATTTAAATAACTTTAATTATTATATTTGATATAATATTACATTAAACGATATCACTTTACATTATGTCACATTATATTATATATGTTTTATACAGTATTTCAGGGTGTGTGTGTGTGTGTTTATCAGGTGTGTGAAGCTTTCAACAGCAACAAAAGATGAAGGACGAGTGAAGAGGCTTTAAAGGAGGAGGAGGGGGGTGAGGAGGGTGAGGGGAGGGGGGAGTGTCAGAGAGAGACAAACCAACCAGGCGGAGAGATGGGTGGAGGGGGAGGGGCGGAGGTTAAAGGTGATGCTCAGTAATTGGGAGGAAACGTGATGGAGACGATGGCGGCATTTTCACACCTCAGCGTGAAAATGAGTCAAAGAAAGAAAAAAACACAGATGAAACCCTTTAAATCATCTCATGGTGATGAACGTGTTAATTCTGTGGTTCAGTCACATGATTCATGTGATCACGTTTATCATTTTCATTTAATGAGAACCAACAGAAGCAGAGGAGTCATGTGACACACTTAGTCCAACTATAACCAGTTAATGACTAACCCTAACCTGGACTAACCAGTTAATGACTAACCATAACCTGGACTAACCAGTTAATGACTAACCCTAACCCACACACACAAACAAAGTATTAGTTTAACTATAACCAGTTAATGACTAACCCTAACCTGGACTATGACTACAATTCAAATCCTTCTGAGGTTCTGCCTCATTAGGACCAGGTTTTGGTCTCCATGAGGACTACTGGTCCTGACAAGGTCTCACACTCTCACACACACACACAGTCCACCTCATTTCAACTCTACTGATGACATCATCATGACATCATCATGTGACAGCTGTGTGTGAAGTCAGTTGCTGACTCAGCGTCACTGACCTGCTGTGTCTGCGAGGAGGAAGAGGAGGAAGAGGAGGAGGAGCCTTCTTCATCAGGAGGACGGTTCCTGCAGAGACACACACACGTCAATCAAACTGGACTCCGCCCCCTTCAGCACCATTCAAACACCTGCACAATGAATATTAATCTTCACAGATATGATCACATGACAGATTCAGGGCAACCCCCACCCCCCCACACACATATTAAAGTCCAGCTGTTTTGCTGACTCCGCCCACTCGCCACAGTTTAATTCTGCTCATCCACCATCTGTGGTCAAGGCCGACAGTGAGGTCAGGTAATGAATGACTTCCTGTTTGTCGGCTGCAATTAACGAGCAGATAATCAATCACTGCACACTTTGATTGATCATCTATAGACTCAGCAGTCTGTCCTTCACCTGTGCTGTTAACAACGCTAACACTGATCACACGACAACGATGACTACAGTCAACACAACCAGACACACAACTACAACAGTAAAGACTACAGTAAACACACAAAAAGTGAGGAGACAACAAAGAAACAATGACTATTCAAAACATTTTATACATTTTTATTTATTTTTATCAACGTCAGAGACGTCATGGTCAGATTCTATCTCACACACACACACAGATACAGAGACACACACACACACACACAGAGACACACACAGAGACACACATAGACATACATATATACACACACAGACACACACACACACAGATACATACACACACACATAGAGACACACACAGATACACACAAACAGAGACACACACAGATACATACACACACAGACACACACACACACAAACAGAGACACACAGAGACACACACACACAGATACATACACACACAGACACAGAGACACAGATACATACACACAGACACAGACACACACACAAAACAGAGACACACACACACACACAGACACACAAACACACACACACAGATACATACACACACAGACACAGACAGAGAGACACACAGAGACACACACAGACACACACAGACACAGAGACACAGATACAGACACAGACACACACACACACAGAGACACACACACACAGACACATACATACATACACACACAGATACATACACACACACAGAGACACACAACACACACACACACACACAGATACATACACACACAGACACAGACAGAGAGACACAGATACACACACAGACACAGAGACACAGATACATACACACAGACACAGACACACACACACACAAACAGACACACACACACACACAGACACACATACATACACACAGATACATACACACACACAGAGAGACACACAAACACACACACACACACAGATACATACACACAGACAGAGAGACACACAGAGACACACACAGACACACACAGATACATACACACAGACACAGACACACACACACACACACACACAGACACACACACACACACAGACACATACATACATACACACACAGATACATACACAGACACAGAGAGACACACAGAGACACACACACACACAGATACATACACACACACAGACACAGACAGAGACACACAGAGACACAGAGACACAGATACATACACACAGACACAGACACACACACACACACACACAGAGACACACACACACACAGACACATACATACATACACACACAGATACATACACAGACACAGAGCACACAGAGACACAGAGAGACACACAGAGACACAGAGACACACAGACACACACACACACACAGACTCGTCCTTGAAGGATGAATGGTTACTTCAGTGTCTTTGTGAGGAACAGTCTTTTTGTGTCTTGCACTGCACTGAGGCTTTTATTCTGAAACTCTGACTCTGACCCTCACATCGACATCAACGTCAAACGCAGTGTCAGAGGAAGCTCTGAGGTCAGAGGTCAAACACAGAGAGAGTCTATTCATCCATCAGACACAGAGAAATCTGACTGTCAGCAAGAGGACGCTAACAGAAGGAGAAAAACACCCAGCAAACATTTAATCTACACACACACACACACAGTCAGCAGATTAGGTTTCATTCATTAATCTGTAGGAGGTAATCTGATGGTTGTAACTGTGCAAACTGAGACATGGAGTTATAATCTGTATATGTGGAACACACACACACACACACACACTGACAGTGTTTTATCTTGTACATGTGTGTTCTAAGTTGGGGGTGTAACAGATGCCAGTGACTGAAGACAGCTGCACTGAAACATACCAATTACACACACACACACACACAGTGTGATGGCAGTGACACCACATTATTCCACAGTGTGTAATCTGAACATTCACATTGAGAGGGTGGGTGGGGCTGAATGTGTGTGTGGTGTGTGTTAATAACTGTTTTAATGAAGCAGTGACTCTCACTGTTATCATATTGTGTCTTTCGCGACAATATAGTAATATGTGTATGTGGTATGTTCTTCCGACGCCGACTAAAAACACATTTCTTCCGACTCTACCTCGACTAAGACGACAAAAAAAAAACTTGTACATCGCACTTATGACTAGCACTTCATAGTTTGTTCTACTTGAAGCTCTTACTTACTTCTAGCTCTTATATGTACCCAAATGTTTAAATGCACTTTTGTAAGTCGCTTTGGATAAAAGCGTCTGCTAAATGACATGTAATGTAATGTAATGTAATGGTCCTCTGCTGCCTCGTGTGGTCACTTTGTGTCACTGAGCAAAGGATTTCAAACACTGAAGTGACAAAATAAGACATTTGAACTGAGTGATGGAGGCAGCAGTGTGTGTGTGTGTGTGTGTGTGATGTTAAAATCACTGATTTTCTCTGTGGACTTTGGTGTGGGAGAGTGAGTGTTTTACAAACGTCTGTCTCACAGTGAAATGAAGACGTGAACGTGTTCTTAAAGATATTGGAGACTTAAACTAACGTAAATATGAGCTAAATGTTTGAAACCTGTTGATCCTTGTGTCTCTGCTGGGAGCCATTTTGTTTTCACTGAGAGTGAAGTGAAGTGTGTCAGGCTGCAAAGTAGCTGCTTTATATGCTAACATGCTAATATGGCATTAAAAATAATGCTGAATGATGGTTTACGTCTAGATGCTAACATTAGCAGCTAACACCAGAGGTTTCCCCACGAGCTGAAAACACTGATGAAAATGATTTCTTTGTTTTATGGAGGAAAATAAACCAGAAAATATTCACATTTAAGAAAAACAGAGTCATAATAATTCCAATTTCAAATTATTGTATTGAAGAACATGAATTATCTTGTGACCTGTGTGTTCAGGCGTGTTCATGTGGATGTTGTTTTTATTTGAAAACAGTGTTTTCAAATAAAAACAACATCACAGGGGCAAAAAGAGAAGGAAGGAAGGAAGAGGACGAACGAGCAGAGGAAATGGAAACTGAGCGACACTAAACACAGCTCAGTGTAACACTTCCTCCTTCATTATACACACATACAGACGCACACACACATGCACACACACACACACACACACACACACACACACAGATAAGTGGTCTTTCATTTTCTCTAAAAAAGTAACAAACGTTTTCAAACAAAGTAAATAAAAAATGTTTTAGCCACAGTGAAGAAATTATCTTTTATCATGTAATGTGTGTGTGTGTGTGTGTGTGTTACTGTGTGTGCTATTCATCTTCTTTATGATTTATTAAAATCACCTCCAGCTACACACAGTCAACGTGTGTGTGATCTGACACAGGGGAGGGGGATGGTGTGTGTGTATGTGTGTGTGTGTGCATGTGTGTGTGTGTGTTGGGGAGGGTGTGATCAAGGACACTTCATTCATACTACACTCGTGTGTGAGTGTGTAAGATCTATAAAGAGGCCACGCCCTAATCTGGGATCAACAGCGGTCTCACACACACGCACACACGCACACGCACACCCACGCACACACACCCACGTCTGTGCGAGTTTTTTTATTGCCTGATCTTGAACAACACTTTCACAAACATGTTAATAAACTCCTCAGTTTATCGTTAACAATTAAAAGAAATGTTTCAAAAACGTTTCACGTTTGTTTTTCTAAAAAATGAAAAATCACAAAGAAAAATAATAAAATAATGAGGCTGTCATCACTGCTCATGTTGAATTGTCCTTGTGTTGCGTTCCAGTTGTAGTCGGAATTTAAACTCCCACTCAAGTCAGATTTCAAACACAGGAAGTCAGAGCAACCTCACAAACCCCGAAATGGAACGCAGCATTAAGTCCAGCTGCAGACAGCACCCTCTGCTGGACAATACATGACACTCTGAGGGACACTCTGAGGGACACTCTGCAGGACACTCTGCAGGACACTCTACAGGACACTCTGCAGGACATGACATTCTACATGGCAGTATGCAGGACACACTACAGGACACTCTGTAGGACACTCTACAGGACACACTACAGGACACACTACAGCACACCCCTGCAGGACATTATTCCCCTGCAGGACATGACATTCTACATGGCACTCTGCAGGACACACTACAGGACACTCTGCAGGACACACTTTACAGGACATACATGACACTCTGCAGGACACTCTGGACACACTTCATGACACTGAGCAGGACACTTACAGGACACACTACATGACACTTTACATGACACTGAGCAGGACACTCTACAGGACACACTACAGGACACTTTATATGACACTCTGCAGGACACACTACATGACACTCTGCAGGGACACTACAGGACACTGCAGGACACACTACAGGACACTCTGCAGGACACAATACATGACACTGCAGGACATGACACACTATACATGACATCTACAGGACACACTACAGACACTCTGCGACATGACATCTCTACACAGGACACACCTGCAGGACACCTCACAGGACACTGCAGGACACACTACATGACATCTACAGGACACACTGGATGACACTCTGCAGGGACATGACACTCTGCAGGACATTCTACAGGACACACCTACATGACACACTGCAGGACATGACACTCTGCAGGACATTCTACAGGACACACTACATGACACTCTGCAGGACATTCTACAGGACACACAACATGACACTCTGCAGGACATGACACTCTGCAGGACATTCTACAGGACACTCTGCAGGACATTGGTCCACAGGTCCTGTGGTCGTTGTGGAAAATAAACAAACATCTGTGGCTAACAGCCAGAAGGTGAAGGTGTGACCTACCATAACCCTAAAACCAGGTCTTAGCCCTCAAAAAGACAAAAAGAGCCTTCAGGGATAAACACAAGAAAATGTCTTCTTAAGTTTATACATTTTTTGATCCCCTCACCCTCAGGTAGTTAAGTGTGTGTGTATGTGTTCAAGTCCCTCAGGAACAGAACCAGTGTGTCTTTGATCTGCAGATGAGTCTCTCACGCACACACACGCACGCACGCACACACACACACACACACACACTACAAGACCTGAATGAGTATAATGAGCTGGTAGTAAACTGGTTCTGGTTCCTCACTGATCCGGACCAAAGCTTCATTTATGAGTTCACCTGAAAAATGATAGATTACTAATGATTTCCACAAGATGACACATGGTTTAATGTGTCTCTCAGTGTCTCCCAGTGTCTGCCAGTGTCTCCCAGTGTCTCTCAGTGTGAGACACAGTGTTAGGATAAATAATGACGTCAGTCGTAAACTGGTCTGAGTCCAGTTCATTTCAAACTAAACCAGCAGATTAGTGTGTGTGTGTGTGTGTGTGTGTAGATTAAAGGTGATTAAACATTAATCTGACTGAATGTGAATCTGGAGTCAGTAAATCCTTCAGATTATTCAAATGGACATTTATGTTGAATCATCATCATCTTCATCACACTCATGATGATGCTCACACACACATTTATGTTTGAGTTAATCAGTTTGAAAAGTTTCAGTTTGCAGTAGTTTTTATTATTTGTTATGTTTAATCACACATTTTTTAATAGAATTTTGTTTTTTAAGCTTTTTTAAGTTTTTACACTTTTTTATAATTTTCAATATTTACAATTTCATTAAGTTTTCTTATAGTTTCTTATATTTTACAGTTGAATTAAAGTCTTAGACGGTTTTTACAGATCCGTGTAACTTCCTCTGTGTGTGTGTGTGTGCGTGTGTGTGTGTGTGTGGGCGGGGGGGCTCACCATTATTGTCTATTTTGTTTTGTTCAGTCACGTGACACATTCTTTCCTTATGTAACGTCATCAAAGGTGAAAATTCACTTGTTTGTGTGTGTGCGCGAGCGCGCGTGTGAGTGTGTGCTGGAATGTCAGTTACTCAGAGCCGAGCCGTGCCGGGACAGGCTGCGAAAACACACACACACACACAGACACACACACCAAAGAAAAGTGACTGAGCAGCAGGTTCACACGAACCAAACCTCGTTAAAGAAACAGCTACTTTAACACTCGCTGCTCCGCAGCCTCTGCCGGTGTCTGTTAACAATTGTGACAATTCAAACCGGGAAACCGACAATGACAACCGTTAACGACTTACGTGGTTCGTGCCGAATCAAAGAATCCGTCCTCGCGATCCTATAAAAACACGTTTAACTTTCCCTGGTCACGTCCACGGTGTAAAAGACAAGAGACAACAAGAAAAAGCGTCACATGTGTGAACGGAGTCTGGCGCGCGGCTGTCAGACACGCCTGAATCCCACTCCCTCCCTCCTGCAGCAGCTGCGGCTCCGGGAATGTTGGCACCGTGAAAACCGAACCGTGTGATCCGGGTCAGACTCACCTGAGCTCGGCGCGCTGCTTCGCGGTCCGCCGCAGTTTGACCCGCCCCGACAAACTTCCAGAAAAGGCGCAGAGTTGAGCGGAGACGCAGCAGAGATCCAAACCGAGAGCCGCACAACAGGTCCGACACAGACCCCGCCCCGCCGCGCTGCGCTAGGACGCTTTTCTGACGCTCCTCTGCGGCGGCACGAGGGTCTGCCTCCGACAACCGCGATCACTGACAATATCGATCAATCAGTGATTGATTTATTCGTTATTGGCGACAGTTTTTTATTATGACGTCATTAATCAATAATCAGCTGACAATAGAACAAAAACAGAGAAATTCCTTTTTCACTGGTTCTCAACACAGGGGCCACGCCCCCGCAGTCATGTGACTCCGGAGGACAAGAGGGTCCTCTGGAGGTCAGGGTCATAGGTCACAGCGGGTCTGTGGAGCTGCACTGTAAAAATAGAAGTGACCTCATTTTCTCATCTGACCTGAGTAACTTAACTTAAGTCAACTTAAGTCAACTTAAGTTAAGACAAGTCATGTTAAGATAAGTTCTATTAAAGGGGACATATTATGCAAAATCAACTTTTTAACCATTTCAATACTTATATTTGGGACTCTGGAGGCCCTACCAGTCACCAAAGTGTGGACAAAGAATACTCAGTCCTGTTTTCGTGGTCCCCCTTAGTGTAAGTATAAGCGATAAAACACTCGATGTTGAATTCCCTGCGCTTATGACGTCAGCATGCGCATTTCACCACGAATGTTACCGCCCCACCAGTAAGTTTACTTCGCAAGCCCCACCTTAGCTCCACCTTGTCCTGCGAGAGTGCAGACGAGGGAGAAAGAGCGGTATTATGTCAACGCGGAGGGACAAGTGTGCTGTTGGTGGCTGCACAGTGGAGCACAGTGTTTTACAGAGGATTTTCTATATGAAGCTAATGTGCCGGATAAAGTCAGCAAACGTGTGTTCGTGTGTTGACCAAAGCATGTCACTGACATGTTCATTAGGACACCAGGGAACTATTTTAATGGGGGAAATAGGGTATAATATGTCCACTTTAAGGCTAATGCTAACAACAGTTTGAATAACACAATTCTTCTTCTGTAGTTTTTTATCTCTGATATTAGATTAGCGCCACCTGCTGGACTTAGAAAAGTCCTGCATGACTCAGTTTGTCTCATTCTCTCTAATCCTAAGGTAACTACTCTACTGGGGCTAATGCTAAGCTAACTCCATTCATAGCAGTCACAAAGGGAAAAAAACAACAGTTTTTCCGACTGAACTTTATTTTGAAAAACAAACAGATTAAAGAATAAAGCTCAGGACATTCTTCATCTTTATTGATCAGCTGATTGATTATTATATTTTCTATCAGGTTAAACATTGCACAGGTTAAAAATCACATGACAAAGGTCAAAGTGACCTCACAGAAGTGACTGATGTCAGATAAAGGTCCTGGTTCAGTCCAGCTTCACATCATTACAGTCCCATGATGGTCTTTGCTGGGTGTTTCCATGGTAACCAGCGGAAACTCAAGAGAGTTAATCCTCTTCATGTGTCCTCTCCTCTGGCTCCTCCCCCTCTCCCTCACCCTCTCTCTCACCCAGCAGCACACACAGCTCCGACAGTCGTTGCTGCATCTTAGGGATTCCAGAGAGCTGGTTCTCCAGACGCTGCTTCTCCTCCTGAAACACACCAGAGACCAGGTTAGAGACCAGAACCAGCAAGACCAGAGATCAGGACCAGGTTAGAGACCAGAACCAGCAAGACTAAAAGTTAAGAGTCCACAAGGACCAGAGACCAGGCAGACCAGGGGTTAGTGATAAAAAATAGAACCAGATGTTAGAGAGAGAATCAGAGACCTCTAGGTGGAGGTAGTTAGATTTGTTTACCTGCAGAGACAGACGGGTGGAGGCATCCAGAGGCTCAAACCTCCATCCACCTTCTCCATCAAACTGCAGCAGGTGAGAGTGATACTTCCTGTTAGAGGAAGAGGAGAAGAGTCAGAGCTCTGCTGCCCCCTGCAGGACACAAATAACACTGCAACATCTCAACCTGATTTCTCCATAAAACACACATATTTCACTAGTGTCACAATGGTAACTGTGTGTGTGTGTGTGTGTGGTGCTGACCACAGAGATGGTCTGTGTGTGATTGACAGCAGAGCTATCCCAGCATCCTTTGCAGCCTGGAAGATGTTTCCCTCCACGTCGATGCTGACGGCGCTCGTACACTCGTCCAGCAGAGCGTAGCGAGGGCTGGATGAGAGACATAGAGAGTGAGTGATGGCTGAGCACAGAGAGGGAGAGTGAAACATGTGGAGGGTGAGTTCAATTTACCAGTGATAAAACATACGAGCCATTCCCATCCTCTGCTTCTCTCCTCCTGACAGGACGTCCCGCCAGTCACTGACCGCCTCCCAACCTGAGACACACACACACATTAGTGAGTTCTGCTGATATCACACACACACACACACACACACACAAACACACCTCCCTCTCGGTCCAGGATGTAGAGCAGGTGAACCGTCTTCAGAATGTCCTCCAAATGACAATCAGTGACTCCTCTGTGAATCATGTCATCCACAGAGTCTGGATAAATCACCTGGTCCCTCAGGGTCCCCTCTGACATGTAGGGCCTGTGGAGTACACACAGTACTGCAATACTACTACTGTGGTATTACTGCAATACTACTGTAGTCCTACTGAAATACTACTACATATCAACTAAAGTAGTGAGTACTCTGCTCGTGTATGGATCTTTGTCCTTTTCACCTGAATGACTGTTTTTAATAAGGAGTGAGCACTCTGCTTTTGTGTGGATCTTTGATCTCACATGGATGACCAATCAGGAGTGAGCACTCTGTTACTGTGTGGATCTTTGTTCTGATCTGAGTGAGTTTTAATTAGGAGTGAGTGCTCTGTTTTGTGTGGATTTTTGTTCTTACCTGACTGACCTATTAGGAGTGAGCACTCTGTTGCTGCGTGGATCATTGTAGTCCACACCTGAGTGTTTTTAATTAGGAGTGAGAGCTCTGCTGCTGTGTGGATCGTTGTAGTGCTCACCTCTGAGGGATGTAGAACATGTGTTCTGGTTCTGGTCGGTACAGAACTCCTCCGTAGACGGGCCACAGTCCACTGAGGATCCTGAACAAAGAACTTTTACCACAACCGTTTGGACCTGTGATCAGGACGTTCATGCCCTCGTCCACCTGAGACACACACACACACACACACACGGGTGTGAGACACATTGATCATGTGAACAGCGAGTTAAACTCTGACAGTGACGACGCTCAGAGAGAACGGACCAATCACAGAGCAGCTGTCAGAGCCCAGAGGTCAAAGGTCAACAGGCAGATGAGAGAGAGAGAGAGTTTTGTTTCTATCAATGATCCAATTCTTCATCACACACACACACACTATTGTGATTTCAATTCCATCTGTGTGTGTGTGTGTGTGTGTGTGTGTAACAGTGCCCCCCTGTGGTCACAAACACACACTGCCACAGACATCACAGAGGAGCAAATGTACAGACTTAGACAGTGAGGATATCACAGGTGACACCGGCAGGTGATGATGTCATAGTCTTGTCTCCACCCTGTTACCTGGATGTTGAGACTTGTCACCACCACGTCTCCTGTTGGTGTGATGATTGGCAGGTTCTCACAGCGAATGCCTTTCTCTACACTGATCACATGACCTGCAGCATGACAACAAACAACATGAAACATCAAAATAGTGACATTAACAACATAAAAACAACAAAAAAACACGACAACAGCATGAAAATGTAAGAAGGGAATAAAGGCTAATGCTGCATTGCGTACACACACACACACACCTCTGATCTCCAGACGTCCACTGACACGATGACCGTGTCTAACCAAAGCTCCGCCCCCTGCTGGTGACTCCTCCTCTCTGTCCACAGAGCGACGGAAGATCCCCTGACTCACATCCTCGAACACGTCAAACATCTCAGAGACTCTAGCTGTGTAACCCGCCAACTCTGTTACCTGGAGACACAGACGAGGTCACCTGAGGTCAACATCTGCTGCTCACATGAGAGGGTCACATGACAACAGAGGGGGAGGAGTCACCTCCTTGTAGGAGCTCATGATTCTCTCCACCGCGTCGGCTCCGGCGTTGAGCAGGTTCCTGGCCGTGGTGAACGCCTGCGTCCTGTCACTCACAAGCTCCTCCTCCTTCATCAACATGGCCGCCTGTTTCACCTCCTCTGAGTCTGAGGTCAAAGGTCAAACAGTGGTAGCGATGCATGACATCATCAATCAGATTGTATTAGTGTTTTATTTTTTACCTGTACACACAGTAAAAACATGACGCGTGTGTATTTACCATATTTGGAGTATCCTGTGGCAGTGATGATCGGCACGGCAACCATCACCAGGCCGGACGCGCTCCAAACGTACTTCATGAGGAACTGTTCCAACATCACGTACCAGAGACGCTTGAGCAGAATCTGATGAATCTGAGACGACAGTGACGAGTAGCTGCGCTGCAGCTGGGACATCTCCACCTACGAATCAAACACACCCACATTCAACTGGGACATCTCCACCTACGAATCAAACAAACCCACATTCAACTGGGACATCTCCACCTACGAATCAAACACACCCACATTCAACTGGGACATCTCCACCTACGAATAAAAAAACACAACTGCACTCTCAGCAGCGTTGTGAGTGTAATGCTGCAATTGTGCAGCAGGGGGCAGCAGAAGCAGTTGTTTACCTTGTGTCCTCCGTAGAATGCGATCTCCTCAGAGTTCGTGATGATGCGTGAGTGCATGTAGCGCAGATCTCCTTTCCTCTTCGCCTCCTCAGCGACAAGTTTTCCAAATCGAGGCGAGAAAGCTCGCAGCACTTTGGCGGTGAGTGCCACCACCAGGCCAGCGATGACTGACGGCCATGTGGTGTTAGCTCCTGTGGGAGGAAGTGAGGCGGCGTGACCTTTAGCCTCAGAGTAGTGACCTCATACACACACATATACACACATAAAGCTGGATGGATGGGGTCTACCTTACCACTGGGCGGGGCCTACCTTTAGATTAGGCGGGGCCTACCTTTACAATGGACGGACCTATTATACCTTAACACTGGGTGGGGTCTACCTTTCGACTGGGCAGGACCTACTAATAACTTTGGACTGTGGGCGGGACCTACCTTTAGACTGGGTGGGGTCTACTTTACATTAAGACTGGGCGAGGTCTACCTTTCGACTGGGCGGGACCTATTATACCTTTAGACCGGGCTTACTTTACACTGGACGGGACCTATTATACCTTTAGACTGGGCAGGGTCTACCTTAGACTGCAGGTCTACTATACATTCAGACTGGGCGGGTTTTACATTTCAACTGGGCGGGACCTATTATACCTTTAGACTGGGGTCTACCTTCACACTGGGCGGGGACCTACCTTTACACTGGGTGGGAACTATTATACCTTTAGACTGGACTGGGTCTACTATACATTTAGACTTGGCGGGGTCTAATTTTCGACTGCGCGGGACCTACTATAACTTTAGACTGTGGGTGGGACCTACTATAACTTTAGACTGTGGGCGTGACCTACCTTTAGACTGGGCGGTGCGTAGCAGGGTGTAGCAGGTGACGACCACGTCCAGGATAGGTTTGGTCAGGTTGGAGTACAGGTGAGCGATGGAGGCGGAGAACATGACGATGTCCTCAGTGAGGGACTGGTCAGGGTTGGACAGACGAGTGTCCATGTTACTGACACGGTAATACGTCTGTGGACACACACCAGGAGGTCAGAGGTCATCCAGCTCTCACTGCTGTTGTGTGTGTGTGTGTGTGTGTGTGTGTGTTAGTGGGAGTGACCTGGTTGGTGAAGTAGAGCTGGTAGGCGTGGCTAACCAGGCGGCTCCTGAATCTCAGAGACAGCTGACCCTCCAGGAAGCGAATGGCGCTGTTGATGAACGTCGCGGGAACGGCGACGAGGAGCCACTTGGCAAGCTGAAGGATGAAAGACTGCGGATCCTTCTGTACGATACACTTGACGATCGCACCTGCACGTCATCAATACTATTGATTATTCACTCCAATCATCGTGGTGCGTTCAAGAACATCACAGTAAAAATTAGTGCAATAAATGTGAAGAATCTTACATAAACAAAGAAGAACGTCCAGTTTAAAACTATTTCAACTAAAGTGAAAAATGATCGTAAGACGATGTCACTGAATGAGACGGAAAATTAACAAGCAAGTTCAGCGACCTGGTATAATGGTTACTAACCCAAACCTACTTTACTAGAAACACAGTTAGCTTTACCTTGTGCTTGGTATAAACGCAACATTAGACACAGACAAAGACATATGGGGACAGACCGTCCAGAGTAGCCACGTAGATGGACAGGAAGGTTCTGGACATCAGAGTGATAGAATGCAGAACCAATAGTCCGACCTCTGGACACAGTAACCGTGGAAACAAGAGCTTCAACAGACGAAACACTCTGACGACAAACTCCCTGTTCACTGACGGAGACCTGAAGACACGCACACACACACACACACACACACACGTCAGTCTAACTGGAGACTACAGCATGAAGCTGTTGTCATAGCAATGTTTATTTTAAAGTACAACCATGGCTCTGTCACTGTTTACTCTCCCACACCAAAGTCCATAGAGAAGATCAGTGATTTTAACATCACACACACACACACACACACACACACAAGTTGTTGATCCACTGCTGCCTCCATCACCAAGTTCAAATGTCTTATTTTGTGACTTTGGCATTTGAAAACCTTTGTTTAGATTTACCTCAGTGACACAAAGTGACCACACGAGGCAGCAGTAGACCAGCAGCTCCTGTGTCCCCGCAAGCTAAAATAACTGATTTTCTCTATAGACTTTGGTGTGGGAGAGTGAGTGGTTTACAAACTTCAGATTCCTGAAAAATCTGTCCTAACAGTGAGATAAAGACGTGAACTCACATAGATTTTATTACACAAGCCTTTTGTTATTGAACATCAGTGGGCGCTCACAGCGTAGTCAATACTTCATACTCTTAAGCTTGAAAAAACATGGACTCTCCCTTCAAATATAAAAACACAAACACACCTGCTGTCACGTTTCTTCTTTACTCTGCCATTTTCTACTGAGCTGGAGGAAGAAGTGACAGCACCTCCAGTGAGTTTAGCTCCACCCAGATGTTTACCTGCTGCAGTTCCCTGTAAACAAAACAAACATACCTATTTACCTGTATGCGTGTGTTTGTTTGTGTATGTTTGTGTTTGTATGTGTGTACTCTCTTACCAGTATCCTCCTCCACACATGAGGGGACAGTTTTTTGAGGGTGTAGGCAGCGACCATCACGGCCGCCAACTTCTTGAGTCTGGAGCTCCGCCCCAGGTTGTGACATGTCAGGGACATGATGACAGACAGGTCACAGGCAACCAATCAGAGGAGAGAAGCAGCAACGTGTCACAGGAGGAGGGGGAGGAGTCCAAACTGAACCGGGTCCTGGACCAGTCCACTGAGAGCAGCAGGGGTTGTTGTCATGGAAACAACATGACCTTTATGTGTGAAGCTCCACCTGCTGCAGGAAGTGATAGTTTCACAGTTCAGTTTCTGATTGATTATAAAAGAGCAAACTGACTTATCAATTAATCAATTACAGCAATAAAATATGGTTACTCTTCAGGTACTTGTACAGTGTATTTATATTTGTTCCTCAGTACTTTTACTTTGTTATTTGCCATCAATGAATCATTGATCGATTAGCTGTACTGTCAATACATTTTCCTGAAACTCTTTACATCACTTTAACCTCTGTACTAGTACTATTACAGTATTTTACTCTGTGTAACTATACTGCAGTACTACAATTATTATAACAGTACTTTACTGTGTACTTGTACTGCAGTATTACTATTATTATTACAGTACTATACTCTGTGTATCTATACTGCAATAGTATTATTACAGTACTTCACTCTGTGTATCTATACTGCAGTATAAATATTATATTATTTTTACTGCAATATTACTATTAGATTACTGTGTATTTATACTGCAATATTGCTATAATCATTACAGTATTTCACTCTGTGTATTTATACTGCAGTATCACTGTCACTTTTACAGTACTTCACCCTGTGACAAGTGGAAAACACAGTACTTAAAGTAGTTCTGTGCTACTTGTTCTTCAGTATTACTGTTACAGTGATTTACTCTGTGTATTTATACTGCAATATTACTGTCGCAGTACTTTCATCTGTCTACTTGTACCGCAGTATTACTGTAGTAACGGGGTCAAAGTACTTGTAGTAGTCCTACAGTACAAACACACAGTGCCTGTGTACTTGTACTACTATCACTCATACTACTGTCGTACTTTACCTCGGGACATGACACCGTCACTTCTCGCCGGTAAAAGCCGCTAAAGCTTCCGTTAAGTTGCCGCTAGCTTGTAGCCACCGTAACAGCAACAGCTTCCGCTCTTCACAGATAAAACATAAATAAAAAGTTGAGTCAGTGAAACAAACTAAAGTTAGACCAGAGTCAAAGAATATCCCGGGTGTAATGACTCGGTAACAGCTACAGCGCTAACAGCTAACGGAGCTAACGGAGCTAACAGAGCTACGAGCAGGAACTTTGACTCTTTGATGAAAACATGAAAAGATTCTCTGACTTTTCCGGTTTGATCCAGTTCTTGTGTTCCGGCTCTGACCCGGACAACATGAGTGCGCCTCTCCCTCTCTCCCTCTCTCTCTCCCCACCTCTCTCTCTCATTCTTTGTTTTCTGGACTTTAATGTCGCCGCTGAAGAAAAGTTCACCCTGTTTACCTGAGAGGACCGGCCGCGTACCAATACTCTTCCTGCTGACCTCCTCTCCTACTTCCCTGTTCCCTACCTAAGTTCCTACACTGACACCTCTCCTAGTCTCCCTGGCTTCTTCAGAGCAGGTTCATCCTTCCTCATGTGGACAGAATTAAGTCCAAATGTCCTGTGACTTTTGACCTCCTGACCTCCGTCCTTTGTACAAATACACACACTAACAATCACAAGTCTGACTGTACAGGTGCCGGTGTGAGTGAGTGAGTGAGAGAAAGCAAGCGAGAGAGAGCATGAGAGAAATGAGACAGAAGAGTGAGTGAGTCATTCAAAACTGTAACATGTAACTACATGTTAATAACAATTCTGAACAGGTTCACTGTTAATAACTGGATACTCATCTTTGGTTACCCTTCACTAACTCTTGGTAACCAGGTACTACTTTTCCTAATAATATTTAAAAGGTTCCTAAACAAAATGCTAACCAGATTGTAACTATTGGTAAGCAGATGGTTAGTTAGACTTTCTTTGTTTACCTGCTACAGGTGAGTCTGCAGCCCCGCCCTGTAGGTTTGGTCTGTAATGACAGCTGACACCACAAGAAAAATGTTTTACCGCATCATGCGGATGAATGAGTGAATGTTTATTTTAAAAACAGCATCTTTACAACCCGTTGCTCATTTATTTACACAAAGCTTTTCCAGTGTGAAACAGCAAAACGTTTCAAAGTGAAATAAAAAACAAACATACAAATGACAACGATAGAAAAGTTTTGTTTTTTTTACACAAACTGTACAGAGTGCACCTGAACGCATCACAGCTGTGATGTTACACTGACCAAATCACAGAGCTGGTCCTCAACAAAACTAATAATACTGACTGAGTCACGAGTACTAGTACTGCATAGTACTGGTACTGCTGGTACAGTGACTTTAACATTGACGACTTTCATGATAAACAAATGTTTTAAAACATAAATACTTTATTGTTTATTTGTTTGTTTGTTTGTTTTGTTGATTGAAACAACATTTTTAGATACTTGGTTTGGTTTTGGAGGCTGGTGAAGTCCTTATACTGCAGTACTACTGCAGTACAGGTTACTACTCTGTAGTACTGCAGTAGTGGACAGTGTGTGTGTGTGTGTGGAGAGAGAGAGAAGAGGTGCATGCTGAGAGTGAAGTTCCAAACAAACGGTGTTGACCAAACCTGTCAATCAATCAGTGACACGTGTAACAGTGTCCCGTGTTCAGTGACAGGAAGTGGGCGGGGTTTGTCCTGTGTCACAGTGTGATGTCACCTGCAGACCTGAGCCTCCATCGTTCAGAGTGAGGTTTACCTGTGCAGTGACATCACCACTGTGTTTTCCTTTGGTTTAATGGTCGTGTGGATGAGAGTAGGCGTGGCCTGATCTGAGAACATTCTTGTTTTCATGGCAACAAGTGGGACTCGGCAGAGTTTCAGCAACAAACATACAAACAGAGTTGTCCACGTGGTTTCAAATAGTTTTATAAAATATTTTCGCAGCAACTCAATCGATCAATAAACCGACTGATCTCATGGGAATCATGGGATTGACTCTGTGACATCATTGTCTGATTGTCACTGCAAACATTTTCATCCTGAAACAGAAACACTTATTGCCTCCAGGCTTGGATCTGGATCTAATCTGAGGACCTGGACACGTCTTCAGTCCAGAGAGGACACAGAAGTTGACAGTGAGACGTAAAACAAGACAGATGTCGTCTCCTGAGACAAACTGAACAATAAAAATGTCTGAAAAAGTCAATGCAAACTGACCTGAGACCTGTTTGACAGCTGCAGCTAACCATGCTAATTGGCTAGCAGGGAAACAGACAAGTAGCCTGACAAGCTAATAAGCCTAGTCCTAATTCAGGAGCCATGTCCTTTGTGAGCTACTGTCTGACATGCTAACAGGCTAACAGTCTGACTTTCTAACATGCAAACAATTTAACAGCCTGTCTGGCTAACAGGCAAATGCTTTTATCGGCTAACAGCCTGACAAGTTAAAAGCTTGACTGACAAATTATCTGATAGCCTAACAGGCTAACAGGGCATCATGCTAACGCACGAGCAGCATGTTAACATGGTAACACACAAACAGTCAGGCTAACAGGGGAACAACATCACAACAGGCCTGATAGGCCGCCTGGCTAACAGCTTGACTGGCTAGCAGGCTAACACTCTGATGGGCTAACATGCCAACAGTTTGACATGCTAACAGTTTTCAACAGGCCACTGCATTGACCACACCACCACCGTGTGTGTTGTTTCCTTCTGTTCATGTTCGTTAATATTCATTAAGGTTTGGCATTGACCATTTAGTGCAGGGGTCAAAGGTCGTACGCACATCACTGCAGCGTTCACCTTTGGTTTGGATCCGTCTCTAAACGAGTCTGTGTCTCTGGACACTGATCAACATTTAGTGCAGAAGAAAAGTGTAAAAACACCTGAAGGACTCACCTGAGGAATCAACACCTGGTCACCTGATCTTATCAAAAGTTAGTTTAACTACTGTTGGTTAGCTGGTCAAAGTTGGTGATGTCATCATCACTGTTAATAAAAGTTTGTATAAAAACTTGCATGTGTCCTGATTGTCTGAGCAGAGTCAGTGACACGAGACACACATCAAAGATGAGCTAAAAGTGGGCGGGGTTTGTTTCTGCATCATCCTGTGACATCATCATGGCTTGAATGTTTGAACCAGGACCCAGTGGTGACCTCCACCCACCACAGTCACCTGGACACACAGGAGACCAGTGTGGAACGACTGATCAGCTGATCTGTCTTCAGCCTCCTGATTGGCCAGTGAGTCAGACCAGGGTTCCAGGAGAGGGCTGGATGCCACACGGCTCTTTGAGAGGAACTTCCTCTTTCTGAGGAGGGAAGGAGTCATGGTAGAGGGAGTTGTCGACAGACCTGAGAGAGAGAGAGAGAGAAGGACAGGTGTCATTCACAGGATTCGCCCTCCTGACCACTTGATGAGGTGAGCCGACTTACCGGCCGTGCAGCGGGTGTCCGTGGAATGTGGCAGAATGTGGCAGCTTTTGTTTGTGACGCGACAGAGTGGGATGATGACTCGTCTCATTCTGAAAGGTCGACTGTTGGATGACCCCGTGAGTCGTCCGCCTGCGCTGCCGAGCTCCACCTCCACCTGACTGACCTTCAAACCCAGACATGACGCCTGTGCTCACCTTTCCGTTTGTGTGGTTCTGCTGGATGGAACTGGCTGTGTTCCTAAGGTACCAGTCCCTCAGACCTGTCGATCACAACGCAGGTGTTTAAAGTCATACCTCAGGTGATATGAGGTGCAGTCACATAGTCAACATGTTCTACGCAGTGCCCCCTGCTGCTGAGAACTGACCACATGGATGTCACTTAAAGGGGACATATTATGCAAAATCAACTTTTTAACCATTTGAATACTTATATTTGGGACTCTGGAGGCCCTACCAGTCGCCAAAGTGTGGAAAAAGAATACTCAGTCATGTTTTCGTGGTCCTAGGCAATAAAACATGCAATGTTGAATTCCCTGCGCTTATGAAGGCAGCATGCGCATTTCACCGCAAATGTTACCGCCCCACCAGTAAGTTTACTTCGAGAGCTCCACCTTAGCTCCACCTTGTCCCTGCGAGAGTGCAGGCGAGGGAGGAAGAGTGGTATTATGTCAACGCTGAGGGACAAGTGTGCAGTTGGTGGCTGCACAGTGGAGCACAGTGTTTCACACAAACTTCCATCCTCAGAGGATTTTATACATGAAGCTAATGTGCCGGATAAAGTCAGCAAACGTGTGTTCTTGTGTTCGCACCACTTCGCATTAGACTGCAGCCAGCGGTCGCCGTATTTAGTCAGCGAACGTATTTCACCGACGTACAAACACACACATTTTTAAGAAAAGGTCACATAGAGCTCATAACTGACCATTCTGACACGTCCTAATTAACATATTTGTTCAGTACGTCCTCCATGACCGGAGCACAGACTCAGTCTGATACAGTCACATACAGCAGCAGTTTATGCAGCTCGCCACGCGCAGCTGGCGATCAGCGGTGCTGTCCTTAAGTGTTTTTAACTGATTTACAGTTCGGCACTGTTCGGCTCGATCCTTATGTAGGATGTCTCTTCCTGTGACGGCACTCTTGCTGTTTTCCGTGCACGCTGCCATGTTGATATTGTCAGAGAACTAGTGGAGGGAGGGGGAGAGAAATGGAGCGGAGGGAACAGGATCTGAGCGAGTGAGCGCTGTAAAGAGGGCAAATCAGAAACCCCCTGGAAGAAGTGGGTGTGTGTTTGCCTGTGTCTCATTTGCATGTAAAGGGACCATGCACAAAACCGAGCGTTCTGAAAGGGGCGGGTTTAGCAGGGTTATTGAACTGCTATGATGCTTCATCCTTATGGTATTTTGACCAAAGCATGTCACTGACATGTTCATTAGGACACCAGGGAACTATTTTAATGGGGGAAATAGGGTATAATATGTCCCCTTTAACAAAAGACTTCGGCCACACAGTGGAGTAGTGGCAAGCACTTTTGCCTTTCTCTCCATGGAGTTTGCATGTTGTCTCTAGGTATGCATGGATTCTCTGGTTTCCTCCCACAGTCCAAAAACATGCAGAGTGTGAACCCCCACCTTTTGCCCTACGTCAGCTGCGATTGGCTCCAACGGTACCTGCAGAACAGGTGTTAAAACTCCTGACTCATAGCCACTCTACTATCTCCACACTTGGCCCAATTCTTACCAACCTCCTCCAGACAATATCTCCCACCAGTGTGCCTGCAATAACATGTTTTTTTAACGAATCACTAAATTCCTCATTCAAACAGACTTGGTGTTTGCCAGTTTCTTTAAACCCTTTCCCATCAAAGGCCACTGAATGAACCGTTTTCAAACAGGTCTCAGACTCCTCTCCTCTCTGCAAATACACACTGCTTGTTTCCAGTCAGTTGGACATCAAGAGTGGTCACTTGACAGAAACACCTCTGTTGTTTGTGACAGAAGTACTACTACTGAGTAGAGCTGGTGGCCAGTCCTCCGTCCTTATTTTACAGGATCTGTCCCCAGTCTTCGATAAGTAAACCACCATCCAGTGATCTATGCAATCTGACATCGAGATTTCAGGTCTTGCTCCCTTCTCTTCGCTATTTACATTCATTTCTTGGGTCCAATCATCCACTCACCTGCTTTCCCATATCACAGCTATGCTGGTGATACTCACATTTATCCACCAGACAATTTCAGTCTTGGCACAGATGTCTTGCAGACATGGTGACATGGATGAAAGAACACCAGCTTCAGCTAAACTGCTCTGAGACTGAGGTTTTGGTCTGCCCAGCCAAGCATTCCCTCACACAACCGTAGCATCTCCTCCCTCACCCAAATAATCTCCTCCCTCACCCAGCAAGGTTGAAAGACACCTAAATGGGTGTGCAGTTATCTTTCTTTGAACATGTTTCTTTCCTGACATTGTATCTGTCATTCAGAAATGTCACTTTTCACTGTACAACATCAGAAAGTTCAGGCCTCACTTGACTCGGTCCACCACCCAACTCAGGTACAAGCCATGTCGATCTCCAAGCTTGACTACAGCGCTGCCCTTCTGGCAGGCCTGCATTCATGTACAATCAAACCACTGCAAATGATCAGAATACAGCTGACCGGCTGGTCTTAAACCAACCACTGCCCATCAACTTCCACTGGCTGTTGATGGACTCTGGTGTTTCCAGATGTTTTCCTGCTGTGTGACATGACCTCACCTTCCAAGGCGAGAGCCTTGTGCAGGCTCCTGGTGGCCTCCTCCAGCTGGGGGTCCTGGTTGGGGGACTGCTGCGGCGGTCGTGGGGGCAGCAGGTGGGGATGGGGATCCGGTTGGATGGCAGATCGTGGAGGACTGTTGTTCTCAAATTGTTTTTGCTGCACCGGAAGAAAGGGACCACATGATTTGGTGCGGGTCACTTTGACATGCCGTTGTTCACCGTGGTGATTATGAAAGGTGGGTGGGGCTCCAGTGGTCTGGGAGGAGTAGCCATTATAGAGCAGTTGGTGCTGTGATGTGATTGGCTGCCTAGGATTGGGCTGGGACTGCTGTCGCTGCAATTGCTGCTGTTTTCCCCAGACATAATCCAGTAGGATCTCGCTGTAACCACCTCCTCTTCCTCGTCCTGCCCCACCCCCCCTTCCTTGGCCCTCAGAGAATTTGTTATTCAACTTTGTCCGTCCATCTATCAGAACCTCGGAGCTACGGAACACTCCAGTCATGGATCCGTCCTCCTTCGGGCCAGGGATATGGTCCAAGAGGCCGTCTGAACTACTACTGCGACGAGCTGCGTTAATCCTGATCCCGCCTTCTCCAGGGGCTCCTGGGTCAGAGGGGCCAGAGGAGGAGTCCTGAGATAGAGGGGGAGGGGGTAGCGGGAGAGGATGGGCGGGCAGCAGGGGGAGGGGCTTGTGGGTCTGTAACGTCTCTGAATGGTCAGCCCTGAAAGAGAAGAAGGACAGACATATTGTCGTGTTGGACAACACAGGAGGCATCCAAGCTAACATGCTAAAAATCAAAGCTAACATAAAATGATAATCATGACAGTCAAAAGTCAAAGGTTAAATGCTACATGTGTAAACTAACATACTTACATACTAAAGATAATAACATAAGAAAATGACACAGCTAACATGCTAAATATTAAATCTAAGGGTCAAAAATGCTAAGAGTCCATGCTAACGTGCTCACAATGCAGAGTTGTGTACCTGTTGTGCAGTAAGTTCCTTTTGGTTTTACTCTGATAATAAGCATCCACTGGAGAACCAGCAGAGACCAGCAGGGGGCGACACTGAGACACACTGTCCTCTGTAGGGGGGGTGTCAATCAAACTGTCAGGTGATTGGCTGGCAGACTCAGTGATGTCACATCTGTGTGTGTGTGTGTTACCGTTGTCGTGCCCTGTTGAGTCTGATGTCGAGCTGCTCTCTGACCTCACTGTGTCATCTGAACACACATGCACACACAAATATGCACACACACACACACACACAGAAAATAAACAAAGGCAGGATGAAGCAGATTTCCTCGTCTTTCTAAAAACAATAGCTTCTCGTCTACTACAAGTGTGTGTCTGTGTAAGTGTGTGTGTGTGTTACCTGTGTGGCAGCCTCTGTGTACAGTCGTCCTCTTGCCGTGGTGTGTGTGTGTCTGAGTGTGTGTGTTGTGTTCAGAGTCGTTGTGTTTCCTCAGAGCTCCACTAAATAAAGTTTTCTTCAACTTTGAACGCTGAGAGTCTTCATCCTACACGCACACGCACACACACACACAGTTAGCTGATCCAGTCAATCACACACAGGTGTCTTCATATCAGATCCACAAACATCAGCTGTTCACCTCTGCTCGATACTTCCTGTTTCCTTGGTGTGAGACCCCGCCCCTCCGTCGGACACAGGGCAGCTTCTCTCCCGCCTCCAGAGGGAAGTGACGAGGCACCGCCCCCGTCAGCTCCTGACCGATGAAAACACAGGAAACTTTTGATCGTTTTGGTTCGGCAACAAATGGACCGCACCACTTTTGGTGTGTCTGTGAGAGGAGCCTATCTGTCACATCTCTCACCGCCTCCTGCAGACAGATGCGTCTCAGCTCAGCCAATCGTGTGCTGAGCAGTGACTGTAGGCCCCGCCTCCTCTCCTGCAGCTCTGCCATTCGCTCCCTTTGTTTCCTGTCTGAACAGGTGAGAGGGTCTGCACACACACACACACACACATCAGATCATCTCTCTCTCTCTCTCTCTCCCTCTCATTTGTTGTGTAAACTCACCAAGTGCTGAGATGAGCTGACCTTTGACCTCCATGGCAGGTGTTTCCCATGTGACCCCGCCTCCTCCTCCACCCTCCTCACTGCTGCTGCTGGAGGAGTGTTCTCCGGCCCACACACACTCACTCACCTGTGGAACAGGAAGTCATGATCAGCATCATCACTCACTCACTCACTCACTCCCTCACTCACTCACCTTGTAACTGGCTTCATTCGAGCTCCAGTAGTTCACTCCTGTGGCCATCCAGCAGCTGCTGCACCACCTACTGTTGCCTGACACTAACTACAGTCTGTTACTGACAGGCTGCGCCGCTGTTAGTTGGAGGTGCAGTTCTCAGTCTGTCCTACAGAGGGAGCGGAAAGACAGAAGAAAAACATAAGTGTTATGGTGCGTTAGAGTTCCTCTCTTGCTCTCTGCGGTGAACATGGTGAACATGGTGAACTCAGTGGTTATGTCACTCGTGTCGTCTGTTCATGAGCGGTGCTTTTATTTTGAAAGGGTTCAAATAGAGGAGCCCTCAAAAAACACAGTGTCCTTTGAACAGGGACGAATCAGCATGGAGACGAGTGGAGTGGGGGATCAAACTTGTGGTGAACCACTCTTCCACTGATCCACCACTGCCAAGGTGAGAGACAGAGACAACAGCCCATCAGAATGATCCATCGTGGTGATGACATCACAAACCATGTTTTTACATAGACAGAAAAACACACACGTACACAAACACACACACAGGTTAATCAGTGTGTTGTTGACTAAACAGCTCTGAGACATCAACTTTAATCTGTCTGTGTTCATGTTGTTTACATGTAAACAACAGGTAAACAACAGGTAAACATGTCCTTGTCTCTAACAGCAGCCTGTGAGCGAGGACAAGACGTCCTGTGTCTGAGGACAACACAGTGGACGTCCCTGAGAACAGGAAGTGGAGCCCGCCAGGAAACAGGAAGGGGAAGTGTGTGTGTGTGTGTGTGTGTGTGAGAGTGGGGGTTCATACAGTCTGTCTAAAAGTAATGCGATTACTTCATCTGCAGATCAGAACAGTCAAAGATGTGAAACATCAAAGTGTTGGATCAAAGTGTGGACGGACACACACACACACCCAGGTATGCGATGTTCTTGTTGGCTCTTGTCTGTGAAGGGGGCGGGGCCTCTCAGGTGATGCAGGTGTGTGATGGAGCAGATAAACTTTGTTGTGTCTTCACCATCAGGTCAGTTCTCTCTGAACTCTGTCACTCATGGGAGGAGGCGTTGAGGCCCCGCCCCCAAAAACAGACAGAGCCAATCACAGCTTCAGTCTGTAGTGACATCTCTTTTTTCTGTTTCTGGTGTTTTAATGAGTTTGAAGAGAAAATTAAAGTATGTGAGCTAATGCTAGTAAATAACCACTAATGTTACGGCTAGCTTCAGTGCTAACAGGTGATAGCTCAGTAGCTGCGTCACTCATCATGTTATTATTTTAACTTCTTCCAGTAAAACATGGCCCAGATCATAAAAGATCCAGTTGTGATGATTCTGGTGGTTCTGATCCACATGCTAAATCTTGTTAGAATGTGAGCTAATGCTCGTGAATAACAAGAAGCTATGCTAAAAATGCTCATAGAACATGTTTAAGCTAACAACACCAGGCAGCTAACTCAGTTACACCCACACAGTTTTAGCTTCATGCTAACAACACAAGCTACAGATGATGCTGTCAAACACAGATGAACATTAAGTCTCCCACACCGAAGTCCACAGAGAAAACCAGTGATTTTAACGTCACACCACACGAGGCAGCAAAGGACCAGCCGCTCCTGTGTCCCCGCGAGCTAAAATCACTGATTTTCTCTATGGACTTTGGTGTGGGAGAGTGAGTGGTTTACAAACTTCAGTTTCCTTTAGGAAAATTCTGTCTAACAGTGAGATAAAGACATGAACGTGTGACATAGATATCAGAGATGTAGACTGATGTAGATTTCATTAACTAAGTCTTTTGTTAAAGTCGATAAAAATCTGCTTTTCGTTGTCATGTTTTCACTCAGAATGAGTCTCAAACAAACACACAAAATAATGTTGGTTGATTAAATTTGTTTATACAGATACAACACATATAGTCTGTGTGTGAGAGAGATCTGTATTACAGCTGCTTTTTCTTTTAGAATCACACACACACACAGTAACTCTCTATGTCGAATATTTAAAAACAGTATTTGCATCTCTTTGTCTGCAGCTGTAGCCTTTCGTCATCCACCATGTGTGTGTGTGTTACACATAGTTTGATTCTAAAAATTCACGTCAGAAAAAATAAGTTTGAACTACATCCTCACTCTCTCTCCTTCACACACACACACACTTGTGTAAATACCTGCTCAGTGTGGACCATGTCGTCCTGACCCGGGTCAGACCCGGGATAAACCGGCTCCTCTCACTGAAGAGTCTCAGCTCAGTCACAGGCGATGTTTCTGAGTGTTTGACTGAGTGAGGCTGCTACACACACACACACACACACACACACACACACACACACACACACCCATGTGTTTCCACTGCAGCTTTTCAAAATAAAACTACACTCCTAAATAAAAAGTTACTGCAGGCTTCTAAGTGTGTGTGTGTGTGTGTGTGCATGTGTGTGTGTGAATGTGTATATGTGTGCATGTGTGTGTGTGGGTTACATCGTCACAGTAAAAGAAATCAACCTTTAAAAAAACAGTAAACCTTTTACTTTGGTAACATCAGCTGTTTGATGATTACAGTCATATTAGCAGAACAATAGACCCCCCCACACACACATTCATATTCAGTGTTTCTGTCTCAGCTCAGCAGGGAGGAAGGGGGGGGGCTTAAAGACTTACGTCCACTCTCACACACTGGTGTGAACAACAGTGAAGCGTTTCAGGGTTCTTTATGACACACAGCTGTGAGCGCCCCCTGCTGATCAGACTCACAGAGAACCAGTTTGTACTGTTTCAGCTTTTATCCAAGCAGAACCACAATGTGAGCCTTAAAGCAAGTGGAAAGGGAAAATGGCTCGTAACTGGAGGGTTGCCAGTTCAAATCCCTACAAGCTGAGAGCTGGAGTGCCACTGAGCACATGGAGTGCGCTACCACTGCTTCTAGGAAATTTCCTGGTAAACGATGAGTAAAATAGAGAAGACAAATTTATAGACACCAATGAATAAAGTACAAAATATTTAAATAAAAAAGATTCATCAAATTAAAATCTCAAATCCAATTCTTTGTTTTTGTTACAGCGCCACACACAGGTCAGACATGTGTACTACAGTGTTTAGAGTAATTTTGTAACACAATAACACATTTATTTATTTCTAAAACATGTAAACACACTGAGTGTCCATGTGTCACACACTGTCCCTGTGGTCAGGTGTGTGTGTGTGTGTGTGTGTGTGTGTGTGTGACTCGTCCACGTTGACAAGTTACTTTACGTTGGTGAAGGTTAGTCAGCGAGGACGAGAGAGCATTCATTAAACAGAGAGAGAGAGAGAGAGCGAGACTGTGATCAGTCTGTGGTTTGTCTGATTTTAGCTCAAGCTGTGACACTTCATTTCCCACAATGCACTGGGACAGAGTCTCTCATCAGACTACAGCTGTGTGTGTGTGTGTGTGAGCGAGAGAGAGAGAGCTGCTGTTTGACCCAGTACCAACACAGGGTGTGTCCCGACTGCAGAACAACACACACACACGCATCACTCTGTGTGTGTGTGCATGTGTGTGTGTGAGGATGAATGTAGGTCAGGCAGCAGCAGATTCTCCGCATGGCAACAATGTAGAAAAGCCCAACTGTGAATACTTGCATGTGATTGGCTGAGAGCTGCAGCCAGACAACCAATAACCTCTCAACCCCCGGCGGCGCTCTGTACGTGTTTGTGTGTGTGTGTGTGTGTGTGTTGTCAGGTGACATCACAGTGACATCACAACTCAGGCAGGTGAGTCTAGTCATTCACACTGAGCAGAGTTCACTACATCTCCCAGAATGCACTGCTGCGGAAGCGTCCAATCACAGAGCTTCAGAGCCTGTTGCCGTGCGACTGACGGAGAAGTCAGAGGCTGATTCCTCACAGACCTGGATCTGGATGTTATCAGGATCTGATTTGGACCAGACTGACATGGTCTGGTGATGTCACAGTCCTAGACTGAAGTGACTCTGAAACAACAGCTGCAGAGCATCATGGGAACTGTAGTGTTTAAAACAGAGCAAAGTGATTTTTCATTTCATATTGTGATAAATGTGTTTGCTAACAACTGCTCTCCTGCAGCTAATGCTAAGCTAACTAAATGTATGGAAAGGTGTGACACTGACAAACATTTTGTCAGAAGTTACAGATAAAAACAACCCCCGCCCCCTCTCTTTCCTCAATATCTGATCGGCCGTCACAGTGAGTGTGAATATTTCTGCTCGAGCGAGTGTGAATTTCATCACGTGTAAATGTCGCGTTATGTTCAGTGTAAACACACAGTTGGAGCAATGCATCCTGGGAGTTGTAGTGGGAGAAACAAACCTCTGAGGTTGTGAACAGGTTCACGTTCACGAACGTTCACGTCGTCGCGCAGTTTCACAACACTTTGATGGGCGTGGCTAACACCTGTCATGGCCGACTATGTAGCAAGAATTGCTAATGTTGCTAAACCGCAGACAAACTGTTTGAACTCGTAAATGTGATGTTTTTGGCTGAAGTGAAGAACCACACCCACTTGACACCACCACCTACAGGTGAAGTTTTTTACACTTTAAACAATGAGTCAGAGGTCAGAGGTCACTCGAGGTCAGAGATGCTTTCAGGACAGTCACATGATCTTTGTCAGCAGAGACTCGCTGAAGGTCAGGTGATGGATGAGTTAAGTTAATTTAACTGGACACACGCACACACACGCACACAACAGTGGAGCCGGTTGAAAGGGAAGTTTTTTTTTCAGTGTAAACAAACAATTTTCTTCTCTCCTCTCCACCGGAAGCTGCTGTGCACGAGCCTTTACATCCTCAAACCAACAACTTTGACATAGGGTCAGGTGCGCGTGCACCTGAGACTCACCTGTACCCGCTCGTTCGAACCCCCGTCACTGCATCCACAGCCAGCTGATTGTCTCCCGCTGCGGCTCGCGCCCCACGCCACCGCCGCCTCGCGTGTCCCCGCGGGTGCCTGATCGATGACCCGATAATCGATTGTCACCACGTGCAGGCCGCTCCAGGATCGAAGGAGCTGATCAGCAGACGCTGACCAATGAGCGCGGATCGATGGAGTGATCAGTCCTCATCCTCCTGCTTCACAACATCAGCACCACGAGGCGCGCTCACTGCAACACGCCACACGAACGCGCCCGATCACGCTGAGGGTGCGCGCGCGCTCAAACAGGGACTGGGGAGGAACGAGGGGATGACGTGAACTGATCGATCAGCAACAATAATCAATGATCAGATGTTTACAGTAAATGCACAGGAAAGATATAAAGACAAGGTCACATGTTTGTCTGTGATCTGATTCATAGATGAATTTAAAGGGACAATTTGTGATGTTGTTTACAGACGTTTGTTTAGATGTTTATGAGGAAAACACAAGACATCACACTGTGTAAACGTCACACGAACAACCTGAGCGCCAATGAGCATCTCGTCTGGCCAGGAGGGGGCGCTCAAGTGAAAAAAAGAAATGAGCCACACATAAAATTATATCACAATATTCCATCATGATATAGAATTGATATTTACCAATATTTAAGAGAATTATAAAATAAAAGTTTTTGTTTGACATGGAACAAGATATATATATTTATAAATAACTTGTGAACCACATGAAATGGATTGGTGGCCATCTCAAACCCACAAGCTAAAACAAGATTTTTAATCAGTTTGTCTACAATATCTAAAGAACGTCGTCATCTCACGGTCACAGATTCTCAGCAGTAGACCAGCAGCTCCCGTGTCCCTGCGAGCTAAAAATCACTGATTCTCTCCGTGGACTTTGGTGTGGGAGGGTGAGCGGTTAACAAACCTCGAGAAAACAGCCGAGTCATGACAGGAAGTGGACTCCACTCAGGTGTAAAAATGCTCTAAAAATCTTTATTGATCCAGGGATTATTGACAAACAGGTTTAATTTTTGAATAGCTGCAGTTTTGCCCACTGACCAGTGGGGGGCGCTCTGTCTCATCAACTGAAGAAAAATCAGAAACAATTTTTGTAACGATTATATAAAAAAAAAACAAAAAGGAAATTATGTACAACAGAGAAAGTTTAAACTCCACCCCCCTGACTGGGGCCCCGCCCCCCTGACAGCATAGTGACCTTTCAAATGATGTTCAAAAAAGCTACGACTCAAACAAACTCAAACTTTATTGTTCCCATTTCTCCATGAAACACTGTTGACTCCACCCCTGTCGTCTCCATGACAACGGTGTCACCGTCAGAATGGCCGATAATTTACAAATATGCTACAAGTCTTTTGTACTTTAGTTCGTTTCTTGCTGGACAGGAATTGGCCAGATCCACACCCCCCCCACCCATCACCATGGCAACCAGAGTTGTCAGCAGACTCAGGCTCTTATTGGTCAGTTTTGAACTTCTTTGGTCCACCAGGTTTCCTGAGAGAGAGAGAGAGAGAGACGATTAAAAAACAAGTCATCGCAAAATAAAAATGTGTGTGTGTGAGTGAGTCTTACGTGTCAGAGGCTCCGCCCCTCTTCACTGCTGTTTTCGTGTCTTTACTCGTCTCTACAGGAGGAAAAACAAACAATGACCCGTCAGTTTCTCTCGCCTCTCTCGCCCTCTAACCTTCACGTGTGTCCAGTTTTTTTTTTCCTCACCTTGTAACCACCGCACCTGCGTGGCCGGACCGTAGCCCTTCTGGTTGCGAGCTGCGATGCGGAAGATGATGGCGGGTTTGGTGGTGTGGTCGATGTGTGCTTTGGCGAGGCTGGAGGCCTGGACCAGGCAGGACGGGTTCGCGCCGCAGTAGACCCTCATGAACGCCAGCTGGGCGGGGCCAGAGCCTGAAGAGGCGGCAGCCTGACTGGACTGGATGGCGAGGTAAACCGAGTATTCTACGATCCGGCCTGACGTGACGGCCGGAGGCTCCCAGGTGAGCTGAGCGCCATCCAGGTTCTACACACACACACACGTCACATTACTGAACTCCATTTCCCATGATCCTCCTCTTCACTGACTCACAACAGGAAGTGGCTCACCTTGCTGATCTTGATGGCACAGGGCGCTCCAGGGAAACCGGGCAGACACGTTTTAAACGCCGACACCTCGGAGAAGGCGCCGCGGCCGCAGATGTTGATCCCTGCAACACGGAACTTGTAGGCGGTCCCTGGCTGAAGCTCCACCTTCTTCATCTGACTGTAGTCAGGTGGCACACCTGAATCGTCCTGCGGGTCAAAGGTCATCAATAACAGCTGATCAATCACCATCTCACCAATGAAGACGGCGTTAAAGTGAGACAAACTTACGTCGGCCACGTTGTCGTCGTATGGGACATAGAAGTGAGAGACGACCATGTTAGTGACCTTTACGATCCCGACGTCGTACCAATGACTGTCCCCACCCGACGTCTTCACCTGGACACACACACACACACAGTGTTAGCATGATGTCTGTTTGTTATCAGTGTGTTGTTAGCATGCTGTCAGTGTGTTGTTAGCATGTTGCTACGTCTCACCCCTGTAGTTGCTGCAATGCCATTGGTCGTCTCGGTCTTGACAGGGGCAGCTGCAATCTTAACTGGTCCTGCTGTCAGAGGAGGGGCGGGGCTGAACGTGCTGGCCAATCGTGCGACAGCACTGGTGACGGCTGATGATGTCATCTCGTGGACATTTCCATCCGCTGTTGGGTCGTTGAGGCTGTCTGCGGGAGCAAGGCCCTCTGGGAAACGGAGGCAGGGTCAGAGGAGAACAGGTGTGACAGTGTGTGTGTGTGCATGTGTGGTCATCAGCGTGCGACTCACCTGTGGGGACACTGCTCGGCTCTGGTTGTGCTGGTTCTGGTTCTGGATGGTTGTGGACGTCCTGCAGCTGCTGCTGCACCAGAGCAGCAAGCTCCTGCTGGGTGAGGACGATGGGGATGGACTGGTCCACTGACACAAAGACATGTGGAGACATAATGAGGACACACTGTCCCTCTCATGTCCTATGTGTGTGTGTATATGTGTGCGTTACCTCTGTGTGCTGTAGCCTGAAGCACTGCCTGTATCGTCGCCTGCTGAGCTGCGTCTCCTGTTACCGTGGCAACAGTCAGCTGATCTGGGGTCAGTCCCGTCACCATCAGGGTCGTCGCTCCAGAGACGACGTCACCTTCGTCCCCGTCTGATGACATCAGCTCCTGAGGAAGACCACTGTCTGATGTCTCCATCTGAGGAGGAGGAGGCGGGGTTAACACAACCACCAGCTGATTGGTTGACTGGGTACCTGTGTGTGTGTGTGTGTGTTACCTGTGCTGTGGCCTCGCTGCCTTCCACCTGAACCTGTAACACTGATGCTGCTGATGACATCACAGCCTCTGACTGACTGACTGTCTGCGTAGGTTCCGCCTCCTCCGTCAATATGGCAACGGCCTCTGACCCCGCCCTCTCTTCACCGACCAATGAGGAGATCGCCTACACACACACACACACACACACACTGAATCACAGTTCTACTGACTGTAGAAGAACTTTTTTTTTTTTCCCTGCAGTCAAAGGTCAAATAAACTTGATTAAGGTTCTTCATTCTTCTCTTTAATCCACTGTTGTATCCTCATGTGACGGTTGCTGGTGCTAATCCCAGCTGACACACAGCCATAGATTAATAATAATAAATTCTTCAGAAGCAGTGTCACAAGCATCACTCACCGGTATGGAAGGTCCAGGTGTGGGTGTGGCCTGTGTAACTGTGGTGACGGCCCTGCTCTGATTGGCTGTGGTGGTGGAGGGGGTGGAGTCAGAGGAGGAGGTGGGGTCTGAGGAGTCTCCCTGGAGATTGTCTCCACCCTGTTGAGCTGGACACACAGGACAGGAAGTGAGGAAACAGTGAATCAAATATTCCAGCAAGTTTCAGGTGAGTCAGCAGGTTGTTACCTGTAGCTGTGGTCGCTGTGTTGGTGGTTCCAGTCTCGTGGGTCTCGCACGGAGGATTTGAACACACCTGCAAACATGAAGTACATGTGGTTTATTTTTTATCATGGCCACCCGCCTGTGCGCCTGCCTGCGCGCCAGCCTGCGCGCCCGCCTGCTGTCTCACCTGTCTGACTGCTCCTCCCGCTCCTGCTGTGGTCGCTGTGTTGGTGGTTCCAGTCTCGTGGGTCTCGCACGGAGGATTTGAACACACCTGCAAACATGAAGTACATGTGGTTTATTTTTTATCATGGCCACCCGCCTGTGCGCCTGCCTGCGCGCCAGCCTGCACGCCCGCCTGCTGTCTCACCTGTCTGACTGCTCCTCCCGCTCCTGCTGTGGTCGCTGTGTTGGTGGTTCCAGTCTCGTGGGTCTCACAGGGAGGATTTGAACACACCTGAAAGCAGAAACAGAATTTCGCTGTGACCACAGCTCACCTGGACGTTCGCCAGTACGCTCACGCGCACGTCCACCTAGCGTCTCACCTGTCTGACTCCTCCCGCTCCCGCCGTGGTCGCGGTGTTGGTGGTTCCGGTCTCGTGAGTCTCACATGGAGGATTGGAGCAGACGTTTGACGAAGTCACGGTGACGACGGGTGAAAGAGCAGACTGCTGAGCTGAGCTCACCTGAGGAGAGATGACAACCTGAGGTTCACCTGGATCCTGGTCAAGTCCCTCCCGTGGTGAGGCGAGAAGCTCACAGCTTATTATAGACCAGATCAGTGTCTGCTGACTTTACTCCGACCACATGACGGCTCACCTGTAGTTCCCGGCTCATACTGGTGGAGGCGACGGTGGCGGTGTTGGTTGTCCCTGTCTCGTGCGTCTCGCAGGGTGGGTTTGAACACACCCTGTCCCCCCCACCCATGGTTGCTGTGGCGACGGTGGCGGTGTTGGTCGTCCCCGTCTCATGCGTCTCGCAGGGTGGGTTTGAACACACCCTGTTGCCGCCACCCATGGTTGCCATGGCGACGGTGGCGGTGTTGGTGGTGCCGGTCTCGTGCGTCTCACAGGGCGGGTTGGAGCACACGGTCGTTCCTGCAACTACATCACAGTGACATCATCAGATGAGCTGAGGGGAGGAGTCAGCAGTTGCCACGGTACCGCTTCCTGTACCTGTCACAGTCGCAGTGCTCGTCGTACCTCCTGGTTCCTCAGAGGTGGGCGACGCCATGAAGGAGACGGGCAGATCCTGGACCAGTGGCTGAGCCTCGGCACCGCTCGGCGTTGTGATCAGTGTCACCTGCAGGGGGCGACAGCGTCACTGCAGGTCTGTCACTACATGTCACTGCACTCCAACGTTGACGGGCTTTACCTGCTTAGGTACAGCTGCACTGGCCGTCACTGTGGTAACCTGGTTGGCCAGCGTAGCAATGGTTGCCAGGGTGGTGATGGGTGTGGCCAGGGAAGCGCTGGAGGCAGCGATGGTGCCGCCCGTCACAGTAGTGGAAGCACTTCCTGCCACTGTGGCCAGAGTGGACACGCCTGCAGAGACACACAGAGACACGTTAGCGGGAGTCTGTCCAGTCAGACACCGTCATCATGGAGACACACCTCACCAGTATTTACCTGAGGCTGCCTTGACGACCAGAGTGGTGATGCCGGGCTTGCTCCCTGGCGACACCAGTCGCACACCGCTCATCGGGACAGTTCTGAGGATGGTACCCGGAGAACCTGGAGCTCCTTTCAACACCACCTGAACACACACACACCTGTGTTATCTATGTGTGTGTGTATGTGTTTAAAGGGGACATATTATACCCTATTTCCCCCAATAGTTCCCTGGTGTCCTAATGAACATGTCAGTGACAGATGTCAAAATACCATAAGGATGAAGCATCATAGCAGTTCAATAACCCTGCTAAACCCGCCCCTTTCAGAACGCTCGGTTTTCGTGCATGGTTCCTTTATATGCAAATGAGACACGGGCAAACACACACCCACTTCTTCCAGGGGGTGTCTGATTTGTCCTCTACAGCGCTCACTCGCTCAGCTCCTGTTCCCTCCGCTCCATTCGTCTCTCCCTCCCTCCACTAGTTCTGACAATATCAACATGGCAGCGTGCACGGAAAACAGCGAGAGCGCCGTCACAGGAAGAGACGTCCTACATAAGGATCGAGCCGAACAGTGCCGAACTGTAAATCAGTTAAAAACACTTAAGGACAGCACCGCTGATCGCCAGCTGCGTGTGGCGAGCTGCATAAACTGCCGCTGTATGTGACTGTATCAGACTGAGTCTGTGCTCCGGTCATGGAGGACGTACTGAACAAATATTTTTAATTAGGACGTGTCAGAATGGTCAGTTATGAGCTCTATGTGACCTTTTCTTAAAAATGTGTGTGTTTGTACGTTGGTGAAATACGTTCGCTGACTAAATACGGCGACCGCTGGCCACAGTCTGATGCAAAGTGGTGCGAACACACGAACACACGTTTGCTGACTTTATCCGGCAACATCTAGTGTTTTGTCGCCTATACTTACACTAAGGGGGACCATGAAAACATGACTGAGTATTCTTTTTCCACACTTTGGCGACTGGTAGGGCCTCCAGAGTCCCTAATATAAGTATTAAAATGGCTAAAAAGTTGATTTTGCATAATATGTCTCGTGTGTGTGTGTGTGTGTGTATGTGAGTGCGTGCGCATGCGTGAGTGTGTGTTTAATGTGTACGTGTGTGTGTGTTTGTTACCTGTGTGACCCCTGGCTGACCTCCTGTGGTCATCTTTGGGACAGTGGTGATGATCTTTCCCATCGTTCCTGGTGACATCACCTTGGTAGTGAGGATGGTATATGGACTGTTCCCTGTGGGGAGATTTACTCATTCACATCACATTAGGTGCATGTGTGTGTGTGTGTGTGTTTACCGGCCCCTCCCTGCAGCGCTGACATTGGGATGGTCTTGATGATGGTGGGTTTGCTGCTGGTGGATCCAGACTGTGCGGCGCTGACGAGCGTTGTCTGTTTACCGTCTGCTGACGTCACCAGCTTCAGGATGGTTCCTGCGGGGAGACCGCCCTTCGCCTGAGGACACACACAAGGTCAGAGGTCAATGACTGAATCACACACACACACCTGTTCTTTGATCAGCGTTTGTCAGACATGGAAACAATGTTCTCAAACGTCTCGTTTTTGTCCACAAACTAAAATAATTTAGTTTTAATGATTTTATTATTTTATGGAGCAAAGAAAACAGAAATTTAGTTTGTAAATTCACATTTACAAACTAGTTTTAATTATTAAAAAAAAGACAGAAAAAAAAAAGAAACTCTTAAACTGACTGTGGAATAACATTAATATTTCATAGAATGAAGTGATACAATGAAAGACACTAAACACATGAATTATACTTTAGAAGACTGGAAGCTATATGTATTGCCAGGCTGTTACCAGAAACCTGATTTGACTACTTCCTGTTACCACTAACGACAGTTGTGGAATGAGTACAGACACTAAAAATAAGATGAGTTTGTTTCACAAGACACTGTTAGTGAACTATTTTTAAAGGCAAAAGTTTTACATCAGTGTACATAAGTAATAGTGAAAAGCCTCTTATTTTGAAAGCCAGGTAGAAAGGAAGTGGTGCTTGGTTAATTTCAGGATGCTCCGCGTCTTTTTTTCCCAGTTACACCAAAGATAACAAAAACCTGTCAGAATTAATCACATGATAACTTTATTTAAAGTCCCTGCACGTGTTTGGACAGAAAGTCGTACCTGGAGGAGCTGAGCGACGGCGCCACTTGCAGTCTGAGCCGGTTTGTTCTGGACCACTGACATCACCTTCCCCAGGTTCCCGATCTGAAACACACACACTCACGTCATCTGCTCTGTCGACATTGACACACTGCACGTATGAAGTGACATCACTCACCAGAGCCCCGCCCCCTCCGAGAGGGCTGTTCACAAGGGTGATGGTCTTTGTGACTCCACCCACCATCGTGGTGACCACCTGACCGTGCTGGGAGACGGGCACTGCACCCGCCTTGTGCACCGTGATCAGCTGTCGACCTGGCGTCCCGGGACTGGCGAGCATGGAGGCCCCGCCCACCTGAGCGGCCGCGGTCTTTAGCATGCGTGTGGCCGGGTTAGTCAGCTGAGAGAGAGAAATCAGCTGTTGTCATCTACAGGAAACAGCGGCTGTGTCACGTGACCGGCGAGCAAAGGTTTGCACGTTTACAAACTCATTCAGTGTGCTTGTCTGAAAACATGGGGTCATTACCATGGTAACAGGAGCGGCCACTTTAGCGGCCACCGCCTTCACGACAGCTGCTCCCGCGGGGACGCTCAGCACCGCTCCCGAGGAGGGCGGAATCTTCTGAGTGGCTGCGGCCGCCGCCGCTAACGCCGCCATGCCGCTCATCTGAGGACTGTTTCCTATTGGCTGAGAGCAGACGGGAGGGTCAAAGGTTAGTCCAACACTGGAGCTTTCAGTTACAGCCCATGATGTCATCAGGTGCCTTAACACCTGAACCGTTGCCATGACAACTCCTTTCACCAGTCTCATGGTCTTTGCCATGGAAACGTTTCAGGTTTCGTCACGAGTGTGGATGTGTCACATCAGGTGGTGGCCGTGGACAAAAGTGGGTGGAGCTTCGGTGCATACCGTCCCCTGTGCTGCCTGAGTGGGAACCACCATACGAACTCCCGCAGGAAGTGTCACCGCGGCCGCCGATTTGGGCGTGGCCTGTCTCACGGTGATGATGGAGGCTCCGCCTACTGCTCCTGGAGCTGCCGCTACCTTGAGAACAGCTGCAGAAACACAGACAGGTGAGACACATGTGAGACACATGTGAGACACAGCAGCAGACTCACCTGTGCAGGTGTGGGACCTCACCTGGTGCTTTCACCGCTGAAGCCAACGGGCTTCCAGCCACAGACGTGGAGGGGGAGGGAACCAGGGCGGCGCCAGAGAGCGGGACAGCCTGGTCAGAGGAGGTGGGGCTCTGGGGGGCGGTGCTAATGGCAGGTGTCGCGGGAATGTCGTACTTCTGCAGCTGCAGCAGGTAAGTGTCGGCCGTCTGAGACGGTCCCCAGCTCACCTCCAGAGAGGACGTGTTCGCACGAACCAGCTGAACACGAGACGGAGGACAGGGACGCTCTGAGGACGGAGAGACAGACAGGTGAGACTGAATCATTAGAATCGGTCGATTACAGAATGGTTCAGTACTTCCTGCATGACCGGAGCACAGTGTGTGTGTGTGTGTGTAGCTGCAGCTCACCTGACTCCAGGTACCACAGGTCCTTGCAGCACACCTGGTTGTTCCAGGCTTTCCTGTATCCGTCTCTGCCACTCCACATGTAGAGTCTGGAGTTGATGGCGACGCTGCAGTGACCTGCACGAGCCCGAGGCACGTTGTCCTCCTCACTGTCCATCAGCACCATCTCCCAACACATGGAGTCTGAGCAGAGAGACACACAGGTCAACACACCTGTGTGTGTGTGTGTGTGTGTGTGTGTGTGTGTACGTACTCAGGTTGAGACAGGCCAGTGTGTTGGTGCACTTCCACTCCTTCTCATGAGTGGCCACTTTAACGTCGTCCATCACCAGAGGAACCCAACCTCCAAACACATACATCCTGACAGAGACGGGTGGAGAAAGATGCAGAGACGGGTGGAGGATTAATGGCTGCACTGTATGAGTTGCAGTTAGGATTGCAGAGGGCAGAAAATTCCCACTCAATTTCCAGAAACTTTCCACAGGAGCTTTAGTTTGGGAATTTTGGAAATATTCCACATTGGGAAGTTTCCATGGTAATGAAAGAGAATGAACTGGAGAGTTGGGATCATTTAAAGAAACTGTCATAAAAAAATAAATGTGTTTCATCATAAGCACAAGTGAGTAAACAAGTAAAAAAATATTTAAATATTTGGTATAAATTCTTGTGTAGTTACAGTAAAGTGTCCAGCAGGGGGCAGAAGAGCAGCATCATTACATTAAAAACGACAAATTAAAATTACATAAAAAAAGATTAGTTTCACATATTCCCATTAACTCACGTTTTTCCCGTGGAAAGTTTCCACTCGACCGCAGTTCTTGTACACTTACTTGTTGTTGATGACGGTGGCAGAGTGCAGACTGCGTGGGAGGGGGGCGGTTCCACTGAGGGCTGGTTTGGTCCAGGTCATGGAGTCTGTGATGTCATGAGAACAGCGACCAATCACAGGTCAGCGCGTGTTTTCACAGCACAATGAAGTCAAGCTACCAGCAACTTTTGACTATTGAAGCGTGTCTGACTCCACACACGAGGTGGCGATACGCCTCCTATTACTACAATATTGCTGAGCATGTTCTGGTTGAGCACAGTTTAAGCTCCGCCCTGTGTCTCTCTACCGTCCATCAACTTCAAAATACCTGATTCTTTAAGGAGACTCAGCATAAGTTCAGTCTCCTCAGTTGAAAAATGCTCCATGTTTTTCTCTCTGTGTATTCTCTCTTACTATATACTCTTATTTCCGGGTCAAAGGTCGGGAAATGAAACTGTGGAACAAGTGCAGAAAGTCTCGACCAGTGTGGTTTCATATTTGATTAATCTCTTGATTACTTTCTTAAATGATCAGTGTTTGTCAAACCTGGAAATGATGATGTTCTCAAATGTCTCGCTTCGATTCAGGTTTAATAATTTCTTTGTTTGAAAAACCTAAAAAAATTAAATGACTTAAATCGTGGCAGCCCTAGTTCAGTTCCAGTTCAGAACAGTAATTCAACTACCAACCCTGACCCTGTGACACATTTCAGTCAGATTAAAACGTTTATATGATTTTAAAAGTCCACTTTTAAGTCCACCTCGCCTCGCCTCAGGTTGCATCTCCACTACAAAAAAAGTACCTACTCAATGTGGGCGGAGTCATGTGGTGACTTCGTTTTACACGCGACACACAAACGAGTGACATGTGAAGCAGTCATTTGTATTTGTTCAGCACTTCCTGCACGAGCGCAGCACAGACTCCGTCTGACACCGTCACTGGACTGAAATACAGCGACAGGGTTTGTGACGCCAGCCGCGATCAGCACCAGGCTCCTCTGTTTAAATATTTCCCTGGTAAATGTTGGAGATGAACGCACGTTTTTAGGATCGTTTTTAACTCATCTGGAGTTTCAGAACTGTTCAGTTAGAATTCTGTGTTGGACGTCTCTTCCTGTGACGGCGGTTTGACTAATCAGTGGCCGGCAGTCTGGCGAAATAATGCAGAGTATGTACTCAGCACGCCAGAGCAGGTACTGTAAAAAAAAAAAAAGCACCTGTACCAGGTCAGTACACTAGTGGAAACACAACTTATCCATGCTGAGGGGAGGCGAGTGGGTAGAAACAGGCCATAAGACTATCATTTTCTTTTCTAACATCCCGTACGTCACCCTGACCAATCAGAGTGAGTGTGGTCAGTGGGCCTCACCGATGTCCAGCACCCACAGGTCTCCCAGTCTGCAGCCGCTCATCCCTCCATAGATTATCAGTCTGTTGGCGGCGCGGCCACTCGTCACCACGGCCGTGTGACTCTCTCGTGGCGGCGGTGGCTGACCCGACGTCACTGGGATCTCCCAGCCGACCACGCTGGAGCCTGGACGCAGCTCCAGGCAGTAGAGGTCGTTCAGATACCTGTGAGAGGTCAACGGGGTCAGTCAGGGGTCGGGCTGACTGACCGGGTGTCAGTGGAGCTTCAGTGTTCCTGTCTGACATTTTCTCACCTGGGGATGTTGTTCTTGGGATCCTCGCTGTCATTGGCCAATCCTCCAAACAGGTAACAGCAGTTGCCAATCAGAGAAAAGCTGTGTCCGAGGCGTGGGCAGGGGGGCGGGCCGTTCTTCGGAGCTTTGGCCTTCAGACGTTTCCACTCCCAGCGACTCGCCTGATGGAACGAGAGAGAGAATAAACAACACGGTGCTGGACCAATCAGAGCTGCTGCTGCTGCTCGACTCCACTTTTAACAATGTGATCTTCCATTCCCTGATCCGACACTGTGCCCCGCCCTCTGCAGTGACATCACTCACCTGCAGTTCATACAGGTCGTTGCTGTATTTGCCGTATTCCACCATCCCACCAAACACCAGCAGCCTCGTCCCGTCACACACAAAGCCAAACGCAGCACAGCCGGGCGGGATGTCACCGCGCACCGCAGGAATGAACCACTGGTTAGTGGCTGGAGGGGGGAGAGTAGTCAGACATGTCAATAATCCTTTTAGTCTGAGAGATACCTTTTATATTATTAATATTGTTTTAATGTTAAAATGATAATATTAGTGAACATTATTTCATAACACATTTTTAAACATTAGTAACGTTGTTTTGTAACATCAAATCCTTCTATACGTTTTCGGAGCAAAACATTAAATAACATTCTTTTGGGGGCTACAAATAATTGTTCATCTGCTGGTTAATCGATTGTTTGGTGCATAAAAACATTGATCAGTGTTTGTCAAACCTGGAAATGATGATGTTCTCAAATGTCTTGTTTTGTCCGCAAACCAAAATGATTCAGTTTTAATGACTTCTTTGTTTTATGGAGCAAATAAACCAGAAAATATTCACATTTAAGAAGCTAAAAAAACAAAACTTTTGTTTCAAATAGTTTCAATCAAACAGATTGATTATAAAATATGTTGAAGATGAATAAAATAATTGATGTTAGACAGATGTAGCTGCAACTAACTACTATTTTCATAATTAATATGTCGATTAATTTCATGATGAATCGAAAATGAATCAAAATTATTCAGTTTGAATGATGTCTTTGTTTTATGGAGAAAAGAAACCAGAAAATATTTCCATTGAAACAATCAGAAATCTTGTTTTAATAATGAAAAAAGCTTCAAACTGACTAATCAACTATCAAAATAGTTGATGACTAATTTTATTATTTGATTAATCGAGTAATTGTTTCAGCTATAGACGGGTGTTGTTTCATTTACAACCAGGTTAACTGTTCATCTGTATTCATATTATTAATTCGATAATGATCTTGACCAGACTACTTTTAATTGGGTTGGTTCATGTTTTCATATCATCATCGAGGTATCATTAAGTTAATGTTTACATGTTTACATGAACGTCCCTCAGCCTCCCTCCATGTTTTCTGCTGCAGCAGCAGGGGGCGTGTCTCTGCAACGTCACCAATGTTTTCAGTAAAAACGCGCCATTTCTCTCCGTGTCGCTGCCTCAGACTTAAGCTAGCTCTGTTAGCATTAGCAGAGGCCAACCAAGGCTAGTTGGCTAAACAACAGACCATAAACACACAACACACTCATTGTGCTAGCCCTTAGCAATGCTAACAGCTAGCATCTGGACATTGTTAACACGGGCGAATGTTAGCACAGTTAGCATTAGCATGAGTAACCGCAACAGCGGCCCGTGTCCACCCTGGTACCATGTACGGCCCAGTACCTGTGTTATAGACGTGCAGCTCGTCCACGATGCCCTCGTTTCCTCCGCCGAACACCACCATTAGCTCCTTAATAGCTACAGCTCGGTGTCCGTGTCTGGGCCGCGGCACAGGCCCGGTCCAGCCCACGATGCGCTTCCAGCGGGGCTGCAGCACCACGGCGGGTTCGGAAGCCATGATGTATCTGTCTCGGTCCTCGGTGACGGGGAAATACGTGTCTCCAGTCCAAGTTTCTGAAAGTTTTAAATCGTCTCCTGCTCGGTGCCAGCGCGGGTTAGCATTAGCCTGATAACTAGCTCAGTGGCTAACTAGCCAGCGTTTAGTGCGGGCAGAGCCCGGCGTCTGTCCAGGAATCGGTATCGTTAACCAGACACTGAAGAATCGGTCTTCGATGCAGACACAGACTGGACACAATGATCCGGTGCGGAACCAGCCGGCGGCTCAGAAACGGAGCGCGGTGCTGTTAGCTGTTAGCCTGCAGCCTGAAGCGGACAGTCCGCCATTTTACCCGGTGAACACTGTGGGGAGTCGGTATAAAGCCGCCGGTAGCTGCTCCGGCAAACGCGAACTAGGGCAAACGCTAACGTAGATCCAGTGCCGACTGCGAGGCCGAACTGCTGCTCCATGCGCCAGAGACACGGAGCGGCGCGGAGGCTGAGATCCACTGTTAAAGATGCAGAGCACAGCGGCTGAGCGCCGGGACGGGAACCGCCATCTTGCTGCTAACAACAACCACCACAGATAGGGTGTCTAGCGGTAGTTAGCTAACTGCTAACGAGCCTGTTACCACAGCAACGGAGCGTCACCGTGTTTATACTGAATGAACCGGGAGAACCGTCCCGTTTGTTGAAGTTTACTGTTATTAACTCACTTGGTACATTTACACGAACATAACATATAATACATGTTATATACTCATGCATATTTGATATAACAAAATAAACCAATTGTCGACTTACTGAATATATGTTCTTATTTATTTTTAAAACCCCAAAACATAATAGCATGATATTAGGTAAATTGGTCACTCGAAATTGACCATAGGTGTGAGAGTGAATAGTTGTTTGTTTCTGTGGCCCTGCGATGGACTGGCGAACTGTCCAGGGTGTGACCCCGCCAATGTATGTCATCTAAGATTGGCACAGCTACCCCGCTACCCTCATATAACATAACATACATTAACTTTATGATTATTCTCGATGCTACAAGTAACCCTAGGTCCATGTTCTCAAGCTGTTGTATAGTGATACACAAGCATTCCTCTGGTGGTACTTGGAGGAAAATCAGAGTTTTGTTCTGTTCTGCTTAAACCAGGGTTTGTGATCAGAGTGGAGCTGAGGAATATGAAACAAGGAACAAAATATGGTAATTAGTCACCTTATCTCTTGCTCCATCTTACGGTAACTTCACTGTACCAGTGTGTGAAGTTTTTGAGGATGAGAGAATACTTCTGCCTCCTGTGAAGTCTTTGATTCTTTTTTCCTGTTCATAACTTTGAATAAAACATATACTGGTAGCACAGTGACACTTAAACTCTGTGCTTATTCATCCATCTATCATCTAAGGCTTTATCCTCCACATGAGGCTCGCAGGGGGAGCTGTGCCAATCTCAGCTGACATCGGGCGATAGGCGGGGTCACACCAGTCATCACAGGGCTCTGTTCTTATTATATATTTTAAAACTTTTATTGATTCTTATTTAATTTTTTACTGTATGTTTTATTACTACTATACAATAATAATATATATATATTTTTTTAATGTAAAGAACTTTGGGTGTCTTGTAGGGGGGTTTTCTGGGGGTTACGGTGCATGAAGGGTGTTCTCTCTCCCCCCGCGAGTTTTCCTTGCTGCTGCTCCATTGCTGTTAATATTAACACGTGTTTTATGTTTATTTATGAAGGATATTCAGCTGCAACATGAAACACCAACAATAAATGATATATTTTACATACTGTTCCTTTAATAAAAGAGCTGGATTAGTGCTCAGACTCCATATAAAAAATGACAACAACAATAATAATAATGATGATATTGACTTTGGCAGAGAAAGGTTTACAGACATGAAGCAGTGATTGTTCATGTAAACAAACAAACATGATAAACATTTGTATCAAATCTATAAAGGTCACAGTAATAAGATGATTTAAAGTGAAAATATTGGACGTTTCAGAAGTTCTTTGGCTACTTTTAGAGACTTTAGAGAGAATAAATAGAAGTGAGGTGATCGATCATTGATCAGTCTGATTAGTGTGGATTGATCAGGCCAGTGTATGACGACAGTCTCAGGGATCGTCCACGTCGATGACGACTCGTACCTTCGGGTAAAGTCGTTTGAGGCACGCGTGGAAAGTCAAGGATTAATGGAAACCACAGCGCCACCTGCAGGTGGAAAACACCTGTCTGCGCTCCGTCAGGTGTGTTCCGCAGGAAGATAATCCAGCTCGTCGCTCTCCTCTGGTCCCCTGGAATCCTGCGACCTGTGGCCTCCATCTGTCACATGATCAAAGCACCAGCATGTGAGACATTACAATGGCACAAGGACAGACAGGACACAAACACACCTGGAGACAATAAGACAAGCTGTGAGGTCATGTGACACAGAGAAACAGGATAAAGCAGAAGGTCAGAGGTCATACGTACAGGGGTCATCAGACGGCAGCAGCTCCCCAGTCCGGATTCTTCCATCCTTGTCCAGAACCTTCGTCGTCTCCAGGAGACGCTGCTGCTTACTGGGACTGATGTGAACTGATGATGATGATGATGATAATAATGACTGCAAGGACCCTGCGGGAGACAGGCTTTCAGGGACAGTGTGCGGTCCTGCTGTAGCCCCGCTCCCTGGTCTTAGGGGATCGTACTGGTCCTCAACGGGGACAGAAGACTGACTGGACTGTTGTGGACACTGATACTGGTCTCTGGTGGATAGGGAGACCGACCTGGAACTGGTTCCGTTTGACCTGCAGTGGGAGTGAAGGTCATACTGAGAGAATCCGCGACTCTCATCAGTTTCACACGGACCGATGAACGAAGAGGAGGAGTGGAGGGGGTGAGGGACAGCCGGGAGGTCCATGTCCTTAAGTGGTCCCAGTTTAGACAGCCGACTGGACAGAGAGTCCATACTAGAGTCGAAGGCAAGGCTGGGTGGACGGGCCACAGGCTGGGAGGAGGATCTGGTCCCGCCCACCATGTTGTGGATCTCCTTTAGTTTTTTAAGCACCTGAGAAGAAAATAAGAGCAACTTTGAGGAACATCTCACACCTTCAGCTCACCTGACACTAACTCCTTCACTTAACAGATCTTAAACTGAAGTTCATCTAATCTGTATGATACTGAAGTGAAGTGATTTTGTGGCTGATCCTTCAGACCTCACTCATCGAAGGTCTCTTCTTCCTCCTCTTGTCTAAACATCTGCAGGCCAGAGTCGCCACGTCCATCCAGCCAACTGGATCTGCAGCACCCCCTGTAGACACAGCAGACAACACGTAGAGAATGTGGAGGTCAGACCTGAACACGGAGGTCCGTCCTGAACCTCATCAGAAACACTGACCTGTTATCAGCCGGTGATCCAGCTGTTTCTTCCAGGCTGCTGCACAAGAACCAGACGGACCTCCTGTAACCTCCTTCACCAGGTCCTTCTATGTACCCCCAACCAGAACCAGGACCAGAACCAGAAGCAGAATGACATGAAGTTAAATATTGGCAAAGAAACATTTAATATGCTTAGGCCCGGGTCCACCTCTTCAGAAGGATTCACACCAGTTTGATACTGTTTCATACAATTTCACACTATTGTAAACCAATTTCACACTATTGTAAACCAATTTCACACTATTGTAAACCAATTTCACACAGTTCCACAATGCTTTACACCAATTTCAAACTGTTTCACACCAGTTTGACACTGGTTAAAAACTGTGTCCTCACCAGGTATCTGTCTCCTGTCTTCACATCTCTGTCTAGAGCTTGACGACCGGTCAGCACCTCCAACAACACCTGACACACACACAAAACAACACATCAATATTCTGTAGATGTTCTTCTGTGCAATATAATTTACATTTCTCTGTGTTTAAGTTTAGTTTGAATTAGTGACACATGCACTTCTCAGTCATGTGACTGCTGACGACAGTAAACCCACATTACACTTCCCATCAGCCCCTGCTCCGTCTCACCACTCCGAAGCTGTATACGTCCACGGCAGGTCCCAGCTCTCCGTCCCTCACATACTCGTCCGGCAGATATGCTAACGTCCCTCTGACCGTCTCCGTTTTACCCACCGACGCCGTCTGTGCCGCCGTGTGTCTTGACGTGCGGGCGCATGCAAACCGAGCCAGACCGAAGTCAGCCAGCTTTGCCACCAGGTGGCGGTCCAACAGGATGTTTGAACTGAGGAGACAGGGAGACAGGGAGACCTATGACATCAATGTGTCCACAGTCAAGGTGAAACACAAGTGTGACCTCACACTGACCTCTTGACGTCTCCGTGGATGAGCGACGTGTTTCTGTCAGGAGGCGAGTGAAGGAACGACAACGCTGACGCGACACCTTCAATGATACTGAGTCTGTGAGACCAGGAGAGGGCGCCACACTCCTACACACACACACACACAAATAAATGTATATCCCAAAGTTTATCAGGGGGGTATTCCATCAACGTAGCTAAGAATTGCCAGACTTAGGTGTAAGTTTGAAGCTTGACTAAGCTCCACTTCCCAATCTAGCTCCAAGTCGTTCCATCAAGTGAAATCAGCTGGCTCCACCTGACGCTTAGTCAAGCCTCACCTGTTAAGCCTCAACTTGTGCACGCCCACAGGGAAAATAAAAAGCCCATTCTAGTCAAGCACGGAAACTGTCAAAAATGCCGAAAAGCAAGGGAAACGAGCGTGCAGAGATGTTCTCCGCAGCGGAGCAAACCCTCCTCATGGAGGTATATGAGGATTACAGCCAAATAATCTGAAAGAAGGGCAATACCATGGCAATCAATAAAGCGAGGGATGTGGCGTGGCAGAATATTGCCGACAGGCTGAATGCGTAAGTGACAAAGAAAATGAAGTATTTCAGCATCATCATGTTATATAAATCCTCCTTCAAAGGGACAAAATATATGTAGACAATAATCTACCAATTGATTTCTTGATGGGTTTTGTTTTAAACTAATCAATTATGTGGATCTATTAATGCAACCAAATCCCTAAAATGAAAAGGAAAATCCCCGAAGAACAAAAAGACAGCCCTAATAAGTAACATTCATATGAACATAATTAAAATAGCATTATTGTTTCACTGCAATTTATGTGAAATTCTCCATATTTTATCATTTGGCAGCCCTAGTAGTTATGTTAGAACGTGATATTCATCACATTTATCAACTGATTGTTATGCAAATCGATGGGATGGTTTTCATTTATTTCCTGCATGGCCAATTGTATAGAATTGATATCATTTTCATTTAAGCCTGTCATTTTTACATGCTGTTTTTGTGCTACTTCTGTATTTTGTCCCAGATGCTACATGTTAAATTGTTGTATTTTCATCTTATTTTATGTAAAGCACTTTGAATCACCTTGTGCTAAAATGTGCTATATAAAGTTGCCTTGCCTACATTCTTGATAATAATAGGCTACATTTAATCAACATATTTTACATGACTCATCACATTTATCATACAATTGATGGTAGATTATTACATGAAGAAATGCAATGTTGGTTATCATTCTATAGGAAATAATCATATGACAGATCTATTGATTGTAAAACAGTTATTATTTATCTAGAATCATTTTAGCAAATCAAGCAATTCAATGGAGACAAGGACCCCTATTACAGTAAGTGAATGCAGGTGACAGCAAATCAATCATCTATCTCCTATCAATCGGAGGCCCTAACCCTTGTAACATCAAAAGAATGATGATCTCTTTAAATTTATTTTTATTATATTTTTTTGCTAATGAGTTTAGTTTTGTATTTATTTGTTTCTTATTTTTTATTATATTTTATTTTGGTGATAATGTTCTTTAATGTACTTATATATAATAAATAATTATTAGTATAAATAATTTCTTGAATACATTTTGTTATATATTTTATGTTTTACATATTATTTTATCATTCCATGACAGTTGTGTGTGTCTCTGTTTCTGTCTATTGGACATTCTTTGATCATAGATGGTGCTAAGCTTCACCTTTAGCCTGCTACAGACCAGGTTTGCCCAGCAGCATAAGTTACCATGGTTACTTGGCTGGCATTCACATTAGCCACCTTGGTGGAACAGGGTTGAGGCTCAGATTGATGGAACAGGAACCTGAGCCACAGTTATGGCTTAGCCATGGTTGAGGCTTAGCCAGAGTCATAGTTTCCATGGTTACTGAGTTGGGGCTAATCTCAGCCTCGTTGATGGAACCGAACTCTCACTCATATTAGCCAGACTTGGCCATTTAAGCTTGGCTTTGCCTTTAGCCTGCTTGATGGAATATCCCCCAGGTCTGGTGACACTGAGTGTGTGTGTGTGTGTGAGTTACTGTGTGCAGCTGCTCCTCCAGTGATCTCTTCTCCATGTAGCTGTAGATCAAACACACTGATCCTCCTCCTTCACTGACGCCCAGAAGATCAACGATGTTTGGATGTCGGAACCTGAACACACCACAGACAGAACTCTGTCCAGAGAACTTGTCTAGGGACTTTTATTTTGAAAAGTTTGATCAGGTGAAGATGTCACTTACTTGGACAGTTTGTCCACTTCAGTGTGAAATGTCTCCTTCAGCAGAGTCCAGCCCAACACACAGTCCTACGACAACAAACCAACATCAACAACCACAGCTGTTTCCTGTGACTCAGCATTATTTAAACTCATCTGTGTTGTGATTGGCCGACCTGTTTCAGTCTCTTGACGGCACAGTCCGTGTCTCTGATGGTCGCTCTGTAAACCACGCCAAACCCCCCCTCCCCCACCTGCAGGGAAGGGGAGAACCCATTTGTCCCAGCATGCACCTCTTCATACGACCAGCACATCACCCTGTCACCACCGCTGTCACATGACTTCAGCAGGGCGACACTCTGAGGAAAAATCACAAGATGGTTTTATTATTACAACACAACTGTGTGTGTGTGTGTGTGTGTGTGTGTGCGCGCCTTACCTGAGGATGTGGATGGGGCTTAGACAGCAGGTTGGAGGGGGGCGGGGCAGGTCCAGGCAGCAGTCCTCCTCCTTCATCTTCTGAAGAGAATAGAGCAGCAGTTCACAGAGCAGCCAACAGGTGGCAGAATACAGTTTAATTAAAGTGTCACTGTGTGACATCACAGCTGATTGAGTTGTGTCGATCTTGCTGTACCTGTTGTGCTCTGTGTGCAGGTGCTTAATGTGGGGGTGGTTTTGAAAGATTCAGGGCAGGCAGAGGTGGGAGGCTGATGAGGAGCAGGGGGCGGGGCAAGAAATGGGGCAGTAGGAGGCGAGGATACTGACGTCAGACTGGACACTGCAGACAGAAGCAGGATGTCAGGGGTCAGTGGTCAACAAAGGTCAGGGGTCATCAGAGGTAAACTCACAGCTCAGGATGATGTCACGGGGGCGCAGCAGCTGCAGACGCTCCAACAGGTCAATCAACTCTCCGACTCTACCGTTCCTATTCCCCCATTGGTTCATCACCCAGTCGGTCCGCCTCTCCTGCCTCTCAGCCAATCGCACACTGGTCTGATCCCCGAGGACTTCTGCTGCTACGAGGGACAGAGACAGAGAGATTGATGTCTCTTTTCCATGATACAGTTCTAGCTCGACTCAGTTTAGTATCAGTCACATTGTTTTCCATGACTTCATAACTCCTCCTCAACATAGCTCCTCTGACGTCACAGTTTAGTATCGGCTCAGCTGAACCTCTCAGGGCAGGTACTAAAACAAACACCAGGTAGGGATGGGATGATACCACTTATTGTGTCCAATACCAATATCAGTCCGATACAGTCATTTTAGACCATTTATGAACATATGAAGCTGTTAACAACATATTTGTGCGAAGTCATTTCAAAGACATCTCCAACTGTATCACAAATATTGTTCTCCCAAAAAAGAAATAAATAAACATGACTCATTTTCTATCTGTCCGATATCTGATCCAGTGATTTTGACTAGTATTGGGCCGATACAGATACTGACCCCCATCCCTACTACCAGGTAGATCCAATGTACCAGTGGATCAGTAGGTCCTCTGTAACATTACACAGAAGTAAATACAATACTAACTGTTACCTAGCCAGAGCAGGTACTATACCTGCTCCGAGTCGAGCCGAGCCGAGTCGAGCTAGGACTGTATAGTGGAACAGCGGTACTCTACTCCCGGTGGCGCCACCTGCCGCTAGTACAGACAGATTAACAACAAGACACGCCCTCTCGTCCACATCCATGCTAACCGCTAGCCCAGTCAGGTCCAGGTTCTGACTCACCGAAGCGGGTCCAGTCCAGGTCTGACAGTCCGTCCATGACCCGGCAAAACTCCCAGTGAACAGGGGAAGGCAGCGAGAAGAGGAAGACTGTCCTCAGGTCTGTACCCGACATCTTACACTGACGAGCTAACGGCTAACAGCAGTCGTCTGTCAGTGTGTTTGTCAGAGTGTGTGTATGCGTGTGTGTGTGTGTGTGAACACCGGGACCCGGGTTCAGTCCGTCTCATTAGGGTCCGGAACAAACCGTTCACAACTTCACACACGTCGCTTGTGGACTTGTTCTACGTCACATGGCCACGGGATCAACTACATCCGCCGATCTTTTCCGGTGACCTTTCCTCCAAAATAAAAGTCTGTAGCAGTAAACGTCCATGACATGACGCTCAGATAATCCGTTAATGTCAATGAAATAATATATGCAACAGTTTAAACTTAAAAATCTAAAATTAAAAATTAAAAGCTCTGGAGGTAAGGTGCTGTGTGATTATAATATATAATATGTGTGTATGTGTATGTATGTATATATGTGTTCACTGTTCACTTTAGAAAATTTTGTATGCTTGTTATGCGCCAATGACACCAGAACAAATTCCTTGTATGTGCAAATCGTACTTGGCAATAAAGCTCTTCTGATTCTGATTCTGATTCTGATGTGTATGTGCTTATATACATGTATATATGTATATATATATATATAGTAGATATAAGTTAGTATGTATGTGTGTGTGAATATGTTTATATGTATATTTAGACCAGCTCAGTAGGTGGTGGTAATGCCCCATAATGTTGGTGGCCAGCCGCCATTAAAAACCAAGAAGAAGAAATAACATGATTTAGTGTAGTATGCAATAATCGTATTTAACATTTTAATAAAAGAAAGCAATTGGTTTTTCTGTGTCCTTTCCTCAAAAACATAAAACATAAAATACAAACATAAAAACATAAAAATGAAATAACCTGAATACATTCATAAAATAAAATTACAGTTGTGTTTTATCGTTTCAGGAAAGAGATTTGTTGGGTAAATTAATTTTTTACGATATATTTGTGATGATGAAGTCATTTTCCAGTCAGTGTTTACTCTGAGAATGTGTTTGTTTGTGATTTATCATATGTTTAAACACTCTGATCACTGTGTGTTATAAAATGTGAACCTTTATTTTGACCTTATTTAAAATGTAAAAATGTGATGTCCTCTTTAGTCTGCAATCACGTGCTTGTATTTCACCAAACACCGAGTTATTTTCCTTCTTTCACTTTCTCCGACACACGAATACTCTGTGATTTCCGAGTCGGTCCTGAACGCCTCCGCCTGACAGCGTCGGGACCGTCACATCTCGCGGGATTACGCCGCCCCTGCGCTGTAATGACAGCGCTGACCTCTTGTGGGCGCAGATATCGCGGTATTTGGAGAGTGACGGCGGTTGGAAATGGAGTCGGAGGGGGCGGGGTGCAGCAGAGGGAGCAGAGATGTTTGGTGGCTTTTTTTTAATATAAAATTATTTATTTAAATAAAAATGGCCGCCGTGGAGAGCGGACAGGAGAGACTGTAAGTGAGATCTTTACATTTATCCTCCGCTAACGCGCCGCTTCCGCCGCCGCCTCCTACCGCACACCTTTTTCTGTCGTGCGTTTTATTCCAGTTAAAGAGCGTTGGTTTTCTCCGCGGCCTGTCGCGGCGGAGCGGGGTTAGCTGGAATACGTCACCAACTTAGAGCTAAGTGTGTACTCGGGCTGTTGTAGCCGGAGCTTAGCTTTAGCTTAGCCCGCTCTCCGAGCCCCGCCAGGCCGCGCTGACTTTCACACAACTGTCCACAAAGTCAGAGCGACCGTGTCCGACACAAACATCACAGTCCCGGTCACCAGCGGAGTGTCCACCCGCCGCCGTCACACAGGCAGCGAGTTAACGCTGAAGCTAGCTGGTTAGCAAACACACAATGTTTTCATGTGCGCGAGAGAGAGAGGCGGATCAGTTAACCCGAGTTAACCCCGCACACACACAGAGTCATTACACTCACACACTCGATGGCATACGCCCCCCAACAAACACACACATAAACATACATACGTACTGTACACACATTTACACACACGTTACAGTCTCATCATGTGTGAACAGAAAATTCTCCGCATATTTTCTGAATCCAGTCCAGTTCCATACCGGCTTCTTTGTCAGACCCTGCTACAACCTGCACTCCGAAAAACCTGATATTTCTTTTTATTTACACAACTGTTATTTCCGACAGATCGTGTTCTAGTTTAACAGTTCAGAGTTTATTTTACGACATCTTTAACTATGTTTGTGTGTCGTGGCTCTTTTACAGAAACCACGTATGTTCATAAACTTTGAATAAAATGATCACGTATGACCTGTGTCTGCGTGTTGAGCGTTACTTTTTACAATGATATAAATGAAATGGTGAATAAGTAGCGTTACTTTTTAAAGCAGTGTTAATGAAGTGGTGAAAACCTGCGTCTTTGTGTTGAATGTACTTTTTACAGCAATGTTTATGAAGTGGTGAATAACTAGTGTTAGCCTTTACAGCATGATGTATGAAGTGGTGAATAACCCATGTCTGTGTGATGACTTTTTACAGTGAAGTATATGAAGTGGTGAAAAGCGTGTCCACATGATCAAGTCACATGATCTTATCATGTGTCATGAGTGCTGTCACGTGAACAGGTATAATGTCATCCACAGGGAGGAGGGGGATGAAGGTGAGGAGCGACCTGTTGAACCCCAGCTCTCCACCAGAGACCGCTCTCACACTAAGACCAAGAAGACTCGCAAAGAGCGTCGCCATGCTGACCGGGGGGCTGAGACAACATCATCAGCCACGCCCTCGACAGCTGGGCTGCAGCCACGGACGGGGGCGGAGCCACAGAGCCAGGTAAAGTCAAGTACAGTGACATCACACACTTCCTGATCTTTAATCATGTGACAGGATGTTGTGAAACCATGAGATTCTCACAAAATCCTGACATATCATCAAATGGAGGATGAGGGGGAAGAGGGAGGGGGTGGGGCAGAAAGTGAGTGAAGAAGATGGATTAGATGGAAGATGGATACCTGTAGTATAGTTAGCTTAGCCTTGGCCACAGACGATCAGTCACTGGTTGTGTTTTCTAGTAAAACCAAGTAATGTGAGAACACAAGTGATCCAGTGACTACAGTCGTGCAAGAAATTCAGCGTGAAAAATAATTTTGGCTTTGCGAAAACGCTCTAAAGCAAACAACACAAATTTTGCGTTGTGGGATTTACATGAGTTACATTGCCCTGACGTGATATTAACTACAACTTCACATTGAATGTGTATGTGACCTCATGATGTGAAATGTTTGCGTAGTTTTCGTAGTTAATGTGCCGTAACACCGGTCATTGCCGTTACGTGTCCCACTTCCTGCAGGGGGTGGATCCAGGAGCGGGCCCCTCAGACCCGGCCTCAGCAGCAGGGTCAGAATCTGCAGCTGGCAGTGAGTCTGCAGGTTCTCCCAGGCAGCGGCGCTCGATCATCCGGGACCGTGGACCTCTGTGGGACGACCCAACGCTGCCCGAAGGCTGGACTCGCAAACTCAAACAGAGGAAGTCGGGACGCTCGGCTGGGAAATTTGACGTCTACCTGATCAAGTAAATCCCGCCCCCTGTTGATGCTGCACTCCATGAGCAGACAGTGATAGTTTCATCTTGTTACATCTTGTTTGTTTCTGTGTCTATTTAGTTCGGAAGGAAAAGCCTTTCGCTCCAAGGTGGAACTTATCGCCTTTTTCCAGAAGGTTGGTGACACGACGACTGATCCAAATGATTTTGATTTTACTGTCACTGGGCGTGGAAGCCCCTCCCGCCGCGAGAAACGTCCCCCCATAAAAACAAAGGTGGTGAAACCGCCGGGGCGAGGCCGTGGGCGGCCCAAAGGTACTCGGGTCAATTGGGGTCAAGTTAATTGGACAGTGAGCAGAACTTGTTCCTGGTTTCCCTCATGTTTTTATGTGGATTTATCTTCTGTGCAGGTAGCGGAAAGATGCGACAAGCTACAGAGGGCGTGGCCATGAAGCGTGTGGTTGAAAAAACCCCGGGCAAACTGCTGGTCAAGATGCCCTTCAGCAAGGCAGAGTCATCCACCGGCACCACCTCTATTGCCTCAAAGGTATGACTGGTCTGTAAGAGGTCGTAAAATGCGAGCAATTCTCAGCCATGCAGCTCTTTAGCTTTTAATTCTTCAGCATAATTTACATTTATTGCATTTTATTGTGATTGTTGAATGCTAATGTTGTAACTCTCCTCCAGGTGGCGTCTCCTTCCCTGGTGCCTAAGTCTCGTCCCGGGAGAAAGAGAAAATTGGAACAGGAACCGCAGCCCCCACCACAGAGCGCCCCAAAGAAACGGGGCAGGAAACCTGCCTCAGCTTCAGCAGCATCGACAGCTGCCGCGGCATCCATGTCACCCGCATCGACCTCCACTAGCCCCACAGCTGGGAGCTACGCTGCAGCAGCCATCTTGGCTGCTGAGGCCAAACGCAGAGCAGCCAAGGAGTCTTCCACCAAACCTGCTGTCCAGGAAACGGCTCTGCCAATCAAAAAACGCAAAACAAGAGAGACATTGGAGGAGAGGGAGAGTGTTCAAACTCCAGTGGCTACGACAACAGACACTGAAAAGAGGGACACTGTAGAGGGGGTGGGTGGGACCAGAGAGGGAACTCAAACCTCAGAATCTCAGCCCACTTCCTCTGAGCAGAGCCAGAGTCAAAGCCAGAGCCAGCCCACTGCTTCAGGTGAAAGCCAGTCACACAGACACAAGGCCCATAAAGGGAGGAAGCACCGGGAGAAAACAACAGCAGAAGGAGGAAGCCAGGAGGGGGAGGTGGGTGAAGATGTAGGTGATAAAGGAGGAGAGGGAGGAGTAAGAGGAGGAAGGAGTAGCATTAGTAGCAGCAGTAGCACTAGCATTAGCCCATCTAAAAGCCACAAAAGGAAGGACCGATCTCCTCACAAACACCACCACCATCACCCCCACCACCACCATCATCATCGCCACCAACAGTCATCTTCCTCCACAGTGGATCAGCCCCCTCCTCCCCCTTCTTCCTCAGCCCCTGGACCCCCAGCACCCTCCAGCCAGTCCAGGCCTGAAACTGAGACCCAGGCTTTGCCGCCATTCCCCACCCAACAGCCACAGCACATCCAGCAAGCCCCTTCCAGACCACAGTCCAAAGCTGTGCTTCAGTCTTTGCCTGAACCTCGGCATCCTTCCCCTCAACCACAGCACCAAATCAAACCTCATACCCAACAAACCCCCCAGCCCCAAATCCAGCCTTCATACCCTGCACCCCTTCATACCCAGGCACCATCACAAAAGGCCCAGTCACACCCTGTCAGCTCCTCAGCCCAGCACCAAACCCAGCTTCAGGGTCAGCATGCCCCACCTCACTCTCACCCTTCCCAGTCCACTCTCCATGTTCATCCACCACACACAAGGCATCAACATCCACAGAGCCAACCCCCCAGAGCTCCCCAACCTGAAACCCTGCCCAGGAACCCGTCTCAACCCCAGAGCCAAATCAGACAACAGTCTCAAGTTCAGCCCCAACACGCACTGCAGTCTCAACTCCAACCCCAGTCCAGTACCTCAGTTCAACCCCAGACTCAATCCCAGTCCAGAACCCCTGCCCAAACTCAACCTCAGTCCAGGACCCCCACCTACACACAACATTCACCCCAGTCCAGGACCCCCACACAAACTCAATCTCCATCCCAGTCCAGGAACCCCACCCAAATTCAATCTCCATCCCAATCCAGGACCCCACCCAAACTCAATCTCCATCCCAGTCCAGAACCCCTACCCAAACTCAGTGTCATCCCAATCCAGAACCCCTACCCAAACCCAACCTGCATGCAGTCCAGAACCCCCATCCAAACTCAACCTCCATCCCAGTCTAGAACCCCCACCCATATTCAGTCTGTATCACAATCTAGAACCCTAGCCCAAACCCAACCTCCATCCCAGTCCAGAACCCCTACCCCAACACAATCTCCATCTCAGTTCAGAACCATGGCCCACACTCAACCTCAATCCCAGTCCAGAACTTCACTACAACTTCAGGCTCAATCCCAGTCCAGAAACCTGGGTCAAACTCAACCCCAGTCGAGAAACCCTACCCACACTCAACCCCAGTGCAGGACCCCAGCCCAAATTCAACCTCAGTCCAGAACCCCAGCTCAAACTCAACCCCAGTCAAGGACTTCCACTCAAACTCAACCTCAACTCCAGTCCAGAACTCCTACCCATACTCAACTTCAACCCCAGTCCAGAACCCCCACCAAGCTCAACCTCAACCCCAGTCCAGAACTCCCAACCAAGCTCAACCCCAGTCCAGAACTCCCACCCACACTCAACCTCAATCCCAGTACAGACATCAAGTTCAGTCTCAACTACAGACAAGGTACCTTTCACATGACCAACTCCAAAGTCAGTACAGACCACAACCCAGACAGTCAAGGCCAAACCAACCCCTGTCGCAGTCCCAAGCACAACCTCACTTTCAGCAGATTCAACCCCAGCCCCATCCTCAGCTCAGTAGACCTCACATGCAGCACCTTGCATCCCACCGGCCTCCTTCCAGCTTAACTAGGACCAACCCGATCTCTGTTCAACAGAACCAGGGTGAACAACCTCAAGACTTGAGCACTGCACGGCCAGGTCGAGGTCTGCCGCCAATTCGAGAAGTCAGCGTGGAAGACGTCCGGGTGGAGGGAAGAGGTGATGTGGACATGGCACCAGACAACGGAGAGTCAAACAGCACCTCCAGACCTCCCAACTCTGGACCCTCTGGACCTCCCACAGTGGTGGGGGCCGGGGTCAGTGTTGTCCCAGGGTCAGATGGTCGGGCCAGGCTTCGGGCGGAGCCAGAGGCTGCAGGCGAGGGCAGGGAGCTCAGAGATATCGTCCCCCAGTCCACAGTCCCGCGCCCTAGCCGAGAGGAGACCGTGGAGTCGCGGACTGCTGTCAGCGAGAGAGTCAGCTGATTGGTCGGACCATGAACTGGCTGACCGATACGTAGACAGGTGGACAGTGTGAAAGGAGCGTGAACGGGCTGTTCCCGGAGGTTTTACACTGTTTTCAGATCGGACAGAGCTGGTCAGAACTGTTGCAGCGTCTGCTCCGTATGATTCTGTCTGGAGACTCTGTAAAGTTCTGAAATAGAGAACCGACTCTGTCAGACGGAGGAGAGATCATGTCTTTTTCTAGAAAAAAACAAAACAAAGAAAGACAGGAAAAAAGACAAAAAAGTGTGTTTGTGTATATAATCAAAAGGCAGCTGTTGTGTCCCGCTAGTCTCCGTGGGGGAGGGGGGGGGTTAGTATTAAAACTAAAAACCAACGCTTAACAACACATTACTCTGAACGAAATGTTGCTTCCGGAAAATATAACCTGATCTGTTTTTTATTTCGTATTTTGATAGTTTATTGTTTTGTCTTTGTTATACAGCTTTAAAGTGATATTATTGACTGACGGTCCCTTATTTAAAGTCCTGCTAATAACTGACTATAAATGTCCTCCTGTTGACTGACGGTCCCTTACTGAAACCAGTTCCTTACTGAAACCAGTCCTTGACTGAAAGCCTCAGAGGTGATGTGGGGCAGCGGTTCGCACCTTAAACTGGTTTCGGAAATATCTCACCTTTTCTTTTTCTTGATTGTTTTCCCTCAATAAACAAAAAAATGATCTTTTCGTCCACCTCTAGACAGACTGCCCCCAACAGGTAGTCCTTCAGAGGGCTATCACATTCATGACCTCTCTCTGAACTGTAAAGGCTCATTTGTGCTCGGCGTTGAAGCTGGATGACCACAACATACCAGGAACTATTTGAGGACAGATTTTGTGAGTTTGTAAAAAAACTCCCAGAGCCTTTTTCTTTCAGCCTTCATCACCATTTTTGTTGTGAGAAACACTTGTCTCGCTGCTGCCCCCTAGTGCGGTGTTTCCTAAATCTTCTGTATGTGGGCCCACTTTTTAAAGATGGCAAACTATCGTGACCCAAAGACACATTTCAAAGTGAATGTAAATGATTAAAAACATATGCACATTCATCTTAACAAAAAATCCCCATGTGACCCATTTGAGGCCCCAATCCAGTGTGTAAGAATCACTGCCCTAGTGGCTGGGATAAAAATGGCAACATATGTTTCTCTTTTTGAACGTAAACGCAGCACAAATGAGTCTTTACCTTTTATTAACGTAAATATTTGTCAAACTGTTGGTTCGACACTGAAACCGACGTTTGTTTTGTTTGTTTATGAGGAGTCTGTTCTTCCAGCGCAGAGATTCTTCGTACAGGGTCTTCAATCGATTTTAAGTCTTTTCTGTTTCCAGAGGAAGTTTTTTAATGTCGGAACAGAATCCTCGTTTATTGTTTTAAACGACTTTTCACTTTATCTCTTGGTTTAACGTCTGGAACAGTTCGCACCTGAATCTTCTGTCACTCAGACCCTGCAGACGTTCACCTGGAGACACACGTACGCAGAAGTTCACCACGCCCAGGTTTATCATCACACACAGGAGGTTAGAGGAAAAATGCATCATGGGACACCGCAAAAAAAACAGTGGGGAAACCGTTGTCATGGTGACGCCAACATGATGTTGTGATGTGTTCACAAAGAGCTTGTTTATTGTTTACTTACAATAAACTTACAATAGTAACACGAGTATAAACAACCCGTGACTCCTCTCCTAGGGCTAATGCCAAGCTAACTACTGTTACAGTAAATCTTGTAACGCTTGACTCAAGAAACAGATGGAAAAATGCACTTCCCTCTAGTGGACATTTTCACCACAGCAGACACATGGAAGAACGTGGTCACATCGTTTAAGACAGATGTTTCGACGTCAGAAAAAGTCTTGTCATGTTCCTGATGTCGCAGTACGTCCACAAACAACGTGAACAGACTCACCGTTTGTGGCACAAGGCAACATTACGCAACTCAGATCATATAGAACCATGGTCCTTATTGTACGTGTACCACCAGTGGTACGTGACCTCCCTATGGTGGGCACGTGGAGGAAAATATACCAGGCTATGTGATCAGGAAGTTAGCTTGTGGATAGTTAAGATCGCGGCTACGTCGTAGATCGTAAATCTGCAGTGACGAGTTTGTTTGTTGTGAGAATTACACGTCAAGCTAGTTTCATTAAAAAAAAACAGCAGTAAACAAATGGATACATGATTTACGTGGCGGCCACACTCATGGACCTGTTTTCGTCATGAATTTTAAGACACGCCTCCTTCACTCACCTGATGATGTCACATGGAGACCTGAGGCTCCGCCCTCTGCGTACGTGTGGCTCCGCCTGCTGCCCCTGTGATCGGACTCGCTCCATGACTCAGTGACTCAGTGACCAGCCACCATGTTGCATGTTCCAGAGTTTAGTGCCTATAATCGTGTGCGTCTTGCCGGCAGCCATGTTGTGTTTTTAGACGTAGTGATGATGACGATGATGAAGATGATGATGATGATGATGATGATGAATATTCTGCTCAATAATACACTGTCGCTGTAGACGCTACTAGTTTTTACTGTTTCTTATTTTTCTTTCTAACTAAAGCGTTTGTGTCCCTGATGTGTTTGTCTCAGTGTCTCTGTCTCTCACACACATATGCACACCAGAGGAGAGCAGGTGATCAGGTTTATTGATCAGATGAGATTTTTCAGATCACATGAGGAATAATCAGTTATTGATCTGAGATTCACTTCATTAATAAACTAATGTCAGCTGTTGGGGTGGGTTTCATGAGGCAACGTCATATCCTGATAAGCATAAAATGAAAAGAGGGCGCTACAGCAGGAAGCTGCTGCCCCCTGCTGGCTGTGAGTTCAAACAACGACAGGTGGGAACACGTCCACGCGCGCACACACCCCAAAGTAAAGTGGGAGACAAGCGGAAGTGAGAGTTGATCAGTCAACTGTGACCCCTTCATGACCTCTGACCCACTTAAACGCGGCTCTGTGATTGGCTGAACCACACACACAGGTAAACATGGCAGTTCGTGCAGCCGCTATGCTGCTGCTGCTTCTGCTGCTCGGACGCACCGCCAGTATCGGAACCGGCTTCGGTTCCGATACGGACTCAGAGCGCGGCAGGATGCAGCTGCAGCGCGTGCAGAGCCTCACTGCCCACAGCAGATACGGAGAATGTTGGGCACGAGCTCTGGAACACTTGGACACGCGCTGCAAGGACATGACGTCAGAGAGTCAGGGAAGGATAGCGCTGGGGTTCACTTACTGTCACCTGAGCAGGTAACACACACATTGCTGCGATGTAGCATCACCATGGTAACCAGCAAAGACTGTGAAGCAGGTTGAAAATAATGATGTAATTGAAACAGGTTGTTAAAGGAAAATGTGGAGTGAAAATAAAGCTGAGTCTTTAAACTCTCTGGCGACCTCTCTGTCAGCTCTGGCAGGGATTTCCCATCATGCTCTGAGGGGTCAGAGGTCAGCAGGTGTACAAGGGTGATGGATGCTGTGGCCTTCAACACTTACACAGAGTTCTTCACCCACACACACGCCATCTGTCACTTCCTGCAGTCTGAGACCTGGCAGAACCGCGCTGAGACCACCATGTACCGGTAAACTACACCTGTTAACTAAACCTATCACAGGTTAACTACACCTGTCACAGGTGTGTGGTGTGTTTATGTCAACAGGTTGACAGAAAGTTCAGCAGGTGTTGCTGAGCAGCTTCAGTCCACCAGGCAGATGGCTGAAGAGCTTATTGAGGCCCAGAGTGCTGCCTTACAGGCACAACAGGAGATCCTGACCAATGGAGAAGAGCTGAGACTCACACTGAGAGACTCTACTGAGGGTAAACTACCATACCAACGACCTGAGAGACTCTACTGAGGGTAAACTACCATACCAACGACCTGAGAGACTTGACTGAGGCTAAACTACCGCACCAACGACCTGAGAGACTCTACTGAGGGTAAACTAACCACTGACTGTCTCTCTCTCAGGTCTGCGTACAGTCTTCTCTGAGCTCAGCTCTTCCTCCAGAGAGCAGCAGGTGGTGCTGTCTGAGCTCTTTAACAGAGTTTCTTTCCTGCACAGTTTCCTGTTGATGGAGTCTCACAGTGTTAGCTCCTGCTGCTACAACGCTGCTGCTCTCTGCGCCGCCTTCCTGCTCACTGCCACACAGCGCTCATCCAGAGCCAGGTAACCACACCCCCTACTCTCCAGTTCCAGGTAACGCCACTCCCTACATTTCAGCGCAGGTAACACCGCCCCATTGTCACCCGTGACATGTAGCCCCACCCCCAGATATAGGCAACCCCGCCCTCAAACCAGTTCGTGTGGAGCTGTCAATCATTATCTGTTCATTATTTGTCTCTCTCCCTTTCTGTGTGTGTGTGTGTGTGTCTCTCCCTCTGTGTGTGTCTCTCTCTCTCTCTCTCTCTCTCTCTGTCTCTGTGTGTGTGTGTGTGTGTGTGTGTGTGTGTGTGTAGGTTGCTCCTCTTGTGTGTGTTTAAATTTTTACCTGGAGTTAAAGATTCATCAGTTCATCACATCTGATCAACCTGAGCATCGTGACATGGTGAGTGACATCACAATGACATCACTCTCTCTCTCTCTCTGTGCTCTGTGGCTCCTGATCTCTCTCTCTCCTCCCTCCCTCCCAGGAGCGGCTCAGTGTGTACGTTAGCGTGTTGCGGCGCGTCATGGCGTGTTTGGGCGTGTGTGTCCTGGTCTTGGCGTGTCTTCGTTACAGAGACCCGCTGCAGCACAGTCTGCAGATGCTGCAGCAACAGCTCACGCAGACGCAGCACGGCCTGCAGGAGGCGCTGCAGCGAGCAGGTCAGTCACACCACTGCCTCTGCTGGAGCAGAGGGGGACTGCAGCTGAGACTGTCCGTCTGTCCTTCTGCAGAGCGTCTCACTGACACTTGGAGGACAGTGAAGGGCGCTGAGGATAGTGACACTTCTGTCCTCGCTACAACGCGACGTGTCCACCAGGGGTCAGAGCGACGAAGAGCGGAGGAGCTGAGGAGGAGACAGGAGGAGGAGTCAGTGATGTCACTGATCACAGACAGCACACACCTGTCTCAGCTGTCTCAGTCTGGTCAGTTCATGTGATGATGTCACTGATGTCACATGACCACATACGTGTCACATGGCGTGTGTGTGCGTGTGTACTGCAGGTTTACAGATGTCTGACTCCGCCCTGTTGCCACTCACAGCCCATGATGCCTCAGTGAGTCCAGGCCGGCACCACCACAGGCCCCGCCCTTCTCCTCTGGTGTACAGCGTCCTGGTGGAGGACAAACGGGTAGATGACATCATTGATCCTCATCATGTGATTGGTCCACACATGTTGTGATGTCATTAGGTGTGTATGTGTGACCTCTGACCTCTGCTGTGTTTCCTGACCACAGCCTCGCTACAGTCTGAGGAGTCGACGCTCGGAGACGCACTGACGCAGCCACGCCCTGGAGGCGGAGTCACAGTGTTTCACGCAGTGTTTTTAATATCAATAAAGTTTGTGTTTTAAACAAACAACATCATCATGTGACGTTATGTCTGACCTTTGACCTCACACATGTAAACATAATATCGTCAGGACGAGAATTTTAACGTCAGGATGAGTCCAACATTAGGACAAATCCAACTTCAAGGGGACAAGTTTAATGCTGGGACTTGTCCAATGTCAGGACAAAACTCTGGGATTAGTCTACTGTTGGGTCTAATGTCCACTGTGAGGAGTCCAGTGTCAGGATGAATCTAAAGTTTCATGTGAGGACAAACATAAGTTTGACAGAAGGACGAGTCTCACATGAGGACAAATTAAAATCACTGAAAACTTTCTTCGCTTTTATTTTTGCTTCAGCATTTATCCCCCAAAAAACAGAAAAAATGCGGAATGAGAAGTGAGAGGGGGAGGAGGGACGCTAGACTGGGATCAGATGTCTGGACTCTGGAGGAGGAGTCAAGGTCTCAGACTGAGCTCAGATTCACACAAAAGACTAGGACTGCTGAGACGGAGACAACCGTCTCTCTGCCTCTCTCTGTGTCTTTGTGGACAGGATGGGGGGATGACGGAGGACGGGTCCTCAAACATTGTCCCCCTAGTGCAGCATTAGCAGGAGGAGGACGACTCGGGAGGTGAAGCTGAGTCATCGCTTCTGTGTCTGTCCCAGGATCAGAGTGAAGACAGACGGACGGACAGACATGGACAGAAGACGAGTGAAGTTTGAACGGGTAAAGGACAGAAAGAGGAGAAGATGTGGGAGAGAGAGAGGGAGGGTGATCGAGCTCCACATGGCTGCAGCTGATGTCGACAGGAAGTCCTGGACTTTCAGAATAAGAGCTTCACCGGAACAAAACAAACACTGACCTCTGACCTGGGTCCAGATGTCCACATGCAGCTGAACTTACATCCTTCTCCTCTCGCTTTAGCGCCACCAGGTTCTCAAAGCACCTGAGCGCCTCCTGCAGGACAGGTGAGTCTCACACACACACAAACCAGTTTAGACTCAAGTTCAGATCCAAATTTAGACCCGGGTTAAGACACAAGTTTAGATCCTAATGGGTCTAAACCTGGTCAAAAACCACATGCTAATTTCTTATTCAGCTTAATTTTTTTTGATAATGACGTGAAAATTAATTAATTTGTTACCCAACGCTAACACTGTTAGCATGGATGTTTTTTTATTTCATCTTTTGAAATGAAATAAAAAAACTAGAAACAGTAACGAGTAACAAGAGCGTCTGCTGCAGCGGGTCTCTGTAACCAAGACACGCCCACACGAGGACGCCCACGCCCACACACACCGTGATGCGCCACAACACGCTAACATACATGCTGAGCCGCTCCTGAGAGAGAGAGAGACAAGAGCAAGACCAGAAACCAGATCAGGCCAATTACACCAGATCTGCAAGACCAGACCAGATCTGACCAGCAAAACCAACCAGAGAGACTATATCAGACCACAGAAACCACATAAACAAGACCAGAACAAAGAAACCAGACCAAGACCAGATCAAATAATCAAACAAACCAGAAGACCAGATCAAAGAAACCAGAACAAGACCAAATCAAGGGATCAAAGAAACCAAAGACCAGATCAAAGAATCAAATAAACCAGAAGCAAGACCAGACCAAGACCAGATCAAATAATCAAAGAAACTAGACCAAGACCAGATCAAATAATCAAACTAGACCAAGACTAGATTAAATAATCAAAGAAACTAGACCAAGACCAGAGTAAATTATTAATGAAACCAGAAGCAATACCAGATCAAAGAAACCAGACCAGATCTAAGAAACAATGAAACCAGACCAACAAGACCAGATCAAAGAAACCAGACCAAAGAAACCGACCAAGACCAGATCAAAGCAACCAGACCAGATCAAAGAATCAAAGAAACCAGAACAGCTAGACTAGATCAGAGAGATGAGGCTAACAAGATCACACCAAATAAACCAGATCTGACCAGCAAAACCAACCAGAGACCACATCGGACCTCAGAAATCAGACCAACAAGAGTAGATCAGAACAAATAGACCAGATCTGCAAGACCAGGCCAGAGACAAGTCCAAACTAGACCCAGATATGACCACAGAAACCAGAGCAGCAAGACCAGACCAGACCAGATCTGTAAAGTATATCATTTAATATGTAACCTTGTGACCACATTCACACATCTACTCTCTCCACTGCGCTCTCTCTCTCTCAAAACCGTTGTCATGGAAACCAACATGGAGGAGAGAGAGAGAGTTAAAGCGCTGATAGACCATATCTCTCTCTCTCTCTCTCTCCCCCCTCTCCCCCTCGCTCTGCCCCCGCCCGCCGCTCACACACCGGGCAGCCCACTGAACCAAACCGAGCGGATCTAACCTACTTATCTGCGGTGAAGCGGCATCTGCGGCTCTGCGGTGACTGTGTGTGTGTGTGTAAGAGAGAGAGACGGTGGGTCCGGTCCGGTCCGTGTGCCGCGGTGTGTGTGTCGGTGTCGGTGTCGGTGTGTGTGTGTGTGTGTGTGTGTGTGTGTGTTTCCAGCGGTGCACCGGGAGAGAGAGCCGCTCTCTCTCTCACCAACATTTGTCTTTAATGACCGGATTTGTGTTTTGCTGCGCGATGTACATGGACAGAAGCAGAGGTGAGACACACACACATACATACACAGAGGTGAGACACACACATACATACAGAGGTGAGACACACAGATGCACACACACATACAGATGTGAGACACACAGATGCACACACAGATGCATACATACAGAGGTGAGACACACAGATGCATACATACAGAGGTGAGACACACATACATACAGAGGTGAGACACACATGCACACACATTCACACAGAGGTGAGACACACATATGCACACACATTCACACAGAGGTGAGACACACTTATATACACACACGTCTGCACACAGATACACACAGACACACGTCTGCACACACACTGACAGGGACGGGGGTTGGGAATGACATGACAAACGCGCGCTCCCATACGGTCTGTCATGCACGCGCACACACTGACCGACATCTCGCCGCAGTGAATGTAGGGTAATATGAGTGCATGAGACTGCGTCTGCCGCTGAGGTCACGTGACACATCTGTGCTTAACATCTGGCTGGTAGTTATTGATCCGTCTGATCGATACACACTCGATCATCGTGTGTGCGTGTGCATGTGTGTGCGTGAGACACGGAGGCTCGTGTCAGAAATCCTCTGTCTGCAGCGTCGGACACGCCCCCTACACACACACATACCCTCACTGTCCTGGTCCCCAGTAGAACCTGGACTCTTCATCATCTTTAGAACCTGATTCATCCTCTGCTGCTGCAGCTGTGTGTGTGTGTGTGTGTTGGGCCACACAGACAGCGCCCCCTGCTGCTGAGAACCAGGCTGACGCTGATAACGTGTCTGCAGCAGAGACTCCAGCAGAAACTGATTTTATCCATTGAACAAAAGACTTGCGTAATAAAATCTATGATATCTTTATGTCACTGTGAGACAGACTTTTCTAACAGGAAACTGAAGTTTGTAAACCACTCACTCTCCCACACCAAACCTCAAAGAGAAAATCAGTGATTTTAGCTGGCAGGGACATAGGAGCTGCTGGTCTACTGCTGCCTCGTGTGGTCACTTTGTGTCACTGAGTTAAGTCTAAATGAAATATGTCAAAAGCCGAATTCATTAAAATAAGACATTTGAACTTAGTGATGGAGGCAGCAGTGGCTCAACAACTCCTGTGTCTCTGTGATAATAAAAAAGTCTCTGTGAATAACTGATTAGATTGACGTAGATTTTACTAGTTAAGTGTTTAACTCAGTGGCTGAAACCGGTTTTCCATTTTGTTTTCACTGAGAGTGAAGTAGGTGATTCATTTGCTAAAATATGGCATTAAAAATAATACTAAATGATAGTATAAGTTGTTGGCATGGATGCTAACATGAGCAGCTAGCACCAGTGACACACCACCTCCTGTGTCGCCGCAAGCTAAAATCTCTGACATAGATTTTGTTACACAAGTCTTAAAGCTGTAGTATGTAATTTTTAAATGTGAACAAGATTCAACCCAGACTCAGGTGAGTACCCTCAGTGTTGAGTTAGACTCTCTGTGTTTCATGGTATAGAAGTGTTTGGATCTGGTGTCGCCCGGTGACACGGTTGGACTAGTGATGCTAGAAGTGTTCTGGCAACAAAAGTTACACACTGGAGCTTCTGTCCTCGTGTCTCTGCTCACTGACAGTGAACTGACCTATGTTGTCCTGACAAACATCTAAAACACTTATGTTGTCACTATGTGGGCGTGCACTTTCATCATTGTGATTTATCCCCGCCCCCAGGTCCCTCCTCCTCCTCCAGTCCCAGCCTGCTGACTAAGAGTCTACCTCTGGAGCCGTCCTGTTCACCGTGCGGTCACCAGGTGGCGCTGGATGCTGACACTCCACAGCAGCCGACCTCTGACCTGGGGCTCGTCTCCTCCCCCTCAGACCCCACCTCCCTGGAGAGAGGGGCTCCGGGAATGAAGCAACAGAGCTCGGCTAGTGAGCCGAGACCGTCGGATTTAACTCCACTGAGCAGGAGCAGAGCGCCCCCACCTGGACCCAAACCTCAGGGTAAAACTCTTTATTATCATTCAAACATTTATGTAAATGTCATCGACGGTGATGACATCACTGACTGACCTATTACCCCGTCCTCTACAGTCCCTCCGAAGCCCCCCCACCTTCAGCAGGCGACGCTGTCGCAACCACGACCCAGGGTTCCAGGGAAGCCCCTCCCCCCTCCTCCACCATGTAGACCACTCCCAGCAGATCCCAGAGGGGGGCGTGTTGCGCCCACACGCGCCGATGGCACCGCGTCCCCCACATGTGTCCTGTCACTCATCGAGAAGTTTGAACGGTGAGTTCTGATTGGTCCAAGGTCGCGTGATGATGTTATAGTTTCTGTTTTAATTTGTGTGTGTGTGTCTCTGCATGCAGGGAGCAGATCATCGTAGTTCCTGACATCACTGGGGGGGCGTTATGTCCCCGCCTCCCTGACCCGCCCTCCCCTTGTCCCTCTTCACCACCGTCCACCCTCGCTCCTCCCTTACCTGACGAGGCGCTTCCCTCTCCGGTCAAAGGTCGTGATGACATCACAGCGGGGGATGAGCAGGGTGACCCACAGGCTGATGACGATGATGATCATCATGATGATGATGATGATGATGATGATGAAGATGAAGAGCTGACAGCAGCTTGTCTCGATGACGTCCATCAGAAGCGTTTGTCCATGGAGTCGGGCTGCAGTGCCTCAGAGAAGCTCCTGGAAGAGAAGGTGGTTGCCGTGGAGATGAGGGAGCAACAACAACAACAGCAGCCACCGCTGGACCAATCAGAGCTTCCATCTGAGCTTTTGTCCCTCCCCTCCTCGCAGACGGACGGGAAGCTGGCGAATCGGGACAGTGGGATCGACAGCATCAGTTCTCCGTCACACAGCGAGGAGCTGTGCTTCGCTGGCATTGATGATGGGGGTGTGGTCTACTCTTGCAGCCCCGCCCTTCTGCCCCGTCTCTCCAGCTCATCCTCATATGCTGGTGAGGGAGAGGGGGAGGAGGCGGGCGTGAGGGGAGCGGCGAGGAGGAGGAGGGACTTCTCTGAGGAGGGTGACAGTGACCTGGAGGAGGAGGAGGCGGAGCTTACGCTAGTGCTGCCTCCACCCACAACAACAGAAAGACAGGATTCTGCTGAGGTGAGAAAGGTCAGTGAGGGGTGGAGCCTCACAGGGAGGGTGTGGTCACCTAATCTTTGTCGTGTCTTTGTGCAGATGTCCGTCCAGCAACGGGTTTTCAACATCGCCAACGAGCTGTTGCACACTGAGACCGCCTACGTCTCTAAGCTCCACCTTCTGGACCAGGTGAGTCACCTGACCTGGACCCTGACTGCATGACTGTGTCCCTGTCAGGTTGTAAAGCTGCTCTTGGTCTCCCCCTGCAGGTCTTCTGTGCCAGACTCCTGGAGGAGGCTCGCTCTCGCTCATCGTTCCCCTGTGATGTGGTTCAGGGAATCTTCTCCAACATCTGCTCCATCTACTGCTTCCACCAGCAGTTCCTGCTGCCAGCGCTGCAGAAGAGAATGGAGGAGTGGTGAGGAAGACTCTGCTCTGCCTCCTCTTCTTCTCCTGCTGACTCCTCCTCCTCCTCCTCTGACTCTGTTCCTCCTCTGTGTACAGGGATTCGAACCCTCGGATCGGGGACATCCTGCAGAAGTTGGCTCCCTTCCTGAAGATGTACGGAGAGTATGTGAAGAACTTTGACCGGGCCATGGAGCTTGTCAACACGTGGACAGAGAGGTCAACTCAGTTCAAGAGCATCGTCCATGAGATCCAGGTGAACATCAGCCATGATGAAGATGATGAAGATGATGAAGAATACGATGATGACACTCACCTGGTGGTTGTGTTGTTGTGTGTTGTGTGTGTGTGTGTGTACACAGAGGGAGGAGCGTTGTGCTAACCTGACTCTACAGCATCACATGTTGGAGCCAGTTCAAAGAATTCCTCGTTACGAGCTTCTGCTAAAAGATTATCTGCACCGACTACCAGAGGACGCCCCGGACTGCAGGGACGCCCAGAGTATGAGAAACAAACACACCCACATAAAACACCTCTGTGGTGACAAGGCTAATGTTAGCTAAAGTTAGCAAACATCAACTACCCTAGCCACCATCAGCTAATATCAGCCAATATTAGCTACATAACATACACCAGTTAAAAGCACTTAAAGCAGCTAGTAGCAGGTGAACATGTTAGCTGATGTTAACTAACTAACTAACCTGACATGTCTCTCTGCAGAGTCTCTAGAGCTCATCGCCACAGCAGCAGAACATTCAAACGCCGCCATCAGGAAGATGGTAAGAGTTTAACTGACCTCTGACCCTCAACCCCAGCACCCTCTGTGCTGACTATGGGTGAAAGGTCACACTGTGTGTGTGCAGTAATGACATCACGACCGTGTCCCTCTCTCTCTCGCTCTCTCGTCCCTGTCAGGAGAGAATGAGGAAACTGTTGAAGGTCTACGAGTTGTTGGGAGGAGAAGAAGACATTGTGAACCCGACCAACGAGCTGGTGAAAGAGGGACACATCCTGAAACTGTCCAACAAGAACGGGACGACGCAGGACCGATACCTCATACTGGTCAGTTTAAGTCTATGATATGTTAACAACATGTTCACATCTTCATCTCACTGTGAGACTTTTCCATCAGGAAACTGAAGTTTGTAAACCACTCACTCTCCAACACCAAACCCCAGAAAATCAGTGATTTTAACATCACACACACAAGCTGATCCACTGCTGCCTCCATCACTAAATTCAAATGTCTTATTTTGTAAAATTCTGAAATCCTTTGTTCAGATTTACCTCAGTGACACAAAGTGACAACACGAGGCAGCAGAGGACCCCGTGAGCTAAAATCACTGATTTTCTCCATGGGGTTTGGTGTGGGAGTGCGAGTGATTTACAAACTGACCACACGAGGCAGCAGTGACCCAGCAGCACCTGTGCGTCTCTGATCTTTGACATGTGACCTGTGTCTCTGCAGTTCAGCGACAGGCTGCTGTACTGTGTCCCAAAGCTGCGCCTGATTGGTCAGAAATATGGCGTCCGCGCTCGCATTGATGTGGACGGCATGGAGGTGAGACGTTAAAGTTGGTCACATCTGTTAAACCGGATCATGGTCCAGTACAGAACCCACCCCTAAACTTGCCCTCGCCCATGTCTGTCTCTGTCTAGCTGAAGGAGACGAGCAGCACCGCTGTGTCGAGAACCTTCCTGGTGTCAGGAAAACAGAGGTCATTGGAGCTGCAGGCCAGGTACGCACACATACACACACACACAGTGACACTCACTTGATGATGTCATCATCACTGAGTCTCTGTCTGTCTCTCTGCAGGACAGAGGAGGACAAGAAGGACTGGATCCAGGTACAAACTCATTCTGATGATGAAACACACAAGATCAGCTTGATTCCCTGTGTTAAAAGTGTGTGTGTACACATGCGTGCGTGTGCGTGTGTGTGTGTGTGTGTGTGTGTGTGTGCAGGCCATCCAGGTGACCATTCAGAGACATGAACAGACGATGGAGAGCTCAAGACATTTAACCTGTTCACTACGTGATGAAGAGTCCACACCTCCTCACTCCCCGGTAACACACACACACGCAGAGTCACGCACACACGCACACTCACACACACACACACTCACGCAGATGCACACACACACACGCACACTCACGCAGATGCACACACACACACACACACACTCACTAATTCACTGACTGTGTGTCTTATCTCAGAGTTGTGTGGAGTTGGGGAAACGAGCTCCAACTCCGATCAGAGAGAATGAGGTCACTCTGTGTATGAAATGTCAGGAGCCGTTTAACTCCATCACCAAGAGACGACATCACTGTAAAGCCTGTGGACACGTATGTACACACACGCAACACGCTCAAACACAACAACACACACACACAGTCCAGTCAAATTCAAATTCCATGTTCAAATCCAGTAAGACCTGTAAGAACTGTCCAGTTAGTCAAGTCTCAGTCCAGTAAGACTAGGCCAGTCCAGTTTGTTCAGTCCAGTCCAGAAATTTCAGTCCGGTAAGACTTGTCCAGTCCACTTTGTTTAGTCCAGTCCAGTTACTACACTATGACCAGTCCAGTACTGTATTTCAGGAAATAAACAGAGGTCATTAACTTCAAAATAAAACAGGAAATGAACCAGAGTCCAGGCAGGAACTGGTCATTGATAATCAATATGTATGATATGATAATCAATATGTAAACGAATCAATCATTGTTCATATGTCCGTCTCACCAGGTGGTTTGTGGGAAGTGTTCAGAGTTTCGTGCTCGTTTGTCGTACGACAACAACCGAGCCAATCGCGTTTGTGTGGACTGCTATGTGACGCTGGTGGGTGTGTTTCCCTCGCCCGCCGCACTGAGCAGCAGCACACAGAGGAGGCGCTCAATCCTGGAGGTTAGTGTGACATCACAGAGATGTCCCAAAGACATCACAGAGACGTCATAGTGACATCACAGAGACATCAGAGAGACATCAGAGACATCACAGAGACATCACAGAGACATCACAGAGACATCACAGGGACGTCACAGAGACGTCACAGTGAAATCACCACCACAGACATCACAAAGACATCACAGAGACATCACAGAGACATCATATGACATCATATGACATCACAGAGACATCACAGAGACATCACAGTGACATCATAGTGACATCACAGTCATATCACAGTCACATCACAGAGACATCACATACAGAAAAAGACAGTCTCTCTCTTTCTCTGTTGTTGCCATAGAAACAGGCCTCGCTGGCGGCAGAGAACAGTGTCATGTGTAGTTTCCTTCACCACATGGAGAAGGGAGGGGGGCGGGGCTGGCAGAGGGCGTGGTTTGTCATCCCTGAGAACGAGCCACTGGTGCTTTACATCTACGGAGCGCCGCAGGTAAGTGCCAGTGACATATTACCCATGATGCCCTCTGATAAAGCAATGACACATGTTTGTCTCCAGGACGTGAAGGCGCAGCGCAGTGTCCCTCTGATTGGCTTCGATGTCTCACTCCCTGAGTCAAGTGACCGCCTGGAGAGACGCCACGCCTTCAAGATGTCCCAGAGTCATCTGACGCTGTACTTCAGCGCTGACGGGGAGGAGCTACAACGGCGGTGGATGGATGTCCTGTCCAGGGCCGGGAGGGGGGAGGAGCCTCAGGTCCAACGGCCAATCGTGGAGAGCCTAGAGGAGGAGGGGGAGGAGCTTGCAGAGAACGAAAACACATGATTCTATTGGATGAGAAAGAATGACGATGAAGAAGACAGGGCCTGATGATAGAGATCAGTCCATAATGGCAACACACCCACACACACACACACACAGAACCTATGTATATTTACATTTGCATGACTCCGCCCACTGTCGACACAACATGACCTCTCTTTCTCTCTCTCATGTTGCTTAACCATATCTGACCTGTGTCAGGTGAGCTGGGCGGAGCCTCACTCCCTCCACACCCATGATTCTCAGCTGCTGTCGCCATGGAGACACCTCCAGCCACAGTTGTGACATTGTGAATTTATTCGACGTCGTTCCACGTCTCTCACTGTGATTGGTCGTTTGTTGTGATTACATCATCGACCACAAATCAGCTGACATTTGCTGACAGACTGAACCACGCCTATGTTTACACTCAAACATGTGTCAGTCAGTGGAGCCTCCCTGTGGCCAGTCACAGTACTGCGGCGCTTTGTACCAGTGGTGGAGCAGGGTACTGCAACAACACAAAGAGTCAGAAGAAGACTATATATAAAGTTTAACTGGAGGAGATTTTATACATTCAGATTCTAATCATTGACAATATTAATATATACATTTATATGCGTATATATATGTATATAAAATAAGAATTAATGGTGTGTTCAAAAGTCTGAGCAAAGTCGGAGCAACCTCACAAACGCAAGCCTCCAAGATGGCCGCCACTCACGTCAGTGGTGAAAACACTGATACTTTTACTTTTTAATTTAATTTATGTAAATGGTCGCACCATAAGAAGCAACCTGATCAATTATATAAAGTATATTTGAGGCTAATGAACAAAAAATGTTCTATAGTTTGACTCATGGGCACAAAACGTGCACAGGCATTTACTGTATATACACAATATATACATACATACGTGTACACACACACACACACACAGTTGATGCAGGAAAGTATATTATGATAATAATTATATATGTATATATATATATACATATATATATAAAAACATATACAGTACATAGACACAGTGCTCCTTCCAAAAACATAAACGTGGACACACGTGAACCTCACACCGAACAATGACCCGTCCATCAAGAAAACGTTCTGATGTGTGATGTCATCGCAGAGGTGTGTGATGTCGTCACAGAGCCGTCTGAAAAGCGTGGACGCTGCGTCCCTCCTGAAGAAAACCGCTCAGTGTTAAGTCTGACCTGCGGAAACTCCTCAGTGATGTCACAGCTGCTGAACTACACTTCCCAGCATCCTCTTCTCTGAGGAGTGACCCTGCAGCTTCTCATCACTGCCGCCCTGAAGAAACCCCTGGGATTACAGAACTTCATTTAAATTTAAATTTAAATTTAAATTTAAACCAAACAATTTATTTGTTTCATCGTCAATTTAATTTATAACTGTCATTTAAATTATTTAATATCATGTTTCCCTGGAAAAATTTAAAAAGTGAAATTTAATATGTCAAACATGTTGAACATGAGAAAGCTTCAGTTTTTATTGTGGAGTTTATGAAGAAATGATAATTCATATTTTAAAAAAAAAATCATTGATGATAAAAATATTAACTGTGAGATGTGAGAAGAACCATGACCTCTGACCTCCTTGGGTCATGGACTCGCTGATGTTCAGTTTAAGAAGAGACTCGTTGTTTTAATGATGCTGTTGTCGTTGTTGTTTATTAATCTTGTTGTTTACGTGTTTATGAATCTGCCTTGTGTTTGTTTGCTTGATGCAAAAAGAAATAGTCAAGACTTTTGTAAATATTAATTTATTCTCACGTGGCCCCTCCCCCCCAGTCATGTGACTGTGCAGTGGTGAATTGTTCCTCCCTCAGTTAGAGCCCAGCAGGCGGCCATGTTGGCTTGACTAGCTGAAGGTTCAATTCTCTGTCACACTGTGTTTACTTTGCATTAGCCTAGCGTAGCATCAAGATGGAGGCAGGAGTGAGCATTCATTTAGCTTAAACCAGCTAACTGAGACAACTCAGGCTAATGATGCTAACCGGGGTTAGTGGGTTAACCTTTCTGCTACGGCATGTGTACTTCTCATTTCTGTAACACCTAGACCGTTTGTGATATCAACAAAATTCAAAAACTATGGACTGCTGATCTGTCCAGGGTGTGACTCCGCCTTTCACCCTATGTCAGCTGAGAATGGCACAGCAACCCCACGACCCTCATGTGGAGGATAAAGTGGTAGAAGACAGATAGATGGATACCGGAAAGCAGAGAAATCGAGCTTTGCGCCAATATACTTGTCATTACGGTTGACAACCGCGTAACTCACTCACTCATTGAACACTTTTTGACAATTCTACAGCCATGAAATTCAAATAAATCTAGGCGGCCTGATTATAATGGCGGTCATAAGAGGGTCAAAATGATTTGACTGTGCTGTTATTTAATTAGGCTAACAGTTCAGCTCCTCATCCAGTCTTTGTGCTAAGCTAGGCTAAACAAAATCTGGACAGTGAATTTCTCACAGTGTTGGACTGTGTGGTGCTCAGTGTGTGTGTGTGTGTGATTGTTACAGCGTGTTTTTAGCATGGTTTTAGCGTGTCCAGCAGACTCCGCCCACTGAGGTAACACCTTCATCAGGTGAAAGAGACGGTTCCTAGTTCTGGTTCTAACTGGTTCTGATCAGCGCAGCTTCAGTGACATCACATTCCAGTTAGCGGTGTGGCTTACACTCAGTTTTAAATGTTGCTGAACAGTGGAACGGCTTCAAATGTTTGATTTGGTTGAACAAAAAACTAATTTACAGCCAGTTCAAACCAGTCAGAGCGAGACACTTCAGACCAGTTTTGAGCAGTTTTTTTACTTCCTGTTTGTGCTGATTGTGCCAAGGTTTGTGTTCCTTCATCACAGTGATGTCATCATCCTGCCCCGTCATTAATGGCTGCTGTTACATGGGTTGCTGAGGTCAGGGGTCAGAGGTCAACATTTCTGATTTGAGCTGTGTTATTATGCTGTTACCATGGCAACATTGGGAGGTTGAAAGAAAACAAATACTAATACTAATATTTCAGTTTGAAGATGAGGAACATATGTTTTGACTCAGCTGTCAAAGAACCAATCAGAGGAGTACGAGGCCATGATGGCATGTGACCACAGTGACCCGCCCCTTAGTGGTGAGAGTCTAGTTACCATGACATCCTGCAGGTGTAACAGCAGCATGTCTGTGCTCCCTCTGCTACTTTGTTGTTATGGATTATGGATTGAGTGATTGATTGATTGATTGATTGATTGATTGCAGGTTATTGGTTAGTGGCCGGCCACTGCCTTCCATCCTGTCTGTTACCCATCATGCCTTTCTGTACGAACATGTTTATGAGGATACACAAGAAATAAAAACAAAACTGACTGTAAAAACTGTCATTACTCCTGTCTGTACTACTACTGCTACTATTACTATTACTACTGCTACTACTACTACTACTGCTACTATTACTAATACTACAACTACTATTACTACTACTATTACTATTACTATTGCTACTATTACTACTACTACTACTGCTACGATTACTACTACTTCTACTATTACTACTGCTACTATAACTACTACTATTACTACTGCTACTATTACTACAACTACTATTACTACAGCTACTATTACTACTACTACTACTACTATTACTACTATTACTACTACGATTACTACTGATACTATTACTACAACTACTGCTACTATTACTACAACTACTGCTGCTATTACTACTACTGCTACTATTACTGCTGCTATTACTACTAAGTAAGTAAGTACTAAGTCAATGTGATTGTAACTCATGAAGTGACAGCGCCATCGTGTGACTAAGAAAGTGACACACGAACATCACAGACATAACGGTGCTGACAAAAATCACAAAAAAACGCCATTCCGCTGATGAAACGCTCTGTAAAAATAACCCCGCCCCTTTCTTCTTCTTCTCCCTGGTTGATCGAGTCTACTGTCACGCGGGATCAGTTGGGCTGACGTCACCACACGACCCAACGCCCCCCGCCCCCGGACCACTTCCCGTAACACCGCAGATCAAAACAAACAAAATGTCTGACTTTCTCTCTGAGCCTGAAGGCAGCAGCAGCAGCTGATTGGCTGTTAGAGAATCAGGCGCGTTCCTATTGGTCTGCAGAGAGAAGAGCAGCAGCTGATTGGGCAACGCACACCCTGACTCATATGTGTGTGTGTGTGTCTGTCTGTGTGTGGCAGGAGGAGGCGGTCTTGAACCTCAGACCTGGATTCCCCCTGTTTCTCCTCCTGGTCCTAGTCCTGGTCCTGGTCCTCCCGTGTCTCAGTCCGCTCTGCTCCGTCAAACGTCTCTTATCTGGGGAAATGTCAGCCTTCAGCTCGGACCAGCTCCTCATCGGAGAGCCGGACCGAACCGGAGCCGAGCAACACGGGGAGGCCGGGATCCTGCAGCCGCAGACCGTGTTCGTCATCCTGGACTCGGCTGAAACCCTCAATCTGGTCCGGTAAGTGCGCAAGTTCTTTGAGTAGGTTCAGGACTTTCTTTTACATCAAATCCCATTTAAAATATCAGTGATTTAACCGCCGCCGTGTTTCAGCGACACAAAGACACATGTTTGTGACGGAGGAATGACATCATTTAGAAGAGTTAATCCTCCTGCTGGATTCGGCTCAGACTTCACACACCACACTGGTTGTGTTGATGTATTCACCAACATTCACTGCGATGGCAGCGACAGCATCTCAGACAAGAATATCAGTTAAAAAAGTTAGAATTCTTAACTGAATTCTTAACAAACGTTTAAATGGCGTTTGATCGATGCCGAATAGAACCGGGCTTTATCAAGATAATACAAATGTTATTTCCTGTAAATGTAACTAAATGAGCGGCGGTGACATGCTCTGATTGGTTTAATAGAGGAAATGTTGAATGGGGTTTGGTAACACGGACTCACCAAGACCACCTACATGTGCCGGTTCACCAGAGCAGAGGTCCTGATCACGAAGATGACGATGATGATGATGATGATGAAAAGTTAACATTTCCTGTGAAGATAAAAGCAAATCCCTTTTCTTTTTGTTCCAGTATCAGCTGATGTTTCAAGTTAAATTCAGTATGAATGGAGTTTGGTTTGAGATCCTCAGATGTCAGACACTCAGTCTGGTTGTTGGTATTATGGTCTAACCTTTGACATCTGACCCTGTTTAACCCTCCTGCAATGAGTCATCCAAGATTAAACACACACACACACACACACACACACAGACATAGACAAACACACAGGTAATTTCCCAGGGGAACCACAGAGACAGGCTCAGACTAGCTGTCCCCAGACGTTCCTGAGACATATACACACTCACACACATAGTACAATAAAAACAAGCAGTTTTGTTTGTTTTGTTTTTGTTGTTTTTGAACTGGTGACAAGATAAAAGCAAATGTATGTGTAGTAACTGACATTTCTGTCAGAGGTCTTTTATTTCCGAGAGATTAATGTTTGGACAATGAATCACAACTTGGATTTTTTTGCGTGACTGAAAGATTGAAATATGAGTTAAATACCAGTGTTGTAAATGTAACAGAGTACAAATACTTTGTTACTTATCTGTATTTTTACTTTGTTATTTATATTTTTTACTCCACTACAATTCTGCTAACTATCTTTGTTTCTCATTACTACCAGATAAAATCAGGGGAAGAGGGTATTATGGTCTGTATTTATATAGAGCTTTTCTAGTCTTGTTCTGCTTTGCTCTACAGTTTTCACCCATTCACACATCTTTCACTCACATTCACACACTGCAACATGGACGTAAGTGTCTTTGCTCAAGGACACAAGCAGAGCCAGGAATAGAACCCACAACCTTCCAGTTGAAACACAACTGGCCCTACCACTGAGCCCCTATGGCTCAATCCTAACTCCTCACCAAAACCAGAAACTCTTGAACTTTTGATACTTAAGTACAGTAAATGTCATAAACTTTAAGAACTTCTACTGCTGTGGTGTTATAAAATAAGTGAGTTCAACTTCTACCAAAGTCATTTTCTGGTCACATACTTGTACTTTTACTCAAGTATCACTTTAAGGTACTTTATACAAGACTGGTAAATACTTTACAAGTGACATAATTTTAGTCACAGTGAACAGCAGATCTGATTGTTTGGTTGTTATTTCACAGTGCGTGAATATGATTGTTGGACCTGTTTCAGCTCAGTTTGTGTTAGTGACAGTTGAGCTGTCTTCTCTCTTACACACACACACACACACACACACACACACACACACACACACACACTCTCAAAATCTCCCACGACCCATGTTTAGGTTCTGAGTGCTGACCCATCATCGGTCATGTGTATTTCCAGCTCTTCACTGTAGATCTCTCAGGGTTGTTGTTGTTGTTGTGTGACATCATCGAGCAGATGTTTGTGACAACAACAAGTGTAAATGCAAAAGTGTGAAAAATGACATGGACGTTTAAAAAAATACTCAAACCGCTGACTGAGCAAGGGGAGGGGCCTGAAGCAGCATGTGGCTCTGTAGGAAGTGAGTCAGCAGAAATTCACACACACACACACAGAGGTTTGTGCAGCTATTCTTCTCAGGACGACTCTGCATAGACTTCCATTCATTTAAACAGACGAAACAAAAAGTATTTTCATTAACCTTAACCATAACCGGGTAATAACTAAGACTAACCTTAACCTAACCACAATTCAAATCTTAGTCCTAAACTTAACCAGTTCCTCAGAAATGAGGTTCTGCCTCATTAGAACCAGGTTCTGGTCCTGACAAGGTCAGTGTTTATGACAGAAAACACACACACACACGCAGTCATGTGAACAGGTGGATCACATGACCAGTCAGGGACGCTGTTCAGGTGTAAACAGGAACAGCATTAATTCCACAGCTCAGACTGTAATAACAGCCTGCTCCTGTAGAGGGCGCTGTTTCACTGCTTTCAATGACTGTGCTGTGTTTTGGAGGCATCTGATTGGTTCTCTGTGGTTCAGGGTGGAGTCTGGGATCGTCGCTGACATCGAGGTCGACAGTTTGCTGCCATCAGGCTGTGACACTTTCTACCAGATCAAGAGTCAGCCAATCAGCATGAGGTAACACACACACACACACACACACCTAGAAAAACTTTATTGTTTCTGTTTGGACATGACACACAGTGTGATGTCATCATCTCTTTGTCCCCTCAGTACATCTGATGCAAATTGCTGTTCTTCAGCATCATCATCATCATCATCCTCACTGCCCTCAGTAATGTCATCCAGGTAATACACACACACACACGCACACACATTCAGACTTAATCTAGATTCATTTCTTTGTTAAAGTTGACTCAATTCAGGTTCATATCATCTTTAATCTTTAATCCAGGTTCACACCAGATTTAATCCAGGTTCACACAAGATTTAATACAAATTCACAACAGATATAATCCAGGTTCACACCAAAACTTTTTTTTTTTTACATTACTGTGTTAAACTAGATGATGAAGACCAGCACATTCTCTTTTCTCCTCTCCTCCACTTTTCTCCTCCTCCTCTCCACAGGGTGTTGCTGCGTCAGGACCTGATGCGTCAGCAGGCTCTAGAGGAGGAGCAGAAGGAGGCACAGCAGCAGCTCCGCTCAGCAGACTCCTCCTCCTCGTTGCCTGTCTCAGTAGGCGTGTCCTCCAACTCCAGACCTCCCGCTCAGGTTCCTGTGGAGGTGCTGAAGGTGGGAGGAGCTTAAAATATCCGTTAATATAAAGTTTGTTGTTCTTCTGATCGTCTAACGTTTCCCACAATGCACCTGTGCCTCAGGTGCAGACTCACCTGGAGAACCCGACCAGGTATCACATCGAGCAGGCACAGAGGCAGCAGGTGCGTCAGTATCTCTCAGCAAATCAGAGACCAGCTGCTCTCTCGCCAAGCCACTCCCCCCACCTGAGCTCCACCCCCGGGCTGAAACCAGTGGATGGCAAACAGGAAGTGAGAAAGACAAATACATAAACGATGTTACCATGACGACATGAAGTGGTCTAAAGATGGCCAACCTCTCCTGTCCTCTGATTGGTTAATTCAGATGGAAGAGACTGTCATTGATGACATCATCAGTTTGGAATCCAGCCTCAACGACAAGTTTCTGACACTGATGGATTCTGAACTTCAGATCGCAAACACGGTACGATCCAAAAATACATTTAATCCAGATTAAATCTGGATGAAATCAACCTGGTTTCAATCTGGATTAAATCTGGATGAAATCAGTGTGAACCTAGACTCAATGTGATGTGAACATTGTACTGAATCTGGTGTGAACCAGGAGTAAGGTTGTTGTGAATGTGTAGAACTGATGTGAATCTGGATTAAGTCGCTGTGTGTGTGTGTGTGTGAGAAACAGTGTGTGTGTGTGTGTGTGTGTGTGTGTGTGTGTGTGTGTGTGTGTGTGTGTGTGTGTGTGTGTGTGTGTGTGTGTGAGTGTGTGAGATAATGACGCTCACTGGGAGGGTTTTTCTGTTTCTTAAAGAGACGTTTCCTCATTTTTTAACAGTTGAAAAGAGAAAGAGGAAGAGAAGCCTCTCAGAGCCTGACTGTGTGAGTGTGTGTTGGTGTTTGTGTGTATGTGTTAGTGTGTGTTTATGAAATCATAAAAAGATGAGAATTTTAGTTTTACTTCCAGATCATGAGAAGAGGAGGATTAAACCTGAGGTAAACTCACTTTGTTTTAACGTGTGTGTGTGTGTGTGTGTGTGTGTGAGATAGAGAGAGAGAGAGAGAGAGAGAGAGAGAGAGAGAGAGTCTGTGTGTGTGCGTGTTCAGGACCAGACTGCTCCTGGTTTAGGTTCTGGTTGGACTGAGATGAATGGATGTCACTGCAGTGTGTGTGTGCTTGTGTGTGTATGTGTGTGACCTCTGACCTCTTTCTTATAATATCTGTGTAAAGCAGTGACAGAGCAGCTGTGTGTTAGACTGGATCATCATTATTGATCAGTAATAACTGCACACTAAACATGCCTTATTATTGCCATCTAGTGGCAGAGAGTATGTACTGCTCCCGCCTGACTGTTAATCTGTTTGAAAATAACACTTCTCAGAACTGTCTCTTTAAAATGTGAGTGAGTGTGTGTGTGTGTGTGTGTGTGTGCGTGCGTGCGCTCACGCACGCGTTTGTTACTGTGTGTGTGTGAGTGACATGATGCTCTGGATTTCGCCTGTCACACTCTGATTGATCAGTTTCTCCGTCAGCAGCTGATCGTGTCTTCTGATTGGTTGGTTTCAGTTGCCAGTGTCTGGTGCCATGTTGGATGTTTATGGCGGCAGTGGTGAGATGGCCACGCCCACCATCACCGTTAGCAACAGCTGCCCGGCAGAGTTGCACACAGTCAAGACGGAGCTGTGCGGTGGGTCACTGACACACACACACACACCAACAGTCTGCAGAGCTGACGTGTCATTGGCTGAGTGAAGCCCCTCCCATCACATTTTCCCTGTTTTCTGCTGAAAAATCTGTTCTTCACTTTCATGAGTCAGCATCACGACTTCCTGTAAATACACATGCACACACACACACTGGTCAGCTTACACTTCCTGTTCAGTGTTAACATGTTCCAGATGTTTTTTGATCTTTACAAAATAAAAGTACAAACGTCAACAGGAAGTGAACACTTTCCTTACAAAATAAAAGTACTGTGTCTAGTTTCAGCTCAAGGTTCACCTGCTGATCGTCTGTGTTTGTTTACACCTGTGATGTTTGTTTACACCTGTGATGTTTGTTCACGCCTGTGATGTGTGTTTACTCCTGTTGTAGAGGTGGAGACCAAAGCTCTGATCAAAGAGAGACAGAAGAAGGACAATCACAACCTCAGTGAGTTCTGTGTGTGTGTGTGTGTGTGTCTTCTTCTGTAGTTTTAACATACCTGTAGCTGAGGCTCCGCCCCCTCATTATAATTTTGTTGCTTGTGTTTCAGTTGAGAGGAGGAGGAGATTCAACATCAACGACCGCATCAAAGAGCTCGGAGCTATGGTGCCCAAATCTACAGAGCTGTCAGTGAATGCACCACCACTCACTCTCACACACACACACACACACACACACACACACACACACACACACACACACACACTGTCAGTGAACACACCACACACACACTGTCAGTGACACACACACTGTCAGTGAACACACCACCACTCACTCACTCACACACACACACAGACCACAGTACTAAATACTGCAGCAACTGCAGTATGGCTATATGATCAGGGGCGGGGCTTATCTGAACCCCTCTGTTTAGAGCTGTATGTTAAGGAGGCGTGGCCTGTGATGTGATTGGTCGCTCAGGGAGACGCGCTGGAACAAAGGAACCATCCTGAAGGCGTCGGTGGATTATATCAGAAAGCTGCAGAAGGATCAGCACCGAGTGCGAGACATGGAGGAGCGTCAGAGGAGGCTGGAGAGCACCAACCGCTCACTCATGCTGCGCCTCCAGGTGAGGAGCAGGAGGAGTAGTGTAACGCTGTCACTTGACTCTCAGCTGATGTTTGTTTGTGTTTCAGGAGCTGGAGCGTCAGGCTCATCTCCACGGCCTCTCCTCCTGTTCCTCCTCTTCCTCTCCTGCCCCCGCCTCTTCCTCCTCCTCTTCCTCCGCTCTGCTCTCCCCCTCTCTTCCTCTCCCCTTCTCCTCCTCCCCCTCCTCATCCCTGGTCACGCCCTCTCTGGATCTGGACGTGCTGAGCTTCGCGGAGCTAGACGAGCCTCAGACGTCGGCATCTGTCTTCTCGCCGGACCTGATGTGTGTGGGTGTGTCGGAGCTGACGGCACTGCATGGACTGAACCACCTGCTGATGGAGGAGGGGGCAGGAGGGGAGGGGTGTGACCCGCTGCTGTCCTGCGGAGCGTCCAAGAGCAGCAGCAGGAGGAGCAGCTTCAGCATGGATGAGGACCTCTGATAACATCATCACTCACACACACATCTGATTGGCCAGAGCTGGCGGCGGGACTTAAACCAACTGGGATATTTTTTTTATTTTTTGTATAGAAATATTTTTCAAAGATCATAGAACATCATGGTAACCATGGAAACATGTTATACTTCCTCCAGTGTAACCATGGCAACTGTCATGTTGTCTCATTTTTTTCATCTTGATTGAAAACGGGTTTTCAGTAGCGTCAGCGTTAGCAGCTGTTTTTACTCAGCTAGCATGCTACCAGCTAGCCCTCATCTGTGACATCACAGCAGGTTACCATGACAACCACAAATCCTGCTGTTACTTTGTATTCTGTTGGAGGTGAAAATGTAACAGAAACCTTCATCATCATCATCACTATCACTGTCAAACCTGTTTTTGTCCGATCAGAGCAAAGAAACTTCTCACTCAAACACTTAGACACACAACACAGTGATGACGTCATCACCGTGACAGTGACCTCGTCACAGCAACAGTGTGACGTTATCACAGTGTGAGAGTGTTAATGAAGCTCTGGATGACATCATCTTCAGGAAGTGATTTCACACTTGAGTCTTATTACCGTAGCAACAGTCATAAGAAGGGAATCATTAATGTTTAATGTTCATGTTAGTGTTTTTTTATAGATCAAACTTTTATAGAGAAATAAAATCAGTGAAGATCTGACTCTGTGTCTCTTTGACAGACAACAAATCATTCATCAGGTCAAAGGTCAGGAGGGGTCTGTAGTTATCACAGGATGTTGGAGTCCACTCTTTAGATGAACACCAGGGGGCAGTGTATCCAGCAACAACCCATCACTGTGTCTGTAATCATATTTAACCTCTGACCTGCTGATAGGCTCCGCCCCTTGGGTTTGAACGACCATGTGGAGAGTGTCTTTGATGTTGTATGTCCCAGAGGTCAGAGGTCAGGTGGCACTGTCATTTCAGCGATTTCCTGTTTCCTGTTTGGATGTTCTGGCACGTTTGCCTCCACCAACACACACTTTTCCTGTCCCTGCAGGAGCAACTTCCTGTCCCACCCAGCCCCGCCCCCCACCTCTGCTGTCAGTCACAGACAAACAAACAGTGGACAGAATACAGTGCAGTTCACACCAAACCCCACAGAGAAAATCAGTGATTTTAACATCACACACACAGGAGTTGTTGATCCACTGCTGCCTCCATCACTCAGTTCAAATGTCTGATTTTGTCATTTCGGCATTTAAAATCCTTAATTTGCATTTATGTCAGTGACACAAAGTGACCACACGAGGCAGCAGTAGACCAACAGCTCCTGTGTCCCTGTGAGCTCTCTGGTCTTTGGTGTGGGAGAGTGAGTGGTTTACAAACTTCAGTTTCCTGTTGTAAAAGTCTGTCCGGCAGTGAGATAAAGACTTGAACGTGTTTTAAAGGCATTGTAGACTTAAACTGACGCAGACTTTTAACCCTGAACTGTGTCTATGAGGCTAAATCCCAGCAAACATCAACAACTGTTAGCATGTTAGCAGCTGTTAGCTTACTTCAGCATATCTCAAGTTAAGCCCCGCCTATAACGCTGTTTACAGCAGCAGTTACACGATAATAATCTGATAAATTAACATCCACAGTGAGGCGATGATGTCATCCTGACGCTCCGCTCTGATTGGCCGCTTCATGAGGGGAAGCAGATGGAGCAACATTCCAGACAAATGTCCAGACAGTCGGACGATCCGCAGCAGTCCTGCAGTATCCCACAATCCAACACGGCCTGACACGCCTCCTCTGTACAAGCCGCCTCCACACAGCAGCTACAGCAGCCAACAGCAGCGTCACAGCAGCTGACCCCGCCCACTGCACACGCCAGACACTCCCCCACGGCCGAGCACATGGACAGCAGCTCACAGAAGAGACAGGCCAGGAGACAGTGGACACAACAGTCTGTGAGACAGAGATAACGGTCTGTGAGACAGAGATAACGGTCTGTGAGACAGAGACGCAACGGTCTGTGAGACAGAGACAATGGTCTGTGAGACAGAGACACAACGGTCTGTGAGACAGAGACACAACAGTCTGTGAGACAGAGACACAACAGTCTATGAAACAGAGACACAACAGTCTGTGAGACAGTTTAGTCTCAGTGATATTTATTTATTTATTTCTGTTTTTACACCTCGTAAACAAATTGATTTATTGATAAGTGACACTAGGTGGCGCTCTGTCTCCTCTGTCGTCACAGACCATAATAACTTGTGTGACTCTTTAAGATGACTCAGCATAAATTCACTATCACTCTTCGTCTACTGTGAACCTGCTTATTCTATAATGTCTGGGTCAAAGGTCAGGTCCCTGTCACGAAAACGCTGCGACAGTTTCTCTGACTACTGGTGGTGGGTGGAGTCATCTATGTCTCTGTGTCTGTCTGTCCAGCAGGGATAAGCTGAGCTGCACGTGCAGATAAACAGACGAGTCTGTCCCGCCACCACAGAGTAACATGTGACCACAGCTGCTGCAAAACATGACATGACATCACATGACCTCACAGACTGAACATGATTGGCTCACCATCTCCAGCAACTTCTTTGATGTGAGCAGCGTCGGTCTTTAAGGAGGCGGGGCCTTTAGAGGAGGAGAGACGCTTCTGATTGGTGCTCTGATGATGATGATGATGACAGGAGGACGACTGAAGAGGGGGCGGAGCACAAACGGGGGCGGTAGCCTCTGATGATGTGTCCACACCTGAGTGACACAGAGATGACATCAATCGATGACATCACACGTGTGGGGTATTTGAGGGCGGAGTCTGGGTGTCCTGCTCTCACCTGTGTGTTTGCGCTGTCCAGCAGCAGGGGGCTGCGGCAGCAGTGGAGCGATGTCATTGGTGGAGGAGGAGGAGCCTGTCACTGAGTCATCACTGAGGTCACCATCCTCTGACCTGTCAGAGAGAGGGGGTGGGGCCTCCTCTGCAGAAACAGGATGACAAGTTAACACATCGGTAACCATGGTGACCTGTGTGGACTGATGCAAGGTGAACGTGACCTCTGACCTCAGACACACCTCTAATGTCATGATGATCTCACCTGTCTTCTGATGTGGTAGCATCCCATTGGCCGTTGGCTGAGTCAAGATGCTCTCTGATTGGTTTGATTTCTTGTCGGCTCCACCCCCAGTGATGTCACCGCAGTGCGATGATGTTGTCTCCATTATGCTGCTGCAACAATATAACAACAGTGTTCAAACCTGGGGGGTATTCCATCAAGCAGGCTAAAGGCAAAGCCAAGCTTAAATGGCCAAGTCTGGCTAATATGAGTGAGAGTTTGGTTCCATCAAAGAGGCTGAGATTAGCCCCAACTCAGTAACCATGGAAACTATGACTCTGGCTAAGCCTCAACCATGGCCTAGCCATAATTGTGGCTCAGGTTTCCGTTCCATCAATCTGAGCCTCAACCCTGTTCCACTAAGGTGGCTAATGTGAATGCCAGCCAAGTAACCATGGTAACTTATGCTGCCGGGCAAACCTGGTCTGTAGCAGGCTAAAAGTGAAGCTTAGCACCATCTATGATCCAATAGACAGAAACAGAGACACACACAACTGTCATGGAATGATAAAATAATATGTAAAACATAAAATATATAACAAAATGTATTTAAGAAATTATTTAGACTAATAATTATTTATTATATATAAGTACATGAAATAACATTATCACCAAAATAAAATATAAGACACAAATAAGACACAAATAAATACAAAATTAAACTAATTAGCAAAAAATAAATATAATTATAATAATTATTATTATTATAATAAATATAATAAAAGGAAATTTAAAGAGATCATCATTCTTTTGATGTAACAAGGGTTAGGGCCTCCGATTGATAGGAGATAGATGATTGATTTGCTGTCACCTGCATTCACTTACTGTAATTGTGTCCTCGTCTCCATTGAATTGCTTGATTTGCTAAATGATTCTAGATAAATAATAACTGTTTTACAATCAATAGATCTGTCATATGATTATTTCCTATAGAATGATAACCAACATTGCATTTCTTCATGTAATAAACTACCATCAATTGTATGATAAATGTGATGAATATCACGTTCTAACATTACTACTAGGGCTGACAAATGATAAAATATGGAGAATTTACATAAATTGCAGTGAAACAATAATTTTATTTACATTTAATTATGTTCATATAAATGTTACTTATTAGGGCTGTCTTTTTGTTCTTCGGGGATTTGGTTGCATTAATAGGTCCACATAATTGATTAGTTAACAAAAACCATCAAGAAATCAATTGGTAGATTATTGTCTACATATATTTTGTCCCTTTGATGTAGGATTTATATAACATGATGATGCTGAAATACTTCATTTTCTTTGTCACTTACGCATTCAGCCTGTCGGCAATATTCTGCCACGCCACATCCCTGGCTTTATTGATTGCTGAGGTACTGCCCTTCTTTCAGATTATGTGGATGTAATCCTCATATACCTCCATGAGGAGAACATCTCTGCACACTCTTTTCCCTTGCTTTTTGGCATTTTTCACAGTTTCCGTGCTCGACTAGAATGGGCTTTTTATTTTGCCTGTGGGCGTGCACAAGTTGAGGTTTAACAGTTGAGGCTTGACTAAGCGTCAGGTGGAGCCAGCTGATTTCACTTGATGGAACGACTTGGAGCTAGATTGGGAGGTGGAGCTTAGTCAAGCTTCAAGCTTACACCTAAGTCTAGCAATTCTTTGCTACATTGATGGAATACCCCTGATGTGAATATGTCCTCTCTTTCAAATCTATGGAAGCCTAGCGGTGCCACAGATAGTTTGAGACAAAGGCCACTTTTCCACTACGCTCCACCACCTCACCTCCTCCACATCTCCACCTCCTCACCTTACATTTAATAACCATTTTTTAATTTTCAGATGTTTGATTCTCTTTGAATATGAAAAACAAAGCCTGACAACAGTTAAACAGTTAAAGAGCTTAACAGTTAAACAGCGTAACAGTTAAACAGTTAAACAGTTAGTTTAACAGTTTAACAGTTAAACAGTTACTGAAGGAACACATCAGCGAGTCGTTTCTTCACCTTCATCAAGAAAATAACTTTTCAAAAACAACTACAGCTCAACAACTAACAACAGGAATGGAGATTAAAATCTATATTGTAACGAGTATAAATGAATGTAAACATTGATGATAAAGTGATAAAAGCATTAACATTAATATGAATTATTTTACTTTAAAATGTCAGAGAAGAAAAGTTTGTACCTGGTTCTTTACTTTTCTTTCTTTCTTTCTTTCTTTCTTTCTTTCTTTCTTTCTTTCTTTCTTTCTTTCTTCTTTTCCGTCTTCTTCTCTTTGTGAAACTTCGTCTCTTTTCACATCAAACTCATCACAGTTTTGTCTCAGACGAGCGTGTGTGTATGTGTGCGCTACAGTGACGTCAGAGGGTCTGCAGGAGGCGTGTGTGTGTGTGTGTGATAGAGCGAGAGGGACAGACAGAGCGATAGAGCGTGTGTGCTGCTCTCTGCTGGACGTACTTTGATCTGCAGGTGGTTCAGAGCAACAGGGGGCGCTGCAGCTGCTGCTTTGCTTTTCCCGTTCAGAAGAAGAAGAAGAAGAAGAAGGAGGAGGAGGTGGAGGAGGAGGAGGAGAGGAGAGGAGACAAAGAGATGAAGATAAAATGACTGTGATTCTTCATCATGGTGAGTCTGATTAAACACTGGACCCAGACCTGGACTTGGACCTGGATCACAGCATGGCTCTACATCCGCGTCCAAGTCCGGGACTGGTCTCAGTTGTGCCGGCTCTTTATGCCAGTCCGCTACTAGAGGCGGATCAGTCTGATCCAGATTGTGTTTCAGAGATCTGCAGTTTATTATTTATAAACTTATTTATTATTATTTCTCCACGAGCAGAACAAGAACTGACTAAGTTCTCCGTATCTGATCCAGGTATCAGCTGGTTATTATCCAGATAACTCCAGGTTTAACGCTGGTTATTATCCAGATAACTCCAGGTTTAACGCTGATTATTATCCAGATAACTCCAGGTTTTAACGCTCCAGATAACTCCAGGTTTAACGTTGATTATTATCAGGTTTATGGTTATTATCCAGATAACTCCAGGTTTAGCGTGATTATTATCAGATAACTCCAGGTTTAAGCTGGTTATTATCCAAATAACTTCAGGTTTAACTTTGGTTATTATCCAGATAACTCCAGGTTTAACTCTGCTTATTATCCAGATAACTCCGGGTTTAACTCTGGTTATTATCCGAATAACTCTGGTTATTATCCAGATAACTCCAGGTTTAACTCTGGTTATTATCCATATAACTTCAGGTTTAACTCTGGTTATTATCCAGATAACCTCAGGTTTAACTCTGGTTATTATCCAGATAACTTCAGGTTTAACGCTGGTTATTATCTAGATAACCTCAGGTTTAACTCTGGTTATTATCCAGATAACTTTAGGTTTAACGCTGGTTATTATCCAGATAACCTCAGGTTTAACTCTGGTTATTATCCAGATAACTTTTAGGTTTAACTCTGGTTATTATCCAGATAACCTCAGGTTTAACTCTGGTTATTATCCAGATAACTTTTAGGTTTAACTCTGGTTGTTTAACCCAGTGTAACGAAACCATGGTAATGGATGATGAGATGATGATGTTTATTGTTTCAGTCTGAGGAGGTGACAGGAGCAGAGCGAGGTCCACAAGAGGAGGAGAGAGAGGGAGGAGAAGTTGAAGGTGAAACAGGAGGAGGGGTTGCCATGGGAACCCCCAAATCTCCTGTTTATTGTGTCTGCAGGAAACCAGACATCAACCGTTTCATGATGTAAACAAAGATTTTCTAAATATAAACATCTGTAAACAACAACAACAAACATCAACACTAACCTGTGTGTGTGTGTGCGTGTGTGTGTGTGTGTGTCAGTGGGTGTGACAGTTGTACTGAGTGGTTTCATGGAAGTTGTGTTGGAGTTTCAGAAAAAGCAGCTAACGCCATCAGAGTGTGGTACTGTCCATCCTGTAGAGGTCAGTGTAACACAAACGGTCATCTGTGTGTGTGTGTGTTAGCATTAGCTGTGTTAGCTGTGTCTTCTCTGTCTCTGCAGATAAAGACTCGTCTCTGGAGATAAAATTCCGTCCAAAGAAAAACAAGGAGAAGGTGGAGAAAGAGGCGGGGCCAGAGAGCGACGACAAACCTGATGGAGAAAGAAGCCCCACCCCTCAATCCAAGATGGACAAGAGGCATGTGTCACAGGTAACCAAGCAACTCCTCAGCGTCCAGGATATTCAGGGTCCAGGTCATGTGACTTACTTCCTGTTTCAGATCAAACGCTCGGCGAGGATGTGTGGCGAGTGCGACGCCTGCCTCAGGACAGAAGACTGCGCTCAGTGCGACTTCTGTAAAGACATGAAGAAGTTCGGAGGTCCCAACAAAATCCGACAGAAGTGTCGACTCCGTCAGTGCGAGGTCCGAGCACGGGTGAGTCAGAGGAGGGCGGGTCCAAGGGCTGGTTTTGTTTCATGAAAGATGGATAACACCCTGGACAGTAGAAGGGAGTCCGGTCCAGACTGTGGTCCAGACTTTGGTCTAGACTCCGGTCCGGACTCTGGTCCAGACTCCGGTCCTAATATTGTGACTATGACATCATCTCGTCTCTGAGCAGAAGATGCTTCGTGTCAAAGATGAAGAGATGGGGCGGAGTGGCAGCAGGGGGCGGGGCCCACTGAGGAGAGGGACGGGGCATCTTACGGAGGAGGACGACGACGATGACGAAGAAGAGGAGGAGGAGGAGGCGGGGTTTAGTGAGAGCGAGCTGGAGCTGTACGAGCAGTACAGAGCTGCTGGATACGTGGACCTGGTCAGTGTGTGTGTGTGTGTGTGTGTGTGAGAAGATAGTCACTTCTTGTGTGTGACATGTGTCTCTGTGTCTCTCAGGTGTGGCAGAGCGAGGACGAGGACACTCAGTCAGACTCTGTGAGGAAAAAGGCGGTGAAGGTGAAGCACGTGAAGCGTCGAGAGAAGAAGCCAGAGAAGAAGGTGAGAACATGATGATGTCACTGATGATGTCACTGCTGATGTCACTGAAGACACACTTCTGAAGACACACTCCTGTCCTGTAGAAGTCTGTGTCTGTCCCTAAAGAGGAGGTGAAGCCGCGGCGTCACAAAGTGAAGCAGCGTCACAAGGAGCGCGTGCGACACAGTGAGCGGGCTGGAGAGGGCGGAGTTAAAGAGGTGGGCGGGGCCACGAAGCAGTGCCTGGGTCCTGGATGCGTTGAACTGGCGAGGACAAACTCTAAATACTGTTCTGACGACTGTGGCATGAAACTCGCTGCCAAGTGAGTCTCACTGTCTTACTGTCCAACCGTCACTCCTGTAAATGTCTCTCGGTGTCTGACCGTATGTGTCTCTGTGTCCCTCAGTCGTATCTATGAGATCCTTCCTCAGAGGATCCAGCAGTGGCAGCAGAGTCCCTGTGTGGCTGAGGAAATGGGGCGGAGACAGCTGGAGCGAATCAGGAGGGAGCAGCAGGCGGCGAGGCTCCGCCTCACACAGATGGAGAAGCGTTTCCACGAGCTTGAAGGAATCATCGCTAACGCTAAACTGCAGCAGGTCCAACAGCACGAGGAGGTACGAGGACAGATGTTTTCATCATTCATTCACAGAAGCAGCAGGGGGCGCTAAAGTACTGTACGTTCATCCATTCATCTGTTCTCAGACGTCTTTGTTTTTGTCCACAAACCAAAATGATTTCTTTGTTTTTATGGAGCAAAGAAACCAGAACATATTCACATTTAAGAAGCTGAAAAGAAGCTGTCTGTCTGTCTGTCTCCTGTCTGTCTGTCTGTCTGCAGGTGGCTGAAGGTGATGGGGACGACACAGACCTTCAGATCTTCTGTGTGTCATGCAGTCACCCTGTCAACCCCAAGGTGGCGCTGAGACACATGGAAAGATGCTACGCTAAAGTCAGTGCTAAAGACACATCTGGATTTGTTTTTTGAATACATAAAAATGTACCTATATTCATATTTTCCTGTCTGTCCCACAGTATGAGAGTCAAACATCATTCGGGTCCATGTACCCAACACGTATTGAGGGGTAAGTTGACTGTCTGTCTTTCACGTACTTGTGTGTCTCTCACGTGTGTCCCTCTCATGTGTCGCTCACGTGTGTCTCTCTCTTATGTGTGTCTCTCACGTGTGTCCCTCACATGTCCCTCATGTGTGTCTCTCACGTGTGTCTCACATACTTGTGTCCCCCTCTCATGTGTCCCTCACGTGTCTCTCATGTGTTCCTCACATGTCTCTCTCTCTCATGTGTCCCTCACATGTGTCTCTCACGTGTGTCTCTTGCGTATGTCTCTCACATACTTGTGTGTCTCTCACGTGTGTTTCTCACGTGTCCCTCACGTGTCTCTTGCGTGTGTCTCACATACTTGAGTCCCCCTCTCATGTGTCTCTCTCATATGTGTCCCTCTCATGTGTCCCTCCGTGTCCCTCATGTGTGTCTCTCTCATGTGTCCCTCACGTGTCTCTCATGTGTTCCTCACATGTCTCTCTCTCTCATGTGTCCCTCACACATGTCTCTCATGTGTGTCTCTTGCGTATGTCTCTCACATACTTGTGTGTCTCTCATGTGTGTCCCTCATGTGTCTCTCACGTGTCTCTTGTGTGTCTCTCACGTACTTGTGTCTCTCACATGTGTCTCTCACATACTTGTGTGTCTCTCACGTGTGTCCCTCATGTGTCTCTCACGTACTTGTGTGTCTCTCACGTGTGTTCCTCTCATGTGTCTCTCTCTTATGTGTCTCTCATGTGTCCCCCTCAGAGCCACCCGGTTGTTCTGCGACGTCTACAACCCTCATAGTAAGACATACTGTAAACGGCTGCAGGTCTTATGTCCTGAACACTCCAGAGACCCAAAGGTTTGTCTCCGCCCACATGATGTGATGTCACGACATGTGTCCATCTGAAATGATGATGTGATGAAATGTGACATCCTTGTCGTCCACCGTGGTCAGGTCCCAGCAGACGAAGTGTGTGGTTGTCCTCTGGTGAAGGACGTGTTTGAGCCGACGGGAGACTTCTGCCGCGTCTCAAAGAGGAAGTGTAACAAACATTACTGTTGGGAGAAACTACGACGAGCCGAGGTTGACCTGGAGAGAGTCCGAGTGGTAACGACACGTCACCCATGCCGCCGCCACCATCACTGACCACATGGTGTCACTGTCTCTGTCCTCACATGGTGTCCCTGTCTCTGTCCTTCAGTGGTACAAACTGGACGAGCTGTTCGAGCAGGAGCGGAACCTGAGGACGGCCATGACCAACCGAGCCGGACTGTTAGCTCTGATGCTGCACCAGACCATCCAACATGACCCCATCACCACTGACCTGCGCACTGCCAAAGACCGCTAGACGGGTGGGGACAGAGGAACAGAGGGACAGGAGGAGACACAGACCATCCATGCAGAGAGACAGGAGGGGACATAGAAACACTAATATTCTGGGATTTTAAACCAACACAATGCATTATGGGAAACGGAGTCCTACAGCACATTATATATATCTTCAGAAACTATGTGTGTGTGTGTGAGAGTGTGTACATCATCAGCTGTTTTTTAAACAACAGTGTTAAACTACATTACCCACAATCCTCTCCAACGTGAGGCTGCATTGGTCAGACTGATGGCCAGTTTAATAGGAACACAACACTGCAGTTCTTTTTTAATTATTATTATTGTTGATTTCCCCGAGGGAACCTCCCAAAGGGATCAATAAAGTCGTCTGTCTGTCTGTTATCAGTGTTTTTACACTTTATATTGTCGTCATTGTTGTTGTTGTTCCTGATTCTAACTGTTTTAAAAATTTTTTTTTCTGTCTTGAAAGTGTCTTTTTTATACATATATATATTTATTTTGTTTCATTTCATAGAAACTAAATAAACAAGAGAAAAGGTCCACCGAGAAACATTTACGTTTGTGTTGATTCTCACCCAAAACATTCATATATTTAATAAATAAGTAACGTTTTAAACATGACAATAAGCAAAGACATGAAACAATAATGACCTGTATTTGAATATTTATATTCATATTCACACATTTCTCTGAAGAAGACAATGTTTTTATATACTATATATTTATATTTTTATGTCTGAGGGTGAATAACCGCAGTGAACTAACCATTATTGAACCATTTATCACATTATTTATTATCATATTACATCATTATCATTATTTCAGATGTAACATGTATGTGTAGAGAAGTTGTGGTTTGAATATTATAGTCACAGAGCAGAATGAATTTATGTGGGAAAATAATTAATAACAAGATATTGTTTAATCCGGTTTATTTTAAAAGTATTGTTGGGAGAAATAAAGTCCAAAAAACTACAGATCTTTCCAACATGTAAAGACAGCAGCACAAGTATGTGAACCTAGTTATTTAAGTTTCTACCTTGAGATCATATAGAGCTAGTAACAATACTCTGACGTCAGTAGGTGGTGACCGCCCGGTGACGTCATGTCGGCGCGACAGTTGTGTTTGCGCTGAGCAGCAAAAAGAGAAGAAAAAGGGAGGAAAATAAAAGAAACAAAAGGAGGTGAGTTTGTTCTTCACTGTTTATCTGCGGCACGTTAGCATGATAGCGGCTAACTGACCCAGGTCCTGGTCCTGGTTTGGGTCTCGGTTCAGGGCCTGGTTCTGGTATCGGCTCATGCTTTAATGTCTTTAATGTGATTCTGGTCTGAGAGGAAATAAGAAGAAAAGTCCAGTTTACGTTGAGACGCAGCGTCGGTGACGTTACCAACTACGCATTTCCCTCCAGATTGAATCAACTTTATTTAATGAGAACTTTAATAACAACGTTACAAAGAACAGGAAGAAGAAGATGGAGGATTTAAAGAACTTTCATCACAGAAGAGGCTGTGATGATGACGACGACGATGACGTCAGCAGCTTCACTGTCACCAGAATCACCAGATTAACCAGAATAACCAGCTCTGCTTCACACACAGTTAACACTTGTTTCATGTTCTGCTTTTTTATAGCAGGAACTGAATATATTCAAGTTATTGGCTCATAATAAAAATTGTTTGTTTTTTGTTGCCACAGAATCAGATTCTTATATAAATTCAAGGTAAGGGTCTTGATGTACCGAGGTGGCCATCTTGTGTTGAATGTCACAGTGACCTGCGCGATTATTTTCACAACATCATAAAATATTGATCAGTGTTTGTCAAACCTGAAAACGATGATATTCTCAAAAGTCTTGTGTGAAGCAAAGAAACCAGGAAATATTCACATTTAAGAAGCTGAAAAATCATCACACAAACTGGTTTGAAATATTTAAAGGTGACATTGATTGCTTTTATCACACATATATGTTAGTTATGGAGGTCTACTTACATATATTAACTTGTTTTCATGGTTAAAAACCTCCTAATCGCTGCAAATGAGGCAATCAAAATATCTCCTCACTGACACTCTCGTCAGCCACACCGTTTCAGACCAAAATCACACCCCCAGAACGTGGACTGTGTTGTGATTGGCCAGCCAACGAGACCTTTCCCACTGTCCTGTGATTGACCAGGTACCTGGCAGTGACGTAATAGATAGGCCAGCTCTCAGATACACAGCTCCCCCTCTGGCACGGTGGATTCTCTGCATCTCAGCAGCTACAACGAGAGTAGTTCTTCTTCTTCTGCGGTTGAATGTACGCAACAGGATGTGCCCGGACTAGTGCCCGCACTAGTCCGGCAACAGGATGTGCCCGGACTAGTGCCCGCACCAGGAGGCGCTACGGTGGTGAGAGGAGTGGTGAGGATTTCTGATGACAACATCAAATTACGGGAGTGCCGATCCACTTCGCAGAGTTCAGGAAAACAATACAACACTATTTTCTCAGCAGTGGCTGAACTGTTTGTTCTGAAACGTTAAGGTTTCATAAACGAGGTAATGACGCAGATACACAAACGCAGCGTCAATTGGAGCTTCCGGTCTATGTCGCCTTTAAAGAAAAGTAACACTCAGACCGGTGAATTGATTGTCAGATTGTCATTCATTTGGTAATTCGTTACTAATCGATGAATTGTGGTAACCCTAGAAGAAACCAACGAAGAAGAGGAAATGTCTGTGTAGGCCACCGTAGTTCCCTCACACACTTCAAGTCTCATAATTAGATGTCATTCATTTTGTTTGCAGTCACAGTTTAATCAGACTAAGATCGTAGTCTAACTAAGTGTATACAGTCCCTAAAAATCCAGCTAAAACTAGCTGGATTTTAGTCAGACTAACGTGTTTGCATGACATTACATAAGTTGAATTGTTGTCTTTGAACATGAATGTGAACACATGAAATTCATTCATTCCAAATAATCATTATTTTTAAAAAAACAAATAATATAAACGTCTAAAATGGACTAATGAGTCATCTGAAATAGTGATGAGTCACTTTTAAAATATGTGTTTTCAGAGATGCAGTCTGGACCAGATCGTCCAGGATCTGGACTGAAGTCTGTCAGGAGATCTCCGCGTCTGTCTCCTGAGGTTAGTAACACACATACACACATACGCGTTTACCAGGCTAACAGGGGACTGTCATTCTTTACTCACTAACAGGGGACTTCTGGTTTCTGGTCATTTTTAAACAAAAACAAAAGCATAGGAAACACACACACTCACACAGACAGTTTGACTCTGTCTCATTAATGTTCAGTCCTGATGGTTAAAGGATGAAACAGAAACTCTGTCTGTGGTGTTAATAAACAATAAAGTTAAAGGGGTAGTTCATGTTTTTGCTTTTTTTTTTTGAAAATCAGTGATTTTAAAATCACAGAGACACAGTCGTTGATTCACTGCTGCCTCCGTCACTAAGTTCAAATGTCTTATTTTGTCACTTCAGTGTTTGAAATCCTGAAGGTTCAGATTTACCTCAGTGACACAAAGTGACCACACGAGGCAGCAGTGGATCAACAACTCCTGTGTGCTGTGATGTTAAAATCACTGATTTTCTCTATGGACTTTGGTGTGGGAGAGTGAGTGGTTTATAAACTTCAGTTTCCTGTTGTCTAACAGTGAGATAAAGACATGAAGGACAGACTGTCAACTACATGTTTTCTGATTGTAAATGTAAATGATGTCAGAAAACATTGAAAAAAACAAAATCCACCTTTTAACTTGATTTTCTGTCAATGAATGACATTTGTGTCACATGACCAACATCAGCTGGTTGATCAATTAAAAACAACATGAAGCAGCTCCCTGAGGGACGCCATATTTAATTATTAAACATTTATGTGAGTGTGTGTGTGTGTGTGTGTGTGTGTGTGTGTGTGTGTGTGTGTGTGAGCAGCTGTCAATCATCCACCTGAGCTGGACTTTGGACATCTGTGTCCTCACCTGCTGTGTCTCAGTGTGAAGGACAGATGTGTTTCTCTTGTCTTTCAGAGCAGCGCTGGTCTAGGAAAGGAGTTGAGGAAAGGAGGCAGCAGCCTGCAGGAGGTGAAGAGGAAAGGAAGGATGGAGAGGAGCCGAGAGGAGGAGCTGAACAACAGTCTGAAGAAACTGGTAAACAAACAAACAAACAAACAACATCTGTGTGTGTGTGTGTGTGTGTGTGTGTGATTATTTAATTCAGTAAATATGTGTGTGTGTGTGTGTAGGACCTGTCCTGCAGATCAGCTGTTGATGGGACAGGCCTTGTCTTCTCTGACATCTTCACTCATCACAAGAACCTATGGGCCCAGGTACACACACACACACACACACGCACACACACACACACACACACACACACACACACACACACACACACACACACACACACACACACACACACACACACCAACAGTGCAACAGTGCAACAGTGCTGAACATTTGTGTAACGTTTGAATGGATTTAGAATCATGGTTTTTACAAACACAGGTGTGTGCTCTCTGAGTGATCTGGGGGGTATTCCATCAACGTAGCTAAGAATTGCTAGACTTAGGTGTAAGCTTGAAGCTTGACTAAGCTCCACTTCCCAATCTAGCTCCAAGTCATTCCATCAAGTGAAATCAGCTGGCTCCACCTGACGCTTAGTCAAGCCTCACCTGTTAAGCCTCAACTTGTGCACGCCCACAGGGAAAATAAAAAGCCCATTCTAGTCGAGCACGAAAAATGCCGAAAAGCAAGGGAAAAGAGCGTGCAGAGATGCTCTCCACAGCGGAGCAAACCCTCCTCATGGAGGTATATGAGGATTACAGCCACATAATCTGAAAGAAGGGCAATACCATGGCAATCAATAAAGCCAGGGATGTGGCGTGGCAGAATATTGCAGACAGGCTGAATGCGTAAGTGACAAAGAAAATCAAGTATTTCAGCATCATCATGTTATATAAATCCTCCTTCAAAGGGACAAAATATATGTAGACAATAATCTACCAATTGATTCCTTGATGGTTTTTGTTTTAAACTAATCAATTATGTGGATCTATTAATGCAACCAAATCCCTAAAATAAAAAGGAAAATTCCCAAAGAACAAAAAGACAGCCCTAATAAGTAACATTCATATGAACATAATTAAAATAACATTATTGTTTCACTGCAATTTATGTGAAATGCTCCATATTTTATCATTTGTCAGCCCTAGTAGTAATGTTAGAACGTGATATTCATCACATTTATCAACTGCTTGTTATGCAAATCAATGGGATAGTTTTCATTTATTTCCTGCATGGCCAATTGTATAGAATTGATATCATTTTCATTTAAGCCTGTCATTTTTACATGCTGTATTTGTGCTACTTCTGTATTTTGTCCCAGATGCTATATGTTGAATTGTTGTATTTTCATCTTATTTTATGTAAAGCACTTTGAATCACCTTGTGCTAAAATGTGCTATATAAAGTTGCCTTGCCTACATTTTTGATAATAATAGGCTACATTTAATCAACGTATTTTACATGACTCATCACATTTATCATACAATTGATGGTAGATTATTACATGAAGAAATGCAACATTGGTTATCATTCTATAGGAAATAATCATATGACAGATCTATTGATTGTAAAAAAAAGAAGTTATTATTTATCTAGAATCATTTTAGCAAATCAAGCAATTCAATGGAGGATATGAGGAGAACATCTCTGCACGCTCTTTTCTCTTGCTTTTCGGCATTTTTGACAGTTTTCGCGCTCGACTAGAATGGGCTTTTTATTTTCGCTGTGGGCGTGCACAAGTTAAGGATTAACAGGTGAGGCTTGACTAAGCGTCAGGTGAAGCCAGCTGATTTCACTTGATGGAACGACTTGGAGCTAGATTGGGAAGTGGAGCTTAGTCAAGCTTCAAGCTTGACTAAGTCTGGCAATTCTTAGCTACGTTGATGGAATACCCCCATGGTGTGTGTTTGATGTCGTTGTTGTTGTTGTTGTTGTTGATGTTGACAGTCATGTGGAGAGTCCAGACAGAGTGACGTCCATCATGAAGGAGCTGCAGACTCAGGAGCTTCTGTCTCTCTGTGTCACAGTGAAGGTGAGCAAAGGACAAACATCTGTGATTAACTGTGACTGAGAAAAAAAAAAAAAGAATTATTTGCCTGATTTTATCTGTGTTACTTCATGTCACGGAGTGGGACTGAAGTATTGTGCATGCACGTGCACTGATGTGGTTTGGAACACACAACCTCCTGATCTGGAATCAGACGCTCTCTGTTGCACATACAGACCGACAGAGGCTTGTTGTGTGAATGGGGAGAAGTCTACCATCTCTGATTGTTATTATTATGTTTTAGCCCAGAGAAGCAACAGAAGAAGAGCTGCTCCTCGTCCACACGTGAGTCCACCACTGTCTTCTAACCATCACCCACTGTCCATTACTGTCTTCTAACCATCACCCACTGTCCACTACTGTCTTCTAACCATCACCCACTGTCCACTACTGCTGTCTTCTAACCATCACCCACTGTCCACTACTGTCTTTTAACCATCACCCACTGTCCACTACTGTCTTTGAACATCACCCACTGTCCACTACTGTCTTCTAACCATCACCCACTGTCCACTACTGTCTTCTAACCATCACCCCGTCCACTACTGTCTTTGAACATCACCCACTGTCCACTACTGTCTTCTAACCATCACCCACTGTCCACTACTGTCTTCTAACCATCTCCCACTGTCCACTACCGTTCTCTGTCTTTTAGGAAACAGTATGTGGACGTGATGAGGTCGACTCAGACGATGTCAGAGAGTGAACTACACACACTGTCTGACAAATATGACTCTGTGTATCTGCATCCTGTAAGAACAAACACACACACACACACACACACACACAGTAATGACAGTAAAGACCAACGTGTGTGTGTGTGTGTGTGTAGGAGTCCTTCCAGGTGTGTGTGTTGGCTGTAGGTTCAGTCCTCCAGCTGGTCGATCAGGTGATGACCTCTGAACTCAGAAATGGATTTGCTGTCATCAGGTAACATCGTGTGGGGGTGTGGGTGCGGGTGTGTGTGACTCGCGTGTGTGTGACTCGCGTGTGTGTGTCTGTGTCTCAGACCTCCAGGTCACCACGCTCAGACCAGCGAGGCAAACGGCTACTGCATCTTCAACAACGTGGCGATTGCTGCGCGATATGCTCAGAACACACACTCTGTTAAAAGGTAGGTGTGTGTGTGTAGGGGTGGAGCTGTGGGGCTATCACAAGTGTGGATTCATGGTCTGGATGTTGTCAAAATGCCTCAAATACTAATAACAGATATCATTTTGAAGGACTTGCTCAGTAATTTATTTCTGAAGAATTTATTTTTGTGGATTAAAGAGTAGAGTTCAGAAGCTTAACCAGGTGTATTTGACCTTTGACCTGGTTAAACCTGTGTTTGCTCTTCTGCTTCATGTCCAAAACTAACTATCTATGACGTGTGTGTGTGTGTGTGTGTGTGTGTCAGAGTGTTGATAGTGGACTGGGACGTCCATCATGGTCAGGGGATCCAGTACGAGTTCCAGGACGACCCCAGGTAAAGTGTCTGTCTATTCTTGGTTTCACAAACGTCTCACTGTCCTCCCCAGTGTCCTGTACTTCAGTGTCCACAGGTACGAGCAGGCGTCCTTCTGGCCTCACCTGCTGGAGTCTGCTGGTGGGTTTGTGGGCAGTGGACAAGGCGAGGGGCGGACCATGAACGTGGCCTGGGACAAGGTGAGACTGTGTGTCCACAGAATTCACCTGAAAAACACGTTTACAAAAGACGTGTGTAATAAAATCTACGTCACATGATCACGTGTTTATCTCAGTTTGAGACTTTCCTAACAGGAAACTGACGTTTGTAAACCGCTCTCTCTCCCACACCAAACCCCACAGAGAAAATCAGTGATTTTAACGTCACACACACAGGAGTTGTTGATCCTCTGCTGCCTCCATCACTAAGTTCAAATGTCTTATTTTGTAAAATTCGGCTTTTATAATTCTTTGTTCAGATTAACCTCAGTGACACAAAGTGACCACACGAGGCAGCAGTAGACCAGCAGCCCCTGTGTCCCCGCAAGCTAAAATCACTGGTTTTCTCTATGGGGTTTGGTGTGGGAGAGTGAGTGGTTTACAAACTTCAGTTTCCTGTTGGAAAAGTCTGACTAACAGTGAGATAAAGACTTGAACATGTGACGTGGAGATCGTAGACTTAAACGATTTTATGAGAATCTTTTACGAGGCTAAAATATGTTCTCCAGACACTGGTTCTCAGCAGCAGGGGGCGCTCACAGCACAGTGGGCTCTGACTATGCGTTTGTGCCTCATTCACACTCCGAATAATCTGAATGTAAAGTTTTGTTGTCATTCAGACGCAGATGAAAGATGCTGATTACATCACTGCTTTTCAACAACTGCTTTTGCCTGTAGCCTACGAGGTAACACGCACACACACACACACACACACACAGAGGAGGAAATGTGTTCATCCAATATGACTTACTGTACTGTGTGTGTGTGTCAGTTTCAGCCTCAGCTGGTTCTGGTCTCTGCTGGATTTGATGCTATTGTTGGAGACGAGAAGGTAAAACCTCAGACCTCATGTCAGTGATGACTGTGTTTCTATGACGACCTCTCACTGTGTGTGTGCAGGGGCAGATGTGTGTGACTCCTCAGTGTTTCCATGTTCTCACTCACATGTTGATGAGTTTGGCTGAAGGCCGACTTGTTCTCGCTCTCGAGGTAAAACCACACACACACGTATGTAAATTGTTGTGGTGGTGAAAGGTCAGAGGTCATTATGACATGATCATGACCTGTTACTGTGTGTGTGTGTGTGTGTGTGTGCAGGGAGGTTATAACCTGCAGTCCACAGCAGAGGGCGCTGCAGCCTGTGTCAGTGCTCTGCTGGGAGGAGCCTGTCCTCCTCTGACTCCGCCCACGGCTCCATCTTTCAGGTAACACCTGTGTACAGTAGGTTCTCCTCAGTTAGTGTGAGACATGTCGTAACTTCCTGTCTGTGTCTCTTTGTCAGTGCACTGAAGTCCATCAGTGAGAGTGTCTCTGCTCTGTGTCCACACTGGACATGTCTGCAGCTGCTAGGTAACACACACACACACACACACACCAGAGGACATGCCTCCGTCTCTGTTTGCGTCATGTCTCTTCCTGTTTCCTGTGCAGAAGGCGTCCCATTGGCTGATATGGCCGTCATCAGAGCAACAACCAATGACGAGCGCTTTCAGCACAGTGGGGCCGCCTCCTCTGTTGCCACGACGACAGGACTGGTTTACGACGAGCGTATGATGGAGCACCTGAACATGTGGGACAGGTGAGTGGGTCTCCTGTCACGTGACAGTGCTTACATGACGTAGCATTAATGCGCAACGTGTGGTCAGACATCATCCAGAGCAGCCGCAGAGAATCGCCCACATCTACGCCAGACACCAGGCGCTCGGACTGGTCCACCGCTGCACACGTATCCCAGCACGCCTCGCGACGAAGGAGGAGCTCACCATGTGTCACAGGTATGTGCACACTATGACCGGCAGGACCGTCACTATGACGACTGTGGCTAGATTACCACGACTACCTCGATTACCAAGATTACCATGACTGCCTGTGTGTTCCTCAGTGAGCGTCTGGTCCAGCTGATCAGCTCCTCTTCACTGATGAAGAACAGAGATCTTCACAGACTCAGTGAAGAGTTTAACTCTATCTTCATCAACAACCAGAGCTTCAGTTGTGCTCAGCTCGCTGTCGGAGGCTGCTTTGCCGCCGTGGATGCCATCATGAGCGGAGAGGTGAGAGGTGAACACAGGTTAACGCAGGGTGAGTGGGTGGGGTCTAACAGTCTCTGTTTATGTGTTTGGTCAGGTGAGTAACGGCGTGGCGATTGTCCGGCCCCCCGGTCATCACGCAGAGACAGACTCCGCCTGTGGATTCTGCTTCTTCAACACAGCAGCCCTCGCTGCTCGCCACGCCCAGAAAATCTCCCATCCTGCACCTCTCCGAGTCCTCATCCTCGACTGGGACGTTCACCACGGCAACGGGACACAGCACATGTTTGAGGACGATGACAGGTGAGGAGGAGGAGGAGGAGGAGGAGGAGTGTGAGGTGAAGATGGACTCTGACTTTCCCTCTCTTTCCAGTGTCCTGTACATCTCCCTCCATCGCTATGACAACGGGACGTTCTTCCCGTCCTCTGAAGACGCCGCCCCCAACCAGGTGGGTGTGGGAAAAGGTTTGGGCTTCAACGTGAATGTGGCGTGGAGCGGAGGACGGATGAGCGACTCTGATTACCTCGCTGCTTTTCATCATGTGGTCATGCCGATTGCCACCGAGGTAACACACACACACACACACACACACACACACACACACACACACACACAGACACACACAGGAGTGACACAGCTCTCTGATTGGTCGCTCCTCTCTTGGCAGTTTAACCCCGCCCTTGTTCTGGTGTCAGCCGGCTTTGATGCGGCTCGTGGTGATCCTCTGGGTGGATATCATGTGACCCCTGAGGGATACGCCCACCTCACACACCTCCTGATGTCATTGGCTGGGGGACGTGTCCTGCTCATCCTGGAGGTGATGATGATGATATAACATCACTTCCTGCAAATGTCTGTGTCATTGAGCATGTCCATGAGCGACGATGTCATAGGTGATAGCACCATGTTCACTTCCTGTCTCCGCCTCCTCAGGGAGGTTACAACTTGACCTCCATCTCTGACTCCATGGCGATGTGTACCAGCGTGTTGCTAGGAGACACGCCCCCAGCCCTGGTTATGCCCCTCCCCCCTCCTCATCACAGCGCCGTGGCAGTGATCAACGAAGTCATCCGACACCACGCCCCCTACTGGAGGTCACTGAGGATCAACAGTAAGTAAACAAGGAGATGTGTTTACATCAGCTTTGTTTGTTTGTTTATTTTCATATTTGTTTTCAGTCCCAGCATCTGTGCGGGTGTCTCTGCCCACCCCAAAGCATCATGGGAGACGTAGTTCTAAAGGAAAAAGCAGGAAATCTGAGCAGAGTAAAGAAGACAAGTGTCCAGCATCCCCACGAGGACGAGGGGACATGGAGGAAGTGGACACGCTGGACCAACTAGCTCAGGGATTGGCGAGTTTGGACATCAGTCTGTCCTCAGCCAATCACAGTCCTGCTACGTCCACTCCAGTAGGTGGGGCCAGAGCGAAGGTCCACCAGATACAGGAGGAGATCATCTGTGAAGGTGAACAGAAGGCGGAGTCTAGTGAGGGCAAATGTGATCAGAGCCAATCAGAGAGTCAGGTGGGTGCAGTTGCCATGGTTACAGCAGCATCACTTCCTCTCCCTCTGTTAAAGCGGTGATGTCACACTGTGACGTTTGTTTAGACGCAGATGGTCGCTGCGACACCAGACTCAGTCACCTTTGGAGACGAGGCTACTGGTGGAATGGGGGCGGAGCTAGAGGTAGAGGGAGCATGCGGTTGGTCAAAACCTCAGATGTCTCTGGAGTTGGCTTGTGGAGGACAGGTGGGCGGAGTCAGTGATCTGATGTTTGATACTGAGGCAACGTCGGATTGGATCATGAACCACATGGCTCTGTCTTTCTGTCTGTCTCTGTCCTCAGTCTCCTCTGTACGTGGTCGACCCCCTCCCCTGGTGTCCTCACCTGGATGCAGTTAAGCCCCTCCCACCCTCAGGTATAAACATCCTCCTGCCGTGTCAGGACTGTGACTCTGTGGCTGAGAACTGGATCTGTCTCACCTGCTACCAGGTATCTCCTGTCTCACTGCCTCACCTGTGTCCCTGTCTACAGAGCATCTAACCCCGCCCTGCACTCGTCTCACACTGTGTGTTTGTGTGTGTGTGTGCGTGCAGGTGTTCTGTGGCCGCTACGTTAATGAGCACATGCTAACTCATGGTTGTGTGAGTGAACACCCTGTGGTGCTGAGCTTCTCTGACCTGTCTGCGTGGTGTTACCAGTGTGAGTCGTACGTCCACCACCAGGTAAGCCTCTGAGACACGCCCACTCTCTCATCTCCACGTGTGTGAGTCACTGTGATGAAAGTTTAAATCCTCTTTTGTTCAGATTCTGTTTGAAGCTAAAAACTCTGCTCACCTCGCAAAGTTTGGAGAGGAGGTTCCTCCGTGGAGCTGAGAGGAGGCTGAGCAATGAGAGGAGGAGGAGGGTCCTGTGAAGGATGAAGAACGTTTGACGCCGGTTGCCATGGAAACCAGTGTCATTGGTGCTCAATGGGAAAAGTGTCCCACACCTGCCAAAAGACCATGTTTTTATCAGTTTTAGCTGCAGACTGGTGCTGATCTTCATCATCGTCATCTTCATCATCACCAGCAGCCTCTGGACACAAAGCAGCCGTCTGATTGGACAGCAGAAGAAGAGTGGTGCTGATGTCATAGAGAGAAGGCCCCGCCCACAATAACTGAAGACGTTGATGTTTGTAATGTTCCTTTAACTAAGGGGGGCGGGGCAATAAAACCAAACAAAAACACTTTATTTTATTATTGTGATTATTGATCAAGATCAGTGTTGACATGTTTACTGACTCTGTAAACAAACACTATCAGCTGAGCTCAGGCTGATCTGTCTCAACATGGCGGCAACAGCACTGCGACACTGTCTGTGTGTGTGTGTGTGTGTGTGTGAGGGAGGGGGCGGGGTCTCCATCCTGTCCTCCATCTGCATCCCCACATCCTGAGACACACGAGGACATTCGGAGACGCTTCTTCCTCCCGCAGCTGCAGGTTTGTCCTTGTTTTGTTTTTTTTGTCTCTTTGAAGAACGAGTGATGACGTCATCGTCGCTACCGCGTTTATAGTGTTTTCCGTCGGACGCTGATTGGCTGTCACGTGATCACTGCAGCGGTTCGTTTTCTTACCGCGATGATTTATCTGATCAATAACCATTTATTGATGGTGAATGAGTCCGAGTCCTGATTGAATGAATGAATGAGTCTGAGTCCTGATTTATTGAATGAATGAGTGAGTCTGAGTCCTGATTGAATGAATGAGTGAAAACGTGAGTCTGAGTCCTGATTGAATGAGTGAATGAGTATGTGTCCTGATTGATTTGAATGAGTGAGTGAGTCTGAGTCCTGAGTGAATAAATGAGTGAAAAAGTGAGTTTGAGTCCTGATTGAATGAATGAGTGAGTGAGTCTGTCCTGATTGAATGAGTGAGTCTGAGTCCTGATTGAATGAATGAGTGAAAAGTGAGTCTGAGTCCTGACTGAATGAATGAGTGAGTCTGTCCTGATTCAATGAATGAGTGAGTCTGAGTCCTGATTGAATGAATGAGTGAAAAGTGAGTCTGAATCCTGATTGAATGAATGAGTGAGTGAGTGAGTCTGTGTCCTGATTGAATGAATGAGTGAGAGACTCTGAGTCCTAATTGAATAAATGAATGAGTGAGTCCGTCCTGATTGAATGAATGAGTGAAAAGTGAGTCTGAGTCCTGATTGAATGAATGAGTAAGTGTGTCTGTGTCCTGATTGAATGAATGAGTGAGAGACTCTGAGTCCTAATTGAATGAATGAGTGAGTGAGTCTGTGTCCTGATTGAATGAATGAGTCAATGAGTCTGTGTCCTGATTGAATGAATGAGTGAGTCTGAGTCTGAGTCTGATTGATTGAATGAATGAGTGAGTCTGAGTCCTGATTGATTGATTGAATGAGTGAGTGAAAAAGTGAGTCTGAGTCCTGATTGAATGAATGAATGAGTGAGTGAGTCTGTGTTCTGATTGAATGAATGAATGAGTGAGTGAGTGAGTGAGTCTGTGTCCTGATTGAATGAGTGAGTGAGTGAGTCTGTGTCCTGATTGAATGAATGAGTCTGTGCCCTGATTGAATTAATGAATGAGTGAGCGAGTGATTGATCCTCAGGTCACAGTCACACTGTAATCAGACAATAATGTTGTCTGATTGTCTGCTGTCAATCAAACCCTGATGTCAGTCATTCAAAAAACTTTATTGACATGAAAAAACATGCTCTCTCTCTCTCTCTCTCTCTCTCTCTCTCTCTCTCTCTCTCTGTGTGTCAGTCATGTCGATGTCGCCCGCCCTCAGTGACCTGTCTCACCTCTATCAGACGGAGTTTGTCCGCAGCGCCCGGGCCGTCGGTGTCCTCTGGGCCGTGTGCACACTCTGCCTCGCCATCATCCAGGTGGTGGTTCTGGTGCAGCCGTCCTGGGTCGGCACCACGGACCCCAGGCACCAGGGGGCGCACAGTGGCACCATGGGACTGTTTGAGGTGAGACACATGACACGTACTGGACATTTATGAGTTTCCTCACTGTAACCTCCACCCGTCTCTGTCTGTCCTTGTGTGTGTGTGTGTGTGTGTGTCTCAGGTGTGTGTAGAGTCAGACTGGCCGGTCCCAGACTGTCGTGGTGGTCTGTCCAGTCTATCTCCTCTCCCGTCCTTCCAGTCAGTAGCCGTGTTGGTGGGCGTGTCCCTGTGGACAGTGTGGACCAGTGTCCTCTGTCTCTGTCTCTTCAGGTTCTGCAGCGCTGCCACTGTGTACAAGATCTGTGGCTGGCTGCAGCTGACCGCAGGTCAGTCTCTGCTGCTACTGGATCATAGTTTCAGAACTAACTAACACCACACCAAAGCCCAGAGAGAAAATCACTGATTTTAATCACACACACAGGAGTTGTTGATCCTCTGCTGCCTCCATCACTAAGTTCAAATGTCTTATTTTGTCACTTCAGTGTTTGAAATCCAACTTCCAGATTGACCTCAGTGAAACAAATTGCTCCTGTGTCCCCGCAGCTAAAATCACTGATTTTGGTGTGGGAGAGTGAGTAGTTTATGACCTTGTCGTCTCTCTGTCTGTCTCTCTGTCTCTATGTCTGTCTCTCTGTCTCTCTCTGTCTCTCTCTGTCCTCTCTGTCCTCAGGCTTCTGTCTGGCGTTGGCGTGTCTTCTGTTTCCAGACTCGTGGGACGGTCCAGAGATGAGGTCCCTGTGTGGAGATTCAGTGAGTCTTTCAAAGTTTTACACAAAATCAATATCAAGGATTCACGATCAATATTTGTCATCAGCAGTGGATCATACTGATCACACTGATCATGTGTATTGATCTCTGGTCCTCAGGTGAGCAGCTTCTCTCCAGGTTCCTGCTCCGTCCACTGGGCATTCATCCTCGCCATCCTGGGCGTGCTGGACGCCGCCATCTTAGCCACGTTAGCGTTTGTTCTCGCTAACAGGCAGGATGCGCTGCTGCCACCGGACACCAAGGAAGGTGAGGGGGAGTGACCTGTGCTGTTAGGGGCGGGACCCCTTTTATCAACGACAGCTGTATCATGACCAGCTGTTTTTTTGTTGTGTTTTTGCAGTGACCACTGGTCTGCTGATGTCAGTGTGATGTCTCCAGGTCTGTCTCCTCTTCCTCCTCTTCTTTCTCTTCTTTGTCTTCTTCCTCTTTTTTGTCTTCTTCTGTCTCTTTAACATGTCTTTTCTTTCGTCTTTAACATGTCTTTTCTTTCGTCTTCTGTCTCTTTAACATGTCTTTTCATTCATCTTTAACATGCCTTTTCTCTTGTCTTCTTCTGTCTCTTTAACATGTCTTTTCTCTTGTCTTCTTCTCTCTCTTTAACATGTCTTTTCTTTCGTCTTCTGTCTCTTTAACATGTCTTTTCATTCATCTTTAACATGCCTTTTCTCTTGTCTTCTTCTGTCTCTTTAACATGTCTTTTCTCTTGTCTTCTTCTCTCTCTTTAACAAGTCTCTCTTAACATGTCTTTTCATTCATTTAACATCTTTAACATGTCTTTTCTCTTGTCTTCTTCTCTCTCTTTAACATGTCTTTTTTTTCGTCTTTAACATGTCTTTTCTTTTGTCTTCTTCTGTCTCTTTAACATGTCTTTTCTTTTGTCTTCTTCTGTCTCTTTAACATGTCTTTTCTTCACAGGTCTTCACTCCTGGTTGTCCTCGTTATTTTCTTCATCTTCGTCATCGTCATTGCGATGAAGATAGAATGCAGTGTTTCCTGCTCCTGTCATCTTCATCTGGTTACCATAGTAACCACCTTAATGTTGTCATGGAGAGGAAAGAGAGGGGGAGGAGTCGAGTTCCAGTGTTGCCCCAATGTCAGGACTCTTGTTAACATAGTGGTGAGGTGGTGAACATGTGACTGACTTTTGTCTGTAGTCAATTTGTAACACCTGTGTGATGTTAGCAGGCTAATGTTAGCTGTTGTTCAGTGGCTTCGCCCACAGTCAGAGCTGCTGCTGTTAAAGGAACAGTCTGACATTTTTGTCTTTTTATGATGGATCACCTCCTCCTCGGTTTAGCTTATCTTAGCTTAGTCCAAGTGTGAAACAGGGGAAACAGTTAGCATTTAACAAAATGTACTGGTCGTGTAGCATAAGTTAGCAGATAAACTAAACAGAGTGTTAGCATTAGCTTTATCATTACTGTGTCTGATTAACATGCTGTTTGATAGCTACATCTAGTTAGCTTCATGGCTAATTAGCTTAATTAGCTTTGTGACCTGTGAACTAATGTTTACGACGTGGCAGATATTTGGTGCTCAATGATAGAGTCATGAGAACACTGTTGCCTGGCAACATGGTAGTCATGTGAGGAGTGTAGAGATGTTAGCATCTGCTAAATAAACTGAACTGTGAGTACGACAGCAGGGGGCGCTCACATGGACTCATCATATGTTAGCATGCTCACAGTCTGTGGCTACACTTCATTAGCATGCTGTAGAGTTAGCTCTGGAGTGCTGTTAGCATTAGCTTAGCTTTAGGTTGAGGTTTGACTACTGTTGATGTGCTAATGGAATTTGCTGGTCTAGCCACGGAGAATGACAACTGACCTGACCTTTGACCCTTTAGAGTCCTCCCGGTTACTTGTTGTTTTATTGATGTTAATTGTGAATAAAAACAAGACACTTTTTTTTAGTGGTGTTGTCATGGTGACTCATTTTATCAGAGCTTCATTTAGTTTGTGTGATAACTGACTGTATGTGTACAGTGTGTGTGTGTATGTGTAGGGTTTATGGATAAATAGAGTATGTATATATACACATATATAGAGTATGTATATATACACATAAATAGAGTATGTATATATACACATATATAGAGTGTGTATATATACACATAAATAGAGTATGTATATATACATATATAGAGTATGTATATATACATATATAGAGTATGTATATATACACATAAATAGAGTATGTATATATACACATAAATAGAGTATGTATATATACACATATATAGAGTGTGTATATATACACATAAATAGAGTATGTATATATACATATATAGAGTATGTATATATACACATAAATAGAGTATGTATATATACACATATATAGAGTATGTATATATACATATATAGAGTATGTATATATACATATATAGAGTATGTATATATACACATAAATAGAGTATGTATATATACACATAAATAGAGTATGTATATATACACATATATAGAGTGTGTATATATACACATAAATAGAGTATGTATATATACATATATAGAGTATGTATATATACATATAGTATACACATAATACATATATATAGAGTAGTATATATATAAATATAGTATGTATTTACACATATAATAGAGTATGTATATATACACATATATAGAGTGTGTATATATACACATAAATAGAGTATGTATATATACATATATAGAGTATGTATATATATATATATGGTGTGTAAACAGTAGTGAATGAGGACACAGTTGGATGTTGACATAGGTTTTATTTCAGATTGTCAGATAAAGTATGTATTTTTTCACAAACACACAAGCTGAACTACAACAACACATCAAGAACGAACGATTCACAGAGCTGATGAGCCGTCACCATGGTTACTGTCACTGTAGCGGCTGTCTTAAACTACACCTCCCAGAGGGCTTTGCTGCAATCATCCAATCAGTGGTCACGTCCTAACAAACGTCATAAGAGGAGGGACTGTAACCTCTGACCTCTGCATCAATACATGAAGACACATACTGTCCTCAACAGTAAGACAACGTCCTCACTGTCTCCTCGTCTTCCTGTTTAACACCAAATGACTCATCACATTTATTTTCACCAAAAGCAGCTTTTTTTACAGAACCAGAAAAAAATACCTCCTTTCCTTCTTTCCTCTCTTTTCCTTTCCTTCTCTCCTCTTCTTTCCTTCTCTCCTCTCCTCCTTTCCTTGTCTCCTCTCCTTCTTTCCCTCTCTGCTCTCCTCTCCTTCATTCCTTTTCTCCTCTCCTTCTTTCCTTCTCTCCTCTTCTCCTTTCCTTATCTCCTTCTCTCCTCTCCTCTCCCTTTCTTATCTCCTCCTCTCCTCCCCTTTCCTTCTCTCCTCTTCGCCTTTCCTTATCTCCTCTCCCTTTCTTATCTCCTTCTCTCCTTTCCTCCTCTCCTCTTCTTCTTTCCTTATCTCCTCCCCTCCTTCTGTCACTCCCTGATGAACTCTACAATCTGGTCGATCAGTACTTGGGGGTCATAGGTCATGGCGTCTCTCCTCCGGCGCCTATGACTCCCATGATTCAGTTCTTCTGCAGCGCTGGTTGCCATAGTATCGATGCGTTTCATCCTCTGCAGTGCAGCAGTGGGGGGGCGGAGCTTCTCCTCTTCCTCCTCCTCCTCCTCCTCCTCCAGTCTCTTCACCCTGAGGAGGGGGGGGTCGTCGCTCGGTGATGGAGGTGTTATGTCGTCAAGGGAGCGGCGGGTTCTCCTGTGGGCGGAGCCAACTGGTTGGACAGCAGTGACGGACAGATCCCTCCTCGCCCTGGGACTGGAGTTCACTGGGGTGATTTTTTTCGGGCCCATGCTGGACAGTATTCTAGCAACCACGTGACAACAGCTCTCATTAAAAATATGTAAATAAGCCCCTCCCCCTCTCTATGCCCTTCACCACTGAGGAGGAGGAGCTATGTTTCACTAACAATACATAATACAGGTGGTTTATATGCTAACCTGCTGCATGAGCTAACTTAGCGTATGGAGCTTGTACTTTGTTGTTAACGTTAGCTTAGCACCACAGTGCTCACCTGAGCATGTCCTGGTCTCGGGTCTGTCCTCGTCCCAGTCCTCGTCCGTCCTGCTGAAGTCTCTCCTGTCTCGCTCTCTCCAGCAGCTCAGGCTCCATCCTGTCAATCAAACTTTATTGATCACATGTTTCTTATCAGTTCAGCTTTGATCGGAAACACACCAGGTGTCTCTTACCTGTCCAGCAGGGCCTGCGCCAGACGGGGTTCCAGGAGGCCCCACCAAGCGGCTGGGGGCCTCCCCATACTCAGGCCGCGACTAGTCTCATAGTCTGCGGGCCCTGGACCCTGGAAGTCCTCAGGAGGCCCCTGATCGTCCTCCTCATCCTCCTCTTCCTCAATCACCTCCACATCTCCAGGGCCGACCAATCCTAGGCCCTGAGCTTCATTCAGGAGGCGGAGCAGAGCGGTCAGGTACTCTGTGGAGGTGTGTGATTGGTTCATATTATTATTATTATTATTATTATTATTATCTCAAGTTGTTTAGTTGTGTGTCTGTGAGGGTGTGTGTGTGTGTGTGTCTGTGAGTGTGTGTGTGTGTGGTAAAAACCTGCTCGCTGCTCCTCCTCTCGTTCCCGTCTCTGGTCAGTCTCCACCAATCGCTGCAAGGCCTGCTCCAAGCCTCTCCCCCTCCAGTCATCTGATTGGTAGTACAGATTGTTGGCCCTGCCTCCTCTCAGTGTTGCCGGGTATGACATCATCTGGTCCTCATAAGGCAGCAGCTTACGAAGGTCTGGACGCTGGCGTCTGACTCCGCCTACTGACACGTCCAGGTCACGCCCCCCTCCATAAGCTGCAGGAAGAGGCTGAGAGAGAAGGTGGGGTCAGAGTTCATGCCCTGAAGGTGGTCAGTGAGTGCTCATTAATATTCCACATGTATGACATCAATATGACCTCATCATCATCATCATCATCATCATCATCCTTATCATCACTTCCTGTGAGTCCAGTTACATTTCCTAACTCCTTAATGTGTCTCCTTCTCGTTTCCTTCAGGGTTTAATGATCAGGAAACAAAGTGTGTATATGTGTTTGTGTGTGTGTGTGTGTGTGTGTGTGTGTGTGGGAGATGTTGCACTGTTGTCTTGGTGATGGCAACATAATGAGCTGATCTGTTCCTGCCTCCACTAATAAGATTGTCCTGAGAGAACACACACACACACACACATGTTTGACATTCATGACTTGAGGGGACATTGCATTGACTTACATTAATTTCCTGGAGACTTACTCTAACCTTAACCACAATTACTACTGGCCTAATCCTAATCCTAATCCTGATCCTAACCCTAACCTAACCTCAACCTAACCTTAAAACATATCTTCACCTTAAAATGTAGTCATTTACATTATGGGGACTTGATTTTTGTCCCCACAAGGAAGACAAGTCCCCATCATGTGACTGTGTGAACATTAGTAATACCTGGACACACAGAACACACACACAGACACGCACACACACAGGTAAATCATTATCATTTTGTTTGCCTTAGCTGATGCTAATCCTGAAGCTAACACTAACCATCAGCCACCAACCAAACCAATTGTTTACTCTCTGCCCCGCCCTCTTCTTTTTAAATGTCTCTGTCTCTCTGTCTGTGTCAGTCAGGAGTTAAATGAGTGAGTCTGGAGTTAAATGAGTGAGTCTGGAGTTAAATGAGTGAGTCTTGAGTTAAATGAGTGAGTATTGAATTAAGTCAGTGAGTCTGGAGTCAGTGAGTCTGGAGTTAAAGTCAGTGAGTCCAGTGAGTTGGGAGTTAAATCAGTGAGTCTGGAGTTAAATCAGTGAGTTGAATCAGTGAGTCTGGAGTTAAATCCAGTGAGTTGGGAGTAAATCAGTGAGTTTGGAGTTAAATCAGTGAGTTGGGAGTTAAATCAGTGAGTTAAATCAGTGAGTGGAGTTAAATCAGTGAGTCAGGAGTTAAATCAGTGTCTTGAGTTAAGTCAGTGAGTCTGGAGTTAAATCGGTGAGTTAAATCAGTGAGTTGGGAGTTAAATCAGTGTCTTGAGTTAAGTCAGTGAGTCTGGAGTTAAATCAGTGAGTGAGTGAGTGGAGTTAAATCAGTGAGTTGAGTGAGTTAAATCAGTCAGTGAGTCAGTGAGTCAGAGTTAAAACAGTGAGTTAAATCAGTGAGTCTGGAGTTAAATCAGTGAGAGTGGAGTTAAATCAGTGAGTTAAATCAGTGAGTCTGGAGTTCAGTGAGTGGAGTTAAATCAGTGAGTTGGGAGTTAAATCAGTGAGTCAGGAGTTAAATCAGTGAGTTAAATCAGTGAGTCTGGAGTTAAATCAGTGACTCTGGAGTTAAATCAGTGAGTCGGGAGTTAAATCTGTGAGTTAAATCAGTGAGTCTGGAGTTAAATCAGTGAGTCTGGAGTTAAATCAGTGAGTCGGGAGTTAAATCAGTGAGTTGGGAGTTAAATCAGTGAGTCTGGAGTTAAATCAGTGAGTGTCTGCGCTGACGCAGTGTTTCATGTTGATGAAGCAGCTACTGTTGCTGCTGAGTCACTGACACTTTTAATAAAACACTGTGATATAATCTGATTTAATTTCCTGCTGTTTGACTCAGACAAACACAATCTGACTGTGTGCGTGTATGAGGAGGAGGGGGAGGGGCTTATCATCCCTGACTCTGTCTGATGTCCTTGTTGGTTTTGTCTGTTTAATCATGATTATTATTATTATTATTATTATTATTCTTGTATGTATTGAATAATTCATGATCAATGATTCTCCTCATGACTCAGTAACTAGTGACGCGCTGGTTATGGTTGACTAGTTCTGATCTAACAGCTGATTAAACGTTCCTCTGAATAAACACCAGTCATCATGTGACAACACACACACACACACACACTGCTGTCAACAGGAGACCGGTCTAATATCTATGGCCCTGTCTCCATGGGTTACCATCTCCTGTCGCTATAGTGACAGCAGCGAGAAGGAAATGTTTCTCCAGTCACAGTGACTGCACACACACACACATTGTCTCTGGTTTAAAGGACAGTTGTTGACATCATATATTCCCTGAAACCAAGAGGAAAAATGTCCCCACAACCACACACACACACACACACAGAGAGTGATGTAACAGTGCAGGTAGATGAGGTAAACAGCCGCGACATCAGTCAGTGTCCTGATGTGGTTACCGTGACAACACATCAATGTGATGATGAATTAACACATACAACATACATGTAAACACACACACTCTTACCTGGACGGTGTGGATGAGAGCGGTGCTGAGGAGCAGGAGGCCGAGAGACGCCATACTGCTGACCGAACACACACTGACACACACACACACATATGCACCAGAGAGAGAGGGAGGAGGAGGAGGAGCTATGAGGTGAGAAGAAGTGAGTCAATAAAGAGCGAAGGGCGAGCCGAGGAGAGAGAAGAGGAAGAGGAGGAGCTATGAAGGGAGGGAGGAGAAGAAGAAGATAAGAGAGACTCACTCACTCACTCTCAGTCTTCATTCAGTTGTTCACTCATTTATCATAAACAAGCAGAATCAGAGACCAGTTTGTCTTTTTATTGAAATTTTCCACTGAATACCACAAGAAGGGGGCGGGGCCACAAGTCACACAATTATACATCATCATCATCACTGTCAGAGCCATCGTCATAGTTACTGATGCTGAGGAGAACATCATCATCACACAGGAAGTTACATCACAGAGGCAGATGGGGGCGCCACAGAGAAGAACAACAGGAGGAACAGGGAGAAGAAGAAAGAAAAGGGAGGGAGAGAGAGAGAGAGAGAGAGAGAGAAAACAGAGTGATGGACAGGTAATGCACGCGCACACACACACACCTGTACAGGTAAACAGGAAGTAGAATCACACTGATGATCAACAGCAGCAGGAAACACGTACACGTCATCATGCAGAAGAAGAAACGTCATAAAAACAGACACTGACAGAAACACTGTTAGCACCAGTGAGCTAACGCCAGCTAACCCATGCTAACACCAGCTAATGCTAGCTAATGACGTCCTCTGACGTTTGACACAGCTAAGCTAACAGTAGTACCGCTAACGTCAGGTTGTTTTTTTCCTCACTTCCTGGAAAGACTTCAGTTCTTGTTTTTAATCCAGGAATGAACTGAACCAACAAATAAACACTACTTAGCTACTTAGCGTGAACAGTCGTTCAGGGTCGTGTCTGTGTTTCTGCAGCGTCTCCACACACACACACACACACAGAGTGCAAACACGGAGCCATTTTGGATCCAGTTTCCAGCCAGAGTCACTACAAACTGGCTTCTACTGCGTGTCTGGTATGACATCACTTCCTGTGTCAGATATTTACATGCAGCAAGACAAAGAGCCGGGACGTGATGTCAGTGAGAACACTGTAATCTGGTTACATTTGGTTCCAATCTGGTTCTGAATCTGGTTTGGTTTGATCAGTGTGAACCCAGTTTGAACAGCTTTGTGATTGGCTGATATGACTCTGGCTGGTTCATGTAGGGGGTGGGGCATACGACAGGGGGGCGGATCCACGAGTTGAAGAGACTGTTCAGCCTATATTATATATATCTGTTCAAAGTGATATCTATACATCACAAACATACATTCTGTCCACAGAGTAATATGAAGTTAACACCATCCTGTCAGCCATGTTGTTGTTGTTGTTGTTACTTCTATTTTTGATCATTTACAAATCAACATCTAAATTCCCCTCCCTCACCCAGCAGATGGACAGGAGTGTTGCATTGTGGGTAGGTTGCAGGCGACCCACTCTTCACTCCGACGCTTCCTGAGTGAGAAACAGACAAAAGCTTCATCAACAGTTCTGACATGAGCTGTGAGCGCCCCCTGCTGCTGAGAACCAGCCTGACACACAGAGACTCACTCGCAGTTTAAATCGACGATATCCTGAAGAATGTGTTCACGACTTTGTCTCACTGTGAGACAGACGGACATTTGTAAACCACTCTGTGGACACCAAAGTCCAGAGAGAAAATCAGTGACTTCAGCTTGCGGGGACACAGGAGCTGCTGGACCTCTGCTGCCTCGTGTGGTCACTTTGTGTCACTGAGGTCCATCTGAACAAAGGATTTCAAACACTGAAGTGACAAAATAAGACATTTGAACTGAGTGATGGAGACAGCAGTGGATCAACAACTCCTGTGTGTGTGATGTTACGATCACTGATTTTCTCTCTGGACTTTGGTGTGGGAGAGTGAGTCTCTGTCCTCAGCAGCAGGGGGCGCTCACAGCACAGACATCTCTGACCTCATACTACAAAACAATTAAACTATCCCTTTAATGTTTGCGCGTCATCATGTTGAACTGTAACCATGGCAACACAGGCAAACAGACTTGCATGTGGACTGAAACCCGTTCACACCTGACGTTCTGGTTCAGACCGGTCTGAACTGTCCTCACCTGCTTCCTGTCACTTCACATCTGGTTGGAGAAGGAGGTGGGCGCCCCCTGCTGGCCGTAGCCCTGACCATACTCTGCGTCCTGGAGGAGACACAGAGACAAGTGTCCTCTGAGTGGAGTAACATGTTACTTGACAGAGTAATGAGTAATCTGATTACATTACAGAGTAAAGAGTAATCTGATTAGTTTACAGAGTAAAGGGTAAAGAGTAATCTGATTAGTTTAGTTTAGTATAGTTATGAGTTCGAATTTAAGATTTTCAGTCAATGTCTGGCCTTCTGTAATTCTGTCCTTTCTCTCTGTCTGTCTCTCTTTCTCTCTGCCTGTCCTCTCTCTCTCTCTCTCTGCCAGTCACAGTTGACATTAGCCACGCCCCCTACAGTTGATGGACAGTAAGGTACCTGGTTGTATCCCTGCTGGTTGTACTCCGGCTGGTATCCGCCCTGGTTGCTGGCGTAAGGGTCTTGTTCGTAAGCCCCCTGCTGGGCGTAGGCTTCTGGTGCAGCAGGCTTGTCCTGAGGGGGCGGAGCCCGCATGAAGGGAGCGATGATACCCGTCTCCTTAAAGACGAACCAGAGGTTTCCCGTCCACAGAATCAGGTTGATGAAGCCAAACGCCTGAAGAAGAAGAAATGATGTCAAACCGAACCTGCAGTCACTGACCTGAAGATGGCGCTGCAGGAGCGCGGCAACAGTGTCTTACAACAGAGGTGTTGAGTCCAGACATGACCGGGTCGTGGACTTCGCGACACCGGGTCTCCTCTGATTTGCAGGCCGAGATCAGCGTGATGACTTCGTCTGGATCCGTCGCCGTCTTCACGTCGGACAGACCTTTGGCCCACGCCGCTGAACTGACCAGCCACATGAAGGCGAAGACGCCAGTCACGCCCAGATCCTGAAACACAAGGAGCGTGAGTGACACGCACACACACATTGGTCCTCACAGCGCCACCTGGTGGACTGACTCACAATCAGCGGGCCCTTGTTGTTTTCCTTGTACTTGTCAAAGAAGAAGACGTAGATGCTGATCGCCGCCATGGAGTAAAGGAAGGCAAAGACGCCGATGGTGACGAAGAACTCGGCCGAGGATGAGTAATCACCGACCAGGAAGAGACGCTCCTTATCCCCGCTCTTACAGGTCGGAGCGTCGAAGTAAACCTGGTGAAGTCTGACACGAGAATCGACCAATCAACTGACAGCAAAATGAACACTTAGCATGGCGTAGTTAGTTTAAGTCTACGGCATCTACGTCACATGTTCACATCTTTATCTCACTGTCAGACAGACTTTTACAACAGGAAACTGAAGCTTGTAAACCACTCACTCTCCCACACCAAACCCCACAGAGAAAATCAGTGATTTTAACATCACAGCACACAGAAGTTGTTGATCCACTGCTGCCTCCATCAATAAGTTCAAGTCTAATTTTTACAGTTTCCTCTGCTGGCAGCCATGTTTTCACTCAGAGCGTAACTACAGTGATGACACAGCAGATTTCACTAATTGACTGAATTGAATTCCACAGTACGAACCCAGAACTCACCTGAACGGATATGCAAACTCCACCTCGATGCTGAGGTCACTGTCCGTTCTGTTCTTACACTCCACTGACACACGGAACATCCCAGAGTAACTGCCACACGTGGAGAACGCAAAGATGGAGAAGAACTGCAGGAGGGAGAGGGGGAGGAGCCACACAACACAGACGTGGATCAGGTGAAGATTCAGTCAGACAAAAAAAGAGAAGTGATTGATTGATTATCAGTGAGAACTGTAAAGAGTCAAGTGTTTTCATCTTCGTCATCTTCATCGTCACAGAGCAGAGATTTATTAAAGCCACACCCACTCGCAGTAAACAGATGGTCACACTGTGTGTGTGTGTGTGTGTGTATGTGTGATATTTTTAAGATTAGCTGATCCGGATCATGTGACTGGGTGATGGTGTTTGATCTGGATCAGAATCCGTATCATGTTCTGGACTCACCCATTGTAGAACCTTGATGAATCCCAGTGGAAGCTTCAGGAGCCGGAACTGACCCTGAGCCACGAGCTGAGGACACACAGAGACACACACACACACACACGTGTAGTTACAGACTGTCAGAAGTTGGTAGTTCAGGTTCAGACATGATGATCAGTTACCTGTAAACCACCTGATTACCTGTCAGACTGGGAGGTGGAGCCAATCAATCAATTAATTAATTAACCAATAATCAAACATCTTTCATTTAAGGCATTTTTGTTAGTTTTCTTCATCATCATCACCATCTTCATCATCATCGCCATCTTCATCATCTTCGTCTTCCTCCGGCTGCCATCTTTCACACGCGCGCGCGCTCACGCACACACACACACACACACTGATGGCTCAAACAGCTGATTCTGTCACGTCTTCATCTTCGTGAATCACGTGAATTCGGTCTGATTTTATTTCCTCCTGCTGCGGCCTCGCGCGCGCGCACGCGCGCACACACGTAGAGAATCCTCACCGAGAGACAACACAAACCCCGGTGGGCCGCCCCGGTACACGACACAAACACACCCGAGCGCGAGCACGAGCATGAGGCAACTGCACAGACGTTCGAACCAGAACCGACGAAAGAACAAGATGATGTTCGAGTTCTTACCTGATTTACGACGTCCATCCTGAAGATGATGGTGACGATACTGACACTGACGCTGCTGCCTCTGCTGCTGCTGCTGAGAGGAGGAGAGAGAGAGGGCGGGGGAGGAGAGGGGAGGAGTCTGAGCTCGCGTCATTATTTTAGAAATCTGGATAAAATGAAATGTAGTATTAGATCACAGGTGATGAAAGGTGTATATGTACTTACATGTATATATATATATATATATATATATATATATACATATATATATATATATATATATATATATATATATACACATATTTATATACACATACATTTTGGGTCTGTCATTATGTAACCAATTATATATGAGATTCCACTTGCTGTGTATTGGAAATGTATTTTTGGGAGTTTAGTGGCTCAACAGCGCCCTCTTTTCGTGGCAGTTGATGAATGCTCAGTGTGTTGTTTTGCTTTTACTTCAATAAGCAGACGAGGCGTGACATCGGGTCTTTTACTATTAACTTGTTACTTTATTACTTTGTATACATTCATGTGCTACCTGCATGGCTATATCGCACTGGCTTACCCGCGGGGCTATCTCGCAAGCTCCTCACTGCTGTGGCATCCTGGGTAATGTAGTTCTCATGTTACTATACTCATAACATCACATCTTTCCCCCTATAAAATAAATGATATTTACCCCTTAAAACAAAGCCATGCTTTTTCTTCACCTTGGCATTTATCATTAACTTCAATCAGCATCGTAACTTTACTTGTAAACAACTTTTCTGTTTAAACACTTTTTCTGCAATAGAAAAATAATAAAGTGCAAACTTTCTAAGCATCATAACACACCTAGAATCATGTCAACATTTTTTTTTTTTACATTAACATTAACAACAACTTGTAAACAAGAGTCCTTAGCAACTCTCGATCAGCCTCTTAGGTGGCTGAACATGTCTTACAGGTCTGGACAGTCTTTCAACAGCTGGCGACGCAGACACTGCTGTTCGACTACAGTCAGTGTGGTCAGTCCCACTGTTAGTTGACTCTGTAGATTCAGCCGTGTCCTGCTGAACCATCTCCTTAGCTGTAGTGTCCTTTTCAGTCAACTGTAGTTGAAGATCCGTGTGGTTTCTTCTCAGAGACAATCCACTCTCTGTCTGGATCCTGTAGGATCGTGGGGCAACTTCCTCCTCCACCTGTCCTTTTTGTCTCCATGCGCCAGTAGAGATGTCTCTGAGTCGCACCACGTCTCCTGGCTTCAGCATAGGCAGGTGTTTAGCCGTTCTGTCATGCAGCTGTTTTTGTCATGCAGCTGTTTTTGTTCCTCCCTTGCGTTTCTGACTTTGTGCGCATTTTTCGGCGTCAGCAGGTCCTCATTTACTGGTAGGTTGGAGCGAATGCGCCTACCCATCAGCATTTGGGCTGGTGACAGTCCATTCTGTAAAGGTGTACTCCGGTAAATCAGTAAACTTGTCTGAAAGTCATCTCTGTCCTCTGCTTTTTTCATCATTGTTTTTACGGTCTTTACAGAGCTTTCTGCCAAGCCGTTCGACTTTGGATAGGTTGGACTCGATGTAGAGTGTTGAAACCCCCATTCTTTGGCAAAGGCAGCAAACTCGCAGCTAGAAAACTGGGGCCCATTATCTGAGAACAGTTCGCATGGGACACCATGTCTAGCGAAGACAGTCTTGAGGTAGCTGATGACTGCTTTGCTTGATGTCGACTGCAGCGCTCCAACTTCAGGATAGTTAGATAGAAATAGTCAGTGACCACTATGTAACTCTTACCATCACAGTCAAACAGGTCAGTGCCAACCTTGTAGTAGGGTCTGTGGGGCACTGGATGCATCATCAGCGGCTCAGCTTGTTGTCTTGGCCTGTGGATGCGACAAAGTTCACATGACGCTGTCGTCTGGCTTATATCTAAATTGATTCTCGGCCAGTACATCACTTCTCTAGCCCTACGTTTACACTTGACTTCTCCAAGGTGGCCTTCGTGAATCTTTTGGAGCATTTGTTTACGTAGTGAGGATGGAATAACGTATTTGCTCCCTTTCAACACTATGTCATCTACCACTGTGAGCTCTGCCCTACAGTTCCAGTAGTCTTGTATTTGCACAGGGCAATCCTTTTTGTTTTCAGGCCAGCCTTTCTGTACTGTGTTCTTGAGTTCTTTCATTGTTTCATCTGCATTAGTCTCTCTTCGTATTTGTTCCGTTCTGTCTGCAGTTACTGGCAGAGATGTCACAATCATGTCCACATACGCCTGTATGTCTGCGCTGTTCTCACAGTCTGCACGTTCCTCTTTATCCACCGCTCTAGACAAGGTGTCGGCGGTGAACATGTATTTTCCTTGTGTGTATATCATGTGCACGTCGTACTTTTGCAGCCTGATCAGCATGCGCTGTATCCGTACAGGACAGTCATTTAGAGGTTTGGCCATGATGGACACTAAAGGTTTATGGTCAGTTTCTACCTCAAAAAATTGACCATACACATATTGATGAAAACGCTCACATGCATACAAACTCGCTAACAGTTCCTTTTCAATTTGAGCGTACCTGGACTCGGCGCTTGTCAAGGCTCTGGATGCATAAGCAACAGGTAGCCACTGCTCGTCGTGTCGCTGCAGCAGCACTGCTCCCAGGCCGTGCTGTGACGCGTCTGCTGAGATCCTGGTACTCTTCTTTGGGTCGTAGAACTTTAGCACTGGTTCCTGTGTGAGAGTCTCTTTCATGAGACCAGATCCATTCATTCTTTTGTTCGAGAAGACTCCTGAGAGGTGCCGACCGTGTTGACAACTGTGGGACAAACTTGGCTAGATAGGTGACCATCCCTAAAAACCGTCTGACCTCATCTTTATTGTTTGGTCTTTCCATGTTGTTGATCGCTGATGTTTTTCTCGGGTCTGGCTTCACCCCCTCTTCACTGAGAACATCTCCCACAAAGGTAAGTGTTTTTACACCGAACTCACATTTGTCTTTGTTAAGTTTCAGATTAACTTCTCTTGTTTTGTCTAGCACTTGTCTCAGTCTTTCGTCATGTTCTTCTCGAGTAGCCCCCCAGACAATAACATCGTCCATCATCGTCTCTACTCCTGGAATGTGCTCAAAAATCATGTGAATAGTCTTATGGTATACTTCAGGCGCTGACAAGATACCGTACGGCAGACGAAGAAACCTGTACCTGCCCTCTGGCGTGTTGAACGTACACAGTCTCGAACTCTGCTCGTCTAACCTCAGTTGCCAGAAACCTGACGAAGCATCTAGTTTGCTGAACCATTTAGCTCCAGCAAACTGTGCCATGATTTCCTCTCTGGTTGGTAACTTAAAGTGTTCTCTTCTGATTGCTCTGTTTAAATCCCTAGGATCCAAACAAATCCTCAGAGCACCTGTTTTCTTTTGCACAATAACCAGCGAGCTGACCCATTCCGTTGGTTCATCTATTTTCTTGATGACCTCTAATTTTTCCATGCGCGCTAGTTCCTCTTTCAGTTTTTCCTGCAGGGCAAACGGGACTTTCCTGCAGGGATGCACAACAGGAGACACACTTTCATCCACTCGTATCTTATGCTTTCCAGGTAGACATCCAAGTCCTTCGAAACAGTCTTTATACTCCTCCATGAGTGAGTCATGATCATTTGCAGTACCTGGTGATGTCACAACAAACACTCTTTTGACCAGATTGAGCTTTGTACATGTACTGAGTCCCAGGATTGGTTGTACACTCATATCCACGATCAGAAGCTGTGCTCTTATCTGCCGACCCTTGTGTTTGAAGGTTGCGATGCATCCGCCCTTAACAGGAACACGTTCTCCAGCGTATCCAGTCACTTTTGTTTTTAAAGGATGAATTTTGCTCTTTACTGTCAGTGTTTTGTAGTCTTCCAGTGACAGCAGGTTTACATGTGCACCTGTGTCCAACTTGAATGGTATTATTGTTTTATTCACCTCAATAGGCACAATCCATTCCTCTTTTTCAGTTGTACAAGCTTGCACCACATCCACAATAAACTCATCATACTCCTCTTCTCCCTCATCGACTGTGTGAACTTTTTGTTTTAGAGCTGCTTTGCAACATTTAGCATAGTGATTGCTCCTTCCACAGTTGTTACAGGATTTTCCAAATGCAGGACAAGATCTTGGCTTGTGGCTGCCTCCACATTTAACACATTTGAACTCAGTAGATTTCTCTCTTTGGTCTCTCTGTTTGGTAAATGTTTTCTTTTTCCTCTGTTCTTTATTAATCGAATGTACAGTTGTCTCTCCTCTCCGAAGCTCTTTTGCTTGTGCTCGAGTGGTTTCAGCTGCTCGGCACATACTGACACACTTGTCCAGGGTCAGTCCTGTCTCTCGGAGCAGTCTTTCTCTAAGTGCATTATCCACTGTTCCACAAACGACCCTGTCTCTCACTAATGAGTCTCTCAAGGTGCCGAATTCACATGTCTTGCTTAGCGTGTGAAGCTCTGCTAAGTACTGGTCAAATAGTACTCCTTGCTTTTGGTCATGGGTGAAAAACTTGTATCTCTCAAAAGTCACGTTCTGTCTAGGCACAAAGTATTCTTCAAACTTTGTCATTAGCTCTGTCAAAGTCAGATCAGCTTCATTCAGCTGAAAGCTATTATATATATATATCCAATGCATCTTCTCCTATAACATGCAAAAGAATGTGAGCTTTCAGTTTTTCATCATCACCCCCAGCTCCACTTGCTGCTAGATATATATTAAATCATTGCTTGAAACGCTTCCAGTTATCAGCAAGGTTCCCAGTCAATTGCATAGAAGTGGGTGGACTTAGCTTATCCATGACTGCACGTCGGGGTATCGGGACTTACACAGCCCTCTCCTGGTGCTGGTTATCCTCCAATACAGGTACGAGATTCTCTTCTACTTGTTCGATCCGTCCCTCGTCCTCGCTTTACTTCCTCTGCCGCTCGTAGCCATCACACACCGCAGCAAACTGTTTTAGCACGTAGCTTTATTAGCCCGTAGCACTCAAGCGACCAGAGACTTTTACTTCCTCTTTCCGTGGCAAATCTTCCGTCCGAAGCTGCTCACGACCACTTCTGACACCATGTGTTGTTTTGCTTTTACTTCAATAAGCAGACGAGGCGTGACATCGGGGGGGTATTCCATCAACGTAGCTAAGAATTGCCAGACTTAGGTGTAAGCTTGAAGCTTGACTAAGCGCCATCTCCCAATCTAGCTCCAAGCCGTTCCATCAAGTGAAATCAGCTGGCTCCACTTGACGCTTAGTCAAGTCTCACCTGTTAAGCCTCAACTTGTGCACGCCCACAGGGAAAATAAAAAGCCCATTCTAGTCGAGCGTGGAAACTTTCAAAAATGCCAAAAAGCAAGGGAAAAGAACGGGCAGAAATGTTCTCCGCAGTGGAGCAAACCCTCCTCATGGAGGTATATGACGATTACAGCCGCATAATCCGAAAGAAGGGCAATACCGCGGCAATCAATAAAGCCAGGGATGTGGCGTGGCAGAATATTGCAGACAGGCTGAATGCGTAAGTGACAAAGAAAATGAAGTATTTCAGCATCATCATGTTTTATAAATCCTCCATCAAAGGGACAAAATATATGTAGACAATAATCTACCAATTGATTTCTTGATGGTTTTTGTTTTAAACTAATCAATTATGTGGACCTATTAATGCAACCAAATCCCTAAAATTAAAAGGAAAATCCCCAAAGAACAAAAAGACAGCCCTAATAAGTAACATTCATATGAACATAATTAAAATAGCATTATTGTTTCACTGCAATTTATGTGAAATTCTCCATATTTGATCATTTGGCAGCCCTAGTAGTAATGTTAGAACGTGATATTCATCACATTTATCAACTGAATGTTATGCAAATCGATGGAATAGCTTTCATTTATTTCCTGCATGGCCAATTGTATAGAATTGATATCATTTTCATTTAAGCCTGTCATTTTTACATGCTGTTTTTGTGCTACTTCTGTATTTTGTCCCAGATGCTATATGTTGAATTGTTGTATTTTCATCTTATTTTATGTAAAGCACTTTGAATCACCTTGTGCTAAAATGTACTATGTAAAGTTGCCTTGCCTATATTTTTGATAATAATAGGCTACATTTAATCAAAGTATTTTACATGACTCATCACATTTATCATACAATTGATGGTAGATTATTACATGAAGAAATGCAAGGTTGGATATCATTCTATAGGAAATAATCATATGAAAGATCTATTGATTGTAAAAAAGTTATTATTTATCTAGAATCATTTTAGCAAATCAAGCAATTCAATGGAGACGAGGACCCCTATTACAGTAAGTGAATGCAGGTGACAGCAAATCAATCATCTATCTCCTATCAATCAGAGGCCCTAACCCTTGTTACATCAAAAGAATGATGATCTCTTTAGATTTCCTAGATTTTGCTAATTAGTTTAATTTTGTATTTATTTGTGTCTTGTTTTTTATTATATTTTATTTTGGTGATAATGTTCTTTAATGTACTTAATATTATATAATATATAATTATTAGTATAAATAATTTCTTGAATACATTTTATTATATATTTTATGTTTTACATATTATTTTATCATTCCATGACAGTTGTGTGTGTCTCTGTTTCTGTCTATTGGACATTCTTTGATCATAGATGGTGCTAAGCTTCACTTTTAGCCTGCTACAGACCAGGTTTGCCCGGCAGCATAAGTTACCATGGTTACATGGCTGGCATTCACATTAGCCACCTTGGTGGAACAGGGTTGAGGCTCAGATTGATGGAACGGAAACCTGAGCCACAGTTATGGCTTAGCCATGGTTGAGGCTTAGCCAGAGTCATAGTTTCCATGGTTACTGAGTTGGGGCTAATCTCAGCCTCTTTGATGGAACCAAACTCTCACTCATATTAGCCAGACTTGGCCATTTAAGCTTGGCTTTGCCTTTAGCCTGCTTGATGGAATACCCCCCGGGTCTTTTAACTATTAACTTGTTACTTTATTAACTTGTATACATTCATGTGCTACCTGCATGGCTATATCGCACTGGCTTACCCGCGGGGCTATCTCGCAAGCTCCTCACTGCTGTGGCATCCTGGGTAATGTAGTTCTCATGTTACTATACTCATAACATCACACTCAGTGCATTTTAGAAACGCTGCCAGTTACAGTTTTTCTCAATTGCTAAAACACTAAACCCTATTGTCTGAACCAAATGCTCAGTTGTCTGAACCCACTGATTGAATCAATCACTCTTTTGGCAAAACCATAAGCGCTTTTCACTTGTTTAGACACAACTTGCCAACACATTTTCATTATGATGCACCCGTGCTGCATAATGGTTACATATACACCCTCACCCAGGTGACCTGGCCAGGGGTGATAAGTCCTTGACCACTGGACCTCTCTCTTAAGCCAGAGCCACCTAGTGACTCTCTGCGGCATCTCTGATTGATTTGACAACCCTCTTCTTAGCCACTCCCACTATTCCTAGCTTGGTCAGGACTCGTAAAGCCCAGACACCCCATTTAGATCGGCTCATAACAGGTGTTCCAGCCCCTCCCCCTGTACTCCTCGTACTTGGCACGTTTCCGCTCTTGCGCTCTTCATGCTCTCCATGTGCTCTTCCCAGGGTACAGTCAGCTCCACCATGATCACCTATTTGACGTAGTGTTGTTGAGGACATGTGCTCTGGAAAGCACAGCTGCTTGTCTGGAGAAGAAGACATCTCTCTTTGCCTGAGGCTTTGTTGTATTGGTCATGGGAAGTAACCGACCTGGAGCCACATTCCCCACAAGTTCCCACTGCCTCAGCCGAGACTCTGCTACCTCGAGTGCCTTGCCTCCTTTCCATTTCCTGCCTGTCCTGACCTCAATTCCCACCTTTCGGTCTCTTGAGTCCCTGAACCTGAGAGCCTCCTTGGTCTGCGACACCATGAACTCCTCTTTTAAACCACTGAAGGGGGATGTTACTGCTTCCTTGCTGCACTGCTAAGGCTGTGTGGAAGGCCGAGCCACCTTTGGGGTGGTAGCCGCTGATCCTCCTCTCCATTGATTCTACTGGAACCTCGTAGATCAGAAATGGCCACAGGATCTTGGGCAGGATGGCGTGTTGGTAAATCCAGGCCCTGAAAAGCCACTCCTTAAGGTCTTTGGTGGTCTTTTTGATGGAATTGCCGTCCTTGAGGCTGGCATCCAAGACCTTCCCCAGATTTTTCACCGGCTAATCTGTATTATTATTATTAGATGGAATGGTGTCTCCGGCTAGTGTGAAGTGGAACTGATCCAGGACACGTCCCTGTTTCAGCACCAGTGACATAGACCTGCTGGTTTTGAAGCTCATCCTCGTCCAAACAATGAGCTTCTCTAAGCGTTGAAGGAGTGGTCAGATCGTCAGTGAAGGGCCACACACATAGACAAACAACCACCCACTGTCACATTCACATGTCCATAGAGGGCGCTAGGGCGCCGCCCCACCAGTCTCACATGAAGAATAATAATTTATAAAACATGTCTTTCTCGTAGATTTTTGATCTCAGTGAGACGCGTACAGACACGCCCTTACAGTGGAAAAGATAAGAAAACTCTGGGGCATAGAATCTTACGCCTGAAGACCTTTTACAGGCGAGCGGACATGGCCTGATGCCAGCGGACTGGCCTGATGCCGGTGTTGGACATGGCCTGATGCCGGCCGGCGGCGGGCTCGCCTGATGCCGGCGGTGGACTGGCCTGATCCTGACGGGGGACTGTCCTGATGCCAGCGGTGGATCATGGAAAAGGAAGCACCAAACACCGGTGGCATGCATTGTTTTCTCTGCTTCCTCTTTCAGATGCTGGGCACCGAACAAGCCTGGATTCAGACACGGACACACATGGACAAGGCTATGCAAACAAAAGAGTGATAGAGAAGTTTACAGGTTTAAAGGAGAGACGGCAACATTCACACACAAAAAACAAGTGCCTGTTGTTACAAGTCATGTGACTTTAATGATCACGTGACAACATGTATTGATGATGACAGTGCTGATCAATTACTGTGATTAGTGACATCACAGATCAAACACAGTAACATGAAGTCATAGTTTTTTTATTTGATTTCAGGAAAAAAGAAAAACATGAGCAGACGAACAATCAAAAATGTTGAAAAACTAAAACATTGAACAAAGTAGAAAAAAAAATATTTGTGATCAATAACACTGATCAGACCGAAAACTGATCATCAATATTAACAGTCAATAAACTTTCAAATGTTTATTTCATTTCACAAACATGTTTATAAAGTAAATATGAAAGTTTTCATTATAAGATTTTACAAAGTCAAGCAATCATTTATTATTAATTCATAATCAATAAAGACACAATTAAAAAAAATCTAGAAAAACTACAGCCCCGCCCCCTGACCTCTGACCTCACAGGCCTGTTCAGGGATTCTTAGTGATGTCACGCTCTGTCACCATGACGACACTAAACTCATTTCCTTCCTTCAATAATTCTAACTTTATTGAGACGACATTTTGCAAACAGACGCAGGAATCGAACCTCCGGACATTGACCCCGCCTCCATATATCCACCCATCTTTCTCTTCCTTCTTATACATCCTTATTTCCTTTCCTCCTCCCATCACATTTAACTCCGCCCACTTATGTCTTCCCTTCTGATTAGTCAAATGTCCCATCAATCAAAATAGATGGGTTCAAACATTGGCCCCGCCTTCCTCAGCCTCTCACTTCACTGATTGGTCCAGAGTCAGAATGATGTCACACAGCTCATCTCGTCTGCAAGCTCGTCCTCATCGCGACTCGTCCTAATTGGCTCGTCGTCGCTGTAGAGAGAGACAGGGTCAGCGGCGGCGTTGCTAAGGAAACCGCGGCTGGTGGAGCCGAGCAGGTCGCTGGCAGCCGACTCCATCTCGTCCACGGTCATGTGACACGCATCTGCGATTTCCCGCTTTGCAAACGCGACAAACTTCGGATCCCGGGCGTAAAGACCGAGACCTTCGGAGATGAGAACCTGTGGAGACAATCGTCAGTGATCAATATCAGATCGATATCAGATCAATGTCAGATCAATATCAGATCAATGTCAGATCAATGTCAGATCAATATCAATATCAGATTAATATCAGATCATATGTCAGATCAATGTCAGATCAATGTCAGATCAATGTCAGATCAATATCAGATCGATAGCAGATCAATGTCAGATTGATATCAGATCAATGTCAGATCGATAGCAGATCAATGTCAGATCGATATCAGATCAATGTCGATAAAATCATCCAGATCAATGTCAGATCGATATCAGATCAATGTCAGATCAATATCAGATCAATGTCAGATCAATATCAATATCAGATCAATATCAGATCAATGTCAGATCAATATAAGATCGATAGCAGATCAATGTCAGATTGATATCAGCTCAATGTCAGATTGATAGCAGATCAATGTCAGATCGATATCAGATCAATGTCAGATCAATATCAGATCGATATCAGATCAATGTCAGATCAATATCAGATCAATGTCAGATTAATATCAGATCGATATCAGATCAATGTCAGATCAATATCAGATCAATGTCAGATCAATATCAGATCAATGTCAGATTAATATCAGATCAATGTCAGATCAATATCAGATCGATGTCAGATCAATATCAAAATGTAAATAAATATGCTCTCACCGCCTCCACCAGGCTGTCAGCTGATCCTCGTTTCTCGGAGAACTGCGCTCCGAGCTGAGACGGAACTCGCAGTGTGGTAAATGCTCTGTACGGCGGTGGCGGCGGCGCTGAAGAACAGAGACAGAAACACAGAGACAGAGACAGACACAGAGACATGGAAACAGAGAGAGACAGAGACACATTGACCAAATAAAAAAAAAACAGTTTGTTTAACGTTTGTTTGTTTTGCTTACCTGACGTCCCTGCTGGACCACCATACCACGCCGGCCTGGGCTCTGCTCCCGTCACACTGACTCCTGCTGGACAAAACATGTCAATGCACTTACAGAGTTCAGCTGTGAGCTCCGCCCCCGTCTCAGCTGTTTATGCTAACTCAGTTGCAAAAGTGTGATCATGTGACTGTTGTTAGCAGCCGTTAGCGAAGCTACTACCAATGCACCTCACCTCTTCCTGCTCCTCCCTTCTTCCTCTCCCCACTGGCGGCTCCGCCCCCCCAGGGCGGGCTGCCTTTATCTTCCACCAGGATGAGAGGAGCGTAGAGGAGGCGACCGCGGCGAGGACAGGGGTTTGCCCAGGATGCCGAGGAGGACGCAGACCCCGCCGAGGAGCGAGCAGAGAGGTGGGAGTCGTAACTGCTGAACTTCTGAGGAAGAGGAGGAGTGAAAATCTAACAGAGGAAGAGTTAAAGTCTAATACAGAAGGAAGAGGAGGAGTCGACACACCTGTGTGGTAGGATGGTACGTTCCAGGTATGGGCAGGTCATCGCTGCTCTCTTGTCTCCTCAAACACTGGATGTTAAACGACGGTTTCCGACCTGAAACAGAACAAATGCATCCTCAGCTGTGATGATGTCATAGTGACATCTGCAGAGAGTTTGATTGTGGGATGTTGTCTCACCTGTGGGCGTGGCAGGAAGAAGGCGTCTACGTGTGGTTCTCCTGCCCTCACTATCACCGTTACCATAGCTACAGCTGTGGTCGTAACCTTCATAGTGATCTCTGTAGAGCTGAGGGACATCAGAGGGACGTCTGGAAAAAACACAGGTTTAACTGACCGACATATGTCTGTCTGACTGCCTGTCTGAACCTGTCTGTCCGTACCTGTCTGTGGAGGCGATGCTGTCACTGTCGTCTTCTCTGTTGTAGTTTCTCTGTTCATTTCTCCAGATTCTCTCCCTTGAGTTCCTCCTGTGAAAAAACAGTAGTTTTTACTTTGATGACCTACCCTCCATGTTTTTGTACTTTGATGACCTACCCTCCATGTTTTTGTACTTTGATGACCTACCCTCCATGTTTTTGTACTTTGATGACCTACCCTCCATGTTTTTGTAATTTGATGACCTACCTCCTGACCTACCCTCCATGTTTTTGTACTTTGATAACCTACCCTCCATGTTTTTATACTTTGATGACCTACCTCCATGTTTTTGTACTTTGATGATGACCTGACCACCCTCCATGTTTTCTGTACTTTGATGACCTACCCTCCATGTTTTCTGTACTTTGATGACCTACCCTCCATGTTTTCTGTACTTTGATGACCTACCCTCCATGTTTTTTGTAATTTGATGACCTACCTTCCATGTTTGTAGTATGACGGCTTCTTGTGGGCATGGTCCAGCAGGCCGTTCTTCAGTGAGGGACGTTTTTGATGATGATGATTGACAGAGGACCTTATGTTGTCTCCACGATGAAGATGTTCGTCATGTTCGCTGCCATTTGGCATCTTAGTGAGAGAGCCTACCCGGTGGATCAGACCTCCATTATATACGCCCACATCGCCCACAGCAGAACCTGCAGACCAATGAACGTGACAAAATTCCACGTTTACAGCAGATTTTTTCTGGTGTTTTTATTTGATCTAAAGCCTTTAGTGTGTGTGTATCTCTGGTTATGTCAATATGATTCAGCACATCCTCCATTTCCTATTTTAGTTTGCAGACTCACCATCACAAAACCTCACTTCCTGTCCTACCATGATGACTAAAGGTCCCTCCCACACTGGTCACACCTCTGTAAAGGGCTTTACTGTCACAGTTTGACCCTTGACCTCTGTTTGCCTTCAGTGATCTCACTAGTTATTAGCAGTCGATTGAAATCAATTTTTTAATGACAGTAAAAGGAAGTCATTATTTTGTGACATCAGGACGTTGTTCTTTACCTGTGGACATGGTCTGTTTACCTGTGGGTGTGGTCTGTTTACCTGTAGGCGTAGTCAGTGCAGAGCCTTGTCGCTCTTTTTCTGGTCCAAACCCATTTTGACCCTAAAACATCAAACACAACATTGACCATTGACACTTATGTGTATGTGTGTGTGTGTGTGTGTGTGTGTAAGTAAAGACCTGATATGTGACGTCCTCCCTTGGCTCCTCCTCCATCATGGCGTCCTCCCCCTCCTCCTCCCCCTCCTCCTCCTCCTCCTCCTCCTCCAGGTCCTCGTTCATAGCCAGACGCATCTCTGGACCCAGATCCTGCAGAGTCTTCAGACCTGCCTTACACAACTACACACACACACACAAAGTATCCTGTCAGAGACAGACAGACAGACAGACAGACAGACAAACAGACAGGTGCAGACCTGGACAGCAGACGAGTTGGTGACATCCGTCTCTCCGGTCAAAGCTCCTCGCTCCTTCCTCTTCCTGAACTTCCTGAAATAATCCTGGATCAGGAACGTTGCGTAAAACTTCCCAACAGTCACTTCCTCCTCTGCTGGAAACATTAGACGAGTCTGTAGCTCACAGTACACGTAGCACTAGCACTGCGTACTGTTCAGTGTTAGCAGCATCATTAGCATCGGTGTCAGTACCTTCGTGTGGTGGAATGACTTCGTCTAGCAGTTTTGGTTTCATTCGTTTCCAGATCTTCTTGATGATCACCCTCAGCTCTTCGTTCTCCTGCTCAGGGTTACCTAGCAACAGCACAGAGTGGGAGGAGTCAGATTAAACCTTCTCTACTCTCGGCTGTTAGCGTCGGCGGCTCGATACCTTCAGTCTTGATCTTGAGCGCGGTTCGAACCAGAGCAAAGAGCGTGGCGTTGAAGGTCACCATACCGTCAGAGTTCAGAGGCATGTTCATGGCGACCAGACGCTGACGGACAGAAGAGGAGGAGGAGTCAGAGGAGGAGAGCAGGTCATATTATGGTTTTAAATCCACACTGAGGACCCGGGGCTCTTCCCTGAGAGTCAACAGCAGGGGGCAGTGTTTACCTTACAGGCCACTCTGTGAGGGCAGAGCTTCCCAAAACCCAGAGGAGGCTGGATCCTCCGCAACAGCGCCACCACGTCCAGGTGTTTGATCCGCCCTCTGAACTCAGGAAAAATCGAATAAAAAAAAACCCTGATTAAGTGTATGTGTGTGTGTGTGTGTGTGTGTGTGTGTGTGTGTGTGTCTTACTTGGCCTCTGGATCATACTCAGACCAGATCCTCTTGAACTCGTCCAGATGATGTGGACCCAGAATGGACCAATCACGTGTCAGATAGTCAAAGTTGTCCATGATGACGGCGACAAACAGGTTAATGATCTGAAGGACAAAAACAATCATTTATATGAGTAACTATATACAAAACTGCTATATAACTGTATTATATATATATGTATATATATGTATATATATATATATATATGTATGTGTATCGAGAGAAGAGAAGTCATGTGACCAGAAAAGCACAGAGCATGAAGAAGCTGATGAAGTAAACGATGGCGAAGTTGCTGCCGCAGCTGAATTCTTCTCCTGGTTCATAGTCTGACTCTGGATCACACCGTTTCCCTGGAAGACTGGCCAACATGATCTCCTGCCACGCCTCACCTGTGGCACACCTGCACGCACGCACACACACACGCGCACGCACACACACACCCACACACAAACACACACACACACACACACAAGAACACCAAGAACTTCCCATCAGGACACAAAGCTCAGTCTGTCAGAAGATGACTTACGTCTTTAAGGTTGAGAGTTCAAAACTCACAAAGAACAGTACTTCAAATATTTTTAAAACTTCAGACCAAAAACAGAAGTTAAAAACACTGACAAACAGGTGCTGCAAAGTTGATTCACAATAGCTTCTGCTATAAGAATCAGACTTGGGTGTCTGAGGTTGTAAGTTCAAATTTCCATGTTCTTCACTTCAAGATTCAAAGGTTCGAAGAAAACTGAAGGACTGTAGGAGTTCTGCTGTGCACTTCTGAGGGCATTGGTTCAATTCTAATAAAAAAACCAAGCATTTTAAAATTCAACAGTCAACCAAAAGTGAAGATTGAAAAGTCCTGAAGACATGAGGGAGCGGTGTCTTTCTTCACAACAATAACACAACAATCAGAGATGGCTTCACACAACAAGTCTCATTTAGGACGACATACTTTCACTTTTTTGACTGATTTTGGGCGACATACTTAACTATGACTTTTTTATGACATTTTGGACAACATACTATACAGTGACTTTTTTGAGTGATTTTGGGGCGACTTACTAAACCATGACTTTTTTGTCTCATTTTGGACAACATACTAAACTATACCTTTTTATTTTGGGCGACATACTTAACTATGACTTTTTTATGACATTTTGGACATACTATACAGTGACTTTTTTGAGTGATTTTGGGGCGACTTACTAAACCATGACTTTTTTGTCTCATTTTGGACAACATACTAAACTATACCTTTTTTGTCACATTTTGGATGACATACTTTACTATGACTTTTGTGAGTGATTTTGGGGCGACTTACTAAACTATGACTTTTTTGTCACATTTTGGACGACATATTTAACTATGACTTTTTTGTCTTATTTTGGAAAACTATGACTATTAAATATTTAAATTATTACTAAACTATTTTACAGAATAAAAATTACAAAAGATTTTTTACAGAATTTATTTTTTGAAAGGTTTTTTCTGTAAGAAAAATGTCTGAAAAAAAGTCATAAAAAGAATTATTATTCATGCTGTTTTATTTTTTTTTTGAAAGACTTTTCCCAAAAAAAGTTTGGGATTTTTTAAAAAAATTTAGAGAATTTAAAAAAAAAAAGATTTACAGATTTTCTTTTCAAGGAAATTCACAGAAATCTGCAAGTTAAAATACTGAGGAAAAAGTCATAATTTTAAGTTTTTTTCTTTCATTAATTTTTTTGAACAATTTTTTTTCAAAAAATACAATTTTCTGTAAAATGTGTACAAATATTACAGAAAATATTTTTTTTTACAGATTTTAAAGAAAAAATGTACAGAAAAAATTAACATTTTTTTTTTTTTTACAGGTGGCCCTAATGCTAAAAAGTTCACTTTCAGCAAGAAAAATTGATGCAGCGTAAAATCCATCATTTTTACTCTTGAATCATAATCAGTAATGAGGTTGTGGGATTCTGAATTACTGACTGTGCGCTCAACTCAGTTTTCATGTGCTGATGTTTCCTGGTCGGTGTGTGTGTGTATGTGTGTGTGTGTCTGACCTGAAGAGAAGAAGAACTGCCTGAGGAAACGTCTGAAAGTTGTTGTTTCTGTTGATCTGAGTGTGATCCTGCATCGCTATCTTTCCAAAGGTCTGAGAGACACAGACAGACAGAGACACAGGCAGACACAGAGAGACACAGACAGACAGACACAGAGACACAGACACAGAGAGACAGACAGACAGAGAATGAGAATGAAAAACTCACTCATATTTGTGTTCAGTAAATATCAGCAGGTCGTTCACAGACAACAGCAGGTAGCGCCTCATCACTTCACACATTCATCCTCTCATTTTTACACTGCAGTCAAATATTTTTTTAATTCACTCAATCTGTTCACATGAATATGATTCACACTGACCTTTGACCATAACGTGTGTGTGTGAGTGTGTATGCGTGTGTGTGTGTGTGTGTGTGTGTGTGTGTGTGTCTGTGTCAGTGTGAGTGTGTGTAATGTGTGTCCAGGTGTTACTAATGTTGTGGGGACCTAAACCTGTTTACACAGTCACATGATGGGGACTTGCCCTTGTGGGGACAAAAATCAAGTCCCCGTAACGTAAATGACTATATTTTAAGGTGAAGACATGTTTTAAGGTTAGGTTGAGTTTATGGTTATGATTAGGCGTGTGTATGAGTGTGAGTGTGTGTGTGTGTGTCTGTGTGTGACCTGCATGCCGATGACAGCGTAGATGAAGAAAATCATGGCGATGAGCAGAGCGACGTAAGGCAGTGCCTGAGGATGAAAAAAAGAGGAGGAGTTTAGACTCTCTGCTCAGCGGCCACACCCCTCCTCTACGTGAGCCCCGCCCTCGCCTGACCTGCAGTGATTTAATGAAAGTCCAGAGCAGCGTGCGAATCCCCTCCCCTTTACTCAGCAGCTTCACCAATCGCATCACTCGAAAGAGTCTGAAGAAGGTGATGGAGACTCTGGAGCTGTCTTCTCCACTCTGACATCAATCAATCAATCAATCAATCATTCAATCAATGTTAGTGATCACAAATATTATATGTTATGAAACACATTTATCACTTTGTTTTTATTGAATGTGTTGTTCCTCACAGAGACAGCAGGGGGCAGCGTGACGCCAACAAGTAAAACATCATGTGTTCATCAGGCAAAAAGAACCTTTTTCTTCTAATGTTACTAAACTGTTCAAATGTTACTAAAGATTCTGCAAATCTGATGTTTTCATATTAATGTTGAACATTAGATATTATTATACTGTTAATGTGTGTGTGTGACGACTCACACTGAACTCAGTGACAACGATGTCCACGACGCTGCCGACCACGATGAGAGCGTCGAACGAGTTCCACGCATCGACAAAGTAATGCTGCGAGAGAGGGAGAGAGAGAGAGAGAGAGAGAGATGTAGCATGATATGAGTAAAGTGACGTGTGTGTTGGGTGCGTTTGTTTCACTCACCCTCAGTCTCAGAGCCAGCAGCTTCAGCAGCATCTCCACAGTGAAGAGTCCGGTGAAGACCATGTTCAGGATGTCCATGATGGAGCTGAACGTCTTTGACTGTTCATAGTGCTGAGACACACACACACACAGATTGGTGTATGTGTGTGTAACAATGTCAGTTTTGAGAGCGTGTCTCGTGTTGTGGGCGTGTGACTGTTATGGGCGTGTCTATGTGTTGTGGGTGTGTCTCAGTGTTGACAGCGTGTCTCTGTGTTGAGGGCGTGCCTCTGTGTTGTGGGCGTGTTGCTGTTGTGGGTGTGTCTCTATGTTGAGGGCGTGCCTCTGTGTTGTGGGCGTGTCACTGTTGTGGGTGTGTCTCTGTGTTGAGGGCGTGTCTCTGTGTTGTAGGCGTGTCTCAAAGTGTTGACGGGCGTGCAGAGTGGGCTGCTCTGTGTTGTGGGCGTGTTGCTGTTGTGGGTGTGTGTCTCTGTGTTGAGAGCGTGTCTCGTGTTGTGGGCGTGTGACTGTTATGGGCGTGTCTATGTGTTGTGGGTGTGTCTCAGTGTTGACAGCGTGTCTCTGTGTTGAGGGCGTGCCTCTGTGTTGTGGGCGTGTTGCTGTTGTGGGTGTGTCTCTATGTTGAGGGCGTGCCTCTGTGTTGTGGGCGTGTCACTGTTGTGGGTGTGTCTCTGTGTTGAGGGCGTGTCTCTGTGTTGTAGGCGTGTCTCACCTGAACAGCCAGGGTGACGGTGTTGAGCAGAATCAGAACAAACATGACGTATTCAAACCCTGTGGAGTTGATGATGGACCAGAACTTATACTGGACCGGGTTTTTGGGAATATAGAGTTTGAGAGGCTGAGCCTTCAGAGCGTACTCCACACACTGACGCTGAAACACACACACACACACATACACATACATTTACTTGTCTACACCCACTGATGCTGAGACACACACACACACACACCATTGGACAGACAGACAGACAGACAGGTGTGTAGTACCTGGTTCTTGTCCAGCTCACAGTTCTTGTACTCCTGCTCTCCCTGCTCTCTGAAGGTGATGATGACGAAGCCGACAAAGATGTTCATCATGAAAAAGGCGATGATGATGATGTAGACGATGAAGAAAATGGAGATTTCCACACGGTAGTTATAGATGGGACCAGAGTTCTCGCCGTTAGCGTCAATGGCCTTGTACAGAAGCCTGGAGGAAAGGGAGGGGCAGGGCAGGGGGCGGAGTTAGAGAGTCATTGTATTATGTGCTACTGACTGCGCTGAGAGCGCCCCCTGCTGCTGAGAATCAGTCTGACACACAGAAGCTCACTGAGTGAAAACAAAATGGCTGAGACACAAGGAAAACCTGATTTAAAGGGGACATATTATACCCTATTTCCCCCATTAAAATAGTTCCCTGGTGTCCTAATGAACATGTCAGTGACATGCTTTGGTCAAAATACCATAAGGATGAAGCATCATAGCAGTTCAATATCCCTGCTAAACCCGCCCCTTTCAGAACGCTCGGTTTTCGTGCATGGTCCCTTTATATGCAAATGTGACACAGGCAAACACACACCCACTTCTTCCAGGGGGTTTCTGATTTGTCCTCTTTACAGCGCTCACTCGCTCAGCTTCTGTTCTCTCCGCTCCATACTTCCCCCCTCCCTCCACGAGTTCTCTGACAATATCAACATGGCAGCGTGCACGGAAAACAGCCAGAGTGCCGTCACAGGAAGAGACGTCCTACATAAGGATCGAGCCGAACAGTGCCGAACTGTAAATCAGTTAAAAACACTTAAGGACAGCACCGCTGATCGCTGCATAAACTGCTGCTGTATGTGACTGTATCAGACTGAGTCTGTGCTCCAGTCATGGAGGACATACTGAACAAATATTTTTAATTAGGACGTGTCAGAATGGTCAGTTATGAGCTCTGTGTGACCTTTTCTTAACAATGTGTGTGTTTGTACGTCGGTGAAATACGTTCGCTGACTAAATACGGCGACCGCTGGCCACAGTCTGATGCGAATTGGTGCGAACACACGTTTGCTGACTTTATCCGGCAAATTAGCTTCATATACAAAATCCTCTGAGGCAGCAGTAGACCAGCAGCTCCTGTGTCCCTGCGAGCTAAAATCACAGATTTTCTCTATGGGCTTTGGTGTGGGAGAGTGAGTGGTTTACAAACTTCAGTTTACTGTTGGAAAAGTCTGATGATGATGATGATGATGATGAAGTTGATGATGATGATGAAGATGGCAGACTCACGCAGGCCAGCCCTCAAAGGTGGAGACAGTGAACAGCGCCATCATCCCCATCAACACGTTATCAAAGTTAAAGTCACTGTTGTGCCACAGACGCTCTCTGACCATTGGGTGAGTGACATCACCGTCCTTATACACGACAAACGTCCCCCTGAGAGACACACACACAGTCGTCAGTGTCTCAGTGAAGTCGCTCTCACATGTGTACTGTCTCACATATACGTACTTGCACTGCTCAGGTGTGTATTTGGCTTCATCTGTGCAGCGATAGAATTTGCCCTGGAACACAAACAGGAAGTCACGTGACTCAGTCATGGTCAACTGTTGAAATAAATAAATAAATAAATAAAGAGAACCTTGAAAAGTTGGACACCGATGCAGGCAAACATGAACTGAAGCAACGTCGTCACGATCATGATGTTTCCGATTGTCCTGATCGCCACAAACACACACTGCACCACGTGCTGTAACACACACACAAACACACGTTTGTCTCTGTGTGTGAGACATGTGTCTCTGACTGTGTCTCTGACTGCGTCTCCTGTTTGGTACCTTCAGTCCTTTGGCTCTGTTGATGGCTCTCAAAGGTCTCAGGACCCTAAGGACTCGGAGGATCTTCACCACAGAGATGGCACTGGAGCTGCAAACACATAGACACACAGCAGGGAGCAGCACTCACTCACTCGCACACTGTTTCAGCTCTGCTCAAACTCATGCTAATGTTAGCTGCTAACAAAGGGGGGCGTCATCATTGTCCAATCACAGACGGGGACATGATGTGGATACTGACTGTAAGAAGAAGGAGACGAGTGAGACGCTGACGACCAGGAGATCCAGCAGGTTAAACCAGTTCCTGCAGAAGGAACCCTGGTGGAGGAACGCTCCGTGAACCGTCATCTGACACACACACACACACACAGAACATGTTAGCATCCATGCTACACAACATGGACGACTCAGTGACATCATCACGACTGACCTTTAACAGGATCTCCACAGTGAAGATGGAGGTGAAGGCGTAGTCTGCATAACCCAGGATCTACACACACACACACACACACACAGACTTCATTATAGCTCCCTCTGAGGTTGTAAGGCTGCGTTCCATTTTGTTCAGAGGTCAGAACTTGGAGTGACACTCATGGGGGCAGTCCTTCAACAGGAAATTCCGACTTCCAAGTACAACTGGAACGCACCATATTTACAACTCTTTCAAACTTTATTTAGTCCTTGTTTATAATTGAAGATCAGGAATGCAAACGTCCATATTTATAAACCTTTCTGACATTCATCCATTCATCCACATTCAACTGTAATGATTCTTTACATCTGTTTTTTTTCTGTGTGTGTGTGTTCAAAGTCTTCATCAGCTGCTGCTAATTGCTACATCTAGCATAAAGACAGCTGCTGCGTGTGTGTGTGTGTGTGTGTGTAAATGGTCTGTATTCATATATCACTCAAAGCTGCTTTACATGACAGTTTTGCCATTCACTCATTCACCCACTCACACAGAGCATCTATGTGCAGCACATTTTGTCTTGCCCAAGGACACATTGGCATTTAGCGAAGCTGGGAATCAAACACACAACCTTCGAGTCGAAAGACACCTCGCTCTACCACTGAGCTACCGTCTCCCCCAAGGGTGAGAGTGTGTGTGTGTGTGTGTGTGTGCATGTGTCTTTAACCCGGTTAGTCACTGACCCACTTCTGCTGTGTAATAATCTGCTGAGGCTCCGCCCCCCTGGCTCAAACCACAGAGGCATACTGGTGACATCATCCGTGGCCCAGCTGAGGCACGCACGGCTCTGATTGGCTGACACCGGGGCGCTGTTAGCTTAGCAACCATGCTAGGTTTCAGTAAGTGTGTGTGGACTCACGTTGTTCCTGAAGGAGTGGGCTCTGATTGGATCCTCAGCGGCCAATGAGCAGCTGCTGAGGATGATGAAGACGAGGATGAGGTTGGTGAAGATGTGGTGGTGGATCAGAGTGTGACAGCCCACGCGGATCCTGGGGGGGTGGAGCCGGGGACATGTTTATAACAATTAACACACTGACCAACATCATCACAGTTGTGCTAACGTTCATGCTAATGCTTGATGTTTGTTGGACACGCCCACATCAGACTCACTTACGGGTTTGTCTTACTCAGGCAGAAGAACGCACTGCCTTCTGGGATTGGAAGCACCTTTTCTTTAGGAGGAGTGAGGTCGGCCATCTTTAACTGGACGCCACCATCTGACGAAACAAGAGAAGAGACACAAGCTCATGAGGAGGTTCAGGTTCAGGCGGAGGTTCAGGTGTTCGATGAAAACTGACCATCATCTCCTTCATGAAGCCCCTCCTCCTCCTCCTCTGGCTCCTCCTCCTCCTCATACTCAGTGTCTTCATCAATGTTGACCTGCAGAGAAGAACGAGGAACCAGATCAGTTAGAATCTCATCAAATTGACCAGAATTAAACAGTTGAGTCTCCATGGAAACAAACAAACTCGTCCTCCACTGACATGAAGACAAACCTTCACTTCTCCCTCTTCAGCCTCCTCCTCCTCAACCCCCTCCTCTTCCTCTGCTCCCTCCTTCTTCCTGAGAGAACAGGAAACAGGAAATGAGCTGTCCCTCCTCCTCGACCCCCTCCCTCCCTCCATCACTTACTCCTTCTTCTTGTCGTCTCCGTCTCCTCCGGCGAGGTTGTCCACAGCGATGGCCAAGAAGACGTTCAGCAGGATGTCTGACACACGCTAAGAACACGAATGTTTAACATGCTACACACACACACACACACACACACACACACACTGAAGGATACAGTTTCCACAGATGAAGAGGATGACGAAGTAAACGCACACGATCATCCCGGGAAACACGGGGCCGCCGTACGCCATGATGCCGTCATACATGACCACATTCCAGTCCTCGCCTGTCAGGATCTGAACACAGTGGACACATCAAACCACATGTGACCTGTGACCTGTGACCTGTGACCTGGGGGGGGCAGTACCTGGAAGCAGGTGAGCAGCGCCTGCGGGAATGAGTCGAAGGTGCTGCGTTTGGTTTGCGTCTCGTCAAAGTTGAACTTCCCTCCGAACAACTGCATCCCGAGCAGCGCGAAGATGATGAGGAACAGGAAGAGGAGGAGCAACAGCGACGCGATGGACTTCATGGAGTTCAGCAGCGACGCCACCAGGTTGGACAGAGCCGTCCAGTGTCTGAGACACGATGACAGTGAAACAAATCTGTGACCTTTGCCCTCTGACGCCTCGGGGACGAGCTGTATGCATGTTTTTCTCACCGCGTGACCTTGAAAATCCGCAGCAGGCGGACGCAGCGCAGCACGGAGATTCCCAGCGGCGGCATGATGTCCAACTCCACCAGGATGGTCTCCACGATTCCACCGCACACCACGAAACAGTCGAAGCGGTTGAAGAACGCCACAAAGTAGTGAGCCAGGCCGAGGCTGTACATCTTCAGCAGCATCTCCACGGTGAACAGAGACAGGAGCACCTTGTTGGCGATGTCTGTGGAGACAACGCGACACGTCATCATCGTCATCATCAGCCTCACGCGTGTGACATCGTCTGATCACAGCGAGTAGGCGTGGTTACCCTGGACTTGTGTCAGCCAGTCGGGCTGGTCGTAGTGTTCGGAGGCGCTGAGCGACGTGTTGAGGAACACGAGCAGCAGAACGACCCAATAAAAGGTCACCGACTTCACAGCTGTGCGACAGTTTCTGCGAAAGACACGGTTCCAGCGCCGCAACTTACGACTGACGGAGAGAGAGAGACAGAGAGAGAGAGAGACATGAGAGGAGAGTGTGTCGCTCTCTCACCTCCTGAGTCCGACAGTCAGTGAACTCACCAGCATCTGATCTTCATCATCTGGACACTGAAAGCATAGGAAGTCAGGTCAGTTTCCTGCCTAACTCTCTGTCACATGACTGCAGAGGACAGGTGTGTCCTTACATGTCCTCACAAACATTCACAAACACTAAGACGTTGTGTCCTCAAGGACATTTTTGTCTCTCCAGTTATTTTTAGAGACGTTTGTGGAGACTGAGGACGTTGTTTGACAATTTAGGTTATTATGTCAGTGAGTGTGTGTGTGTGTGTTACCAGCAGGCCTGGCAGCAGTTAGTGTGTTCTTCATCAATGTTTACAGTGTTTTCAGACGCTGTTTCACTGGCAGGAAGACTTGCTGAGAGACAGAGAGACAGAGACAGGTTAACACCTCACCATTTATGTCACACAGCATGTCTGTGTGTGTGTGTGTGTGTGTGTGTGTGTCACCGTGTGTATCATTGGAGTGACTGAACCATCCAAACTTCCCTCTCTTCTTGTCTGAAAGGTCTCGAAGAGATGGATCTGAGACACAGGCGCAGATGTTAGAGTTGTTTGTCCACTGTCAACTAATTAATGAACATCAGAGGATACGTCCCACGACCCCGTGACCCCCTCTTACGTGAGTGTCCATCCTCGTCCAGTTCGTCCATGTCTTCAGCCTGAGTGATCCAGTCCATGTAGCCACACAGGTCCTCCTCCATCTGCTGCTTCTCACGAAGCTTCTGGAAATCTCCGCGAGCCTTGGCCTTCTCCCTCTCCTTACTGAACTCCCTGCAGTCCACACAGCATTCGTTCATTCACATATTCATTCATTCATTCATTCATTCATTCATCCACATCGAGGTAAAGGTCAGGTCATGTGACTGACCCGCTGAGAACTCCCAGAACCAGGTTCAGCACGAAGAACGAGCCGAAGATCACCAGACTGACGAAATACACCCACGGCAGCTCAAAGCCAATGGCGTCGTTCATCTGGAGACAGGGACAGGGACAGAGAGTGAGATGAGAGGATGAGGACATGATACGTGTGATGTATTGAGTAGACAGTAGTTTACCCAGTAGAGGACGTCTGTCCATCCCTCCATGGTGATGCACTGAAACACCGTCAACATGGCGAAGAAGAAGTTGTCAAAGTTGGTGATTCCTCCGTTGGGACCGTCCCACCCTCCTCGACACTCTGAGCCATTCACCACACACTGACGGCCGTGACCCGCGAACGCACACGGCACCGGGTCGTCCTCCACGTACATATCTGCACAGTCAACGGGACACAATTCTTTCAGTTATGAAGAGAGAGTGGTCGGATTACTGCAGGAATCAGATTAGTGATCAGATTACTCGTTGCTGTGTAGTAGCAGGTCCTGTGCATGCGTCCGATGAAAAGCTCCAGGCCGATGATGGCGTAGATGATGATGACGAAGAGAACGAGCAGAGCGATGTGGAGGAGAGGAACCATGGCCTTCATGATGGAGTTCAACACAATCTGAAGACCTGGCACACACACACACACACACACACAGAGCTTAAAGGGTTGGTTCAGGTTATCAGGAAACTGACGTTTGTAAACCACTCACTCTCCCACACCATACCTCATAGAGAAAATCAGTGATTTTAACATCACAGCACACAGGAGTTGTTGATCCACTGCTTCCTCCATCACTAAGTTCAAATGTCTTATTTTAGTGAATTTGGCTTTTAAAATCGTTCATTCAAAATGACCTCAGTGACACAAAGTGACCACAAGAGGCAGCAGTAGACCAGCAGCTCCTGTGTCCCCGCAAGCTAAAATCACTGATTTTCTCTATGGGGTTTGGTGCGGGAGAGTGAGCGGATTACAAACTTCACTTTCCTGTTGGAAAAATCTGTCTAACAGTGACATAAAGACGTGTCAGTAACTCGTAAGACCACATTTTGAAAAACATGAAATTTCATGTACACACACATACACACAATCAGACTCACTGGGGACACCAGAGACCAGTCTCAGTGGCCTCAGAACCCTGAAGGCCCTCAGAGCTTTCACGTCCAGACCTCCAGGTTTTCCAGGCATGTGGTGCGTGGTTGCCTGCTCGCCAGACTTATGAGTCATCGTCTCCAAGACGACGCTGAACAATCTGCACAACAACAACAACAAAAATAAGAAGATAAAAGTTGATGAATAGAGAGACATAGAGTGAAGCGTCATCTGTATCACAGATATTACAGGTCTCATCTGAGCCACGACACTCAAGACCAGGGACCACTATGGTCCCATGAGGGGCAAGACATATACTGATCATCACACTTTGCTATAACCTTAGTTAGCTTAGCATTAGCTCTGCATGGTTGAGTTTATTCAAGTTACTGTGGTGTCGCGGTGACAGTGTCAGTGCAGTGGACTGTGTTGTCACGGTGACAGTTTGAGTTTGGTGCAGCGGAGAAGACGAGTGTATTTAGAGCAGAGTGTAGATATATACACATACACACACACACACACACACACACTGTGTACTCAGTATGAAGTACATTGTATAATCAGCGTGTACTCAGTGTGTACTCAGTGTGTACTCCTGACCCGACAATGACGATGACAAAGTCCAGAAGGTTCCATCCGTTGCGTATGTAGGAGCTCGGGTGCATGAACAGACCGTAGGCCAGGATCTTCAGGAAGGTCTCCACGGTGAAGATGATGAGGAAGATGTACTCCACTTGTTCCTGAAACAACCACAGCACGTCACCTATCATCTCTCTGACCAATCACAGCGGAGCACAGTCACAGTCATCTGCTTCCTGATTGGTTTAGCTTACCAACCTAGCCTAGCTTAGCACAAAGACTGGACACGAGTCTCCGTGTACGTCCAGGTGTGTAGTAATAGTTGTGTAATTAGTGTGGGGGAGGGACTTACCAGGTCATGGTTGGTGGAATTAGAGTCGTCCTCTGGAAACGGTTTGGACACACCCAGAGCTACACAGTTAGCAAAGATTGCTAACAGGATGAAGACGTCAAACGGTCTGAGACACATATTTAGGAAGCTCAGCAGGGTCAAAGTTCATTTTTCTACAGTTGACCTGACCTGACATGTTGACAGGTCAGGTCACTCTCACTACTCTCACTACAGGTGGATATAGATAACAGCTCATTAATTGGCAGTCAGTTTCTTGGTGGATGTAGAGAATGGCTCATTATTTGGCAGTCACTCTTTCATTCCTCAGCATGATATTCACTGTTGTACACATAGTGTTGCCCCCTACTGGTGTCTGTGGACATGCTGCTATACCAAAAAACGGAAGTCATGTGTTTCTCAAATGGACAATGAGTGTTATACGTGTTATACATGTTAGCAGACATCGCTAACTTGTCAGGGTCAACATGAGGGTGGGGTCTGTTGTGATGTGGTACAAAGCTGACAGGTGATTGGTCAGAGGAAAGGATACTTCCACTCGACGATGGACAGAGCAGCTCGTCTGATCGGATTGTTGAGTTTCAGACAGTATAACGCTCGAGGAGCTCGCTGCACCTGATTACTGCCCTGAACCTGAGGAGCATCATCATCATCATTATCACCATCACCATCATCACCATCATCACTATCACCGTCATCATCATCATCATCATCATCCTGTTTTGTTAGCTTGTTGTCTCACCTGTTTTGTTAGTGTGTTGTCTCACCTGTTTTGTTAGTGTGTTGTCTCACCTGTTTTGTTAGTGTGTTGTTAGTGTGTTAGTGCAGCTGTTTTGTTAGCTTGTTGTCTCACCTGTTTTGTTAGTGTGTTGTCTCACCTGTTTTGTTAGTGTGTTGTCTCACCTGTTTCGTTAGTGTGTTGTCTAACCTGTTTTGTTTGCGTTGTTGTCTCACCTGTTTTGTTAGTGTGTTGTCTACCTGTTTTGTTAGTGTGTTGTTGTTAGCGTGTTGTCTCACCTGTTTTGTTAGTGGGTTGTGTGTTGTCTCACCTGTTTTGTTAGTGTGTTGTTAGTGTTGTACCTGTTTTGTTCCACCTGTTTTGTTAGTGTGTTGTTTAGTGTTGTCTCACCTGTTTTGTTAGTGTGTTGTCTCACCTGTTTTGTTAGTGTGATGTTAGCGTGTTGTCTCACCTGTTTTGTTAGTGTGTTGTCTACCTATTTTGTTAGTGTGTTGTCTCACCTGTTCTGTTAGTGTGTTGTCTCACCTGTTTTGTTAGTGTGATGTTAGTGTGTTGTCTTACCTGTTTTGTTAGTGTGTTGTTAGCGTGTTGTCTCACCTGTTTTGTTGTGCTGTCTCACCTGTTTTGTTAGTATGTTGTTAGTGTGTTATCTAACCTGTTTTGTTAGTGTGTTGTCTCACCTGTTTTGTTAGTGTGTTGTCTCACCTGTTTTGTTTGTGTGTTGTCTAACCTGTTTGTTAGTGTGTTGTCTCACCTGTTTTGTTAGTGTGATGTGCGTGTTGTCTCACTGTTTTGTTAGTTAGTTTTGTTAGTGCTCACCTGTTTGTTGTCTCAGTGTGTTGTCTCACTTGTTTTGTTAGTGTGTTGTCTCACCTGTTTTGTTCAGTGTGATGTTAGCGTGTTGTCTCACCTGTTTTGTTAGTGTGTTGTCACCTGTTTTGTTAGTGTGATGTTAGCGTGTTGTCTCACCTGTTTTGTTAGTGTGTTGTCTCACCTGTTTTGTTAGTGTGTTGTTAGCGTGTTGTGTCACCTGTTTTGTTAGTGTGTTGTCTCACCTGTTTTGATAGTGTGTTGTTAGCGTTTGTCTCACCTGTTTGGTTAGTGTTGTTGTCTCACCTGTTTTGATAGTGTGTTGTTAGCGTGTTGTCTCACCTGTTTGGTTAGTGTGTTGTCTAACCTGTTTTTTGCCGTGTTGTCCTCTCCTCCTCTGTGTACCAGTTGAACTTGTGGTTGAGTGAAGCGTGTCAGTCCTTGTCATCCCCACTCCTCCCTCATTCTCTCCATCCAGCTCTTCATCCCACTCTGTGTCTCTCTTCTCCCCTCCTCCTCCTCCTCCTTCTCCATCCCCCTCACCCCCCTCCTCCTCTTGCTCACCATCCCCTCCCCCCTCATCTCCATCCACAGCATTGGCGTAGCCATTACGCCCGACACCTGGTGACACACAGAGAAAGAAGATGTGATCATTAGCAATCACTAACATGTTGTTAAAACACATTAACATGTCGTTAAACATGCTAACATGTTGTTAAAACATGCTATCATGTTGTTCAAAAACACTAACATGTTGTTCAAACATGCTAACATGTTAAAACACACTAACATGTTGTTCAAACATGCTAACATGTTAAAACACACTAACATGTTGTTAAAACATGCTATCATGTTGTTCAAAAACACTAACATGTTGTTCAAACATGCTAACATGTTAAAACACACTAGCATGTTGTTCAAACATGCTAACCTGTTGTTAAAACACACTAACATGTTGTTCAAACATGCTAACATGTTGTTTAAACACACTAACATGTTGTTAAACACGCTAACATGTTGTTAAAACACACTAACATGTTGTTAAACACACTAACTAATATGTTGTTGTTAACTTGTCAGTCTTATTATTAACATGGAGAGAGAGAGAGTTTCCAGAGGAGGTGAAAACAGAGATATTGTAGTGAACAGCTGTGACCTAGATCTATGTGTGTGTGTGTGTGTGTGTGATTTGAACCATGGTTTATGTGTTAGTACCTGAGGACCATGAACACACACACTAGTGATGGCGATGGCGGTGAGATTATCTCTCTCTCTCTCTCTCTTCCTTTGTTTAGTGACTTCCTAGATTTCCCGTTTCCCAGAATGCTTTGCTGGTGTGTCCAGCTGTTGTTGAGCATCACTGTGTACAGTTGTCCTCATTACATCATAACATTTTCTAATGACATAATATCATCACCTGACAGTGAATTCAGGTGAGTTAATGACATCAAATGAGGAGGAGGAGCCAGAGGAGCCAGGAACCCTGTCCATGTCTTCTCAACAGAAGACGAAGAAACTTGTGGCTTTCACAAAGTTTCTTTCACAAAATGGCTGACACTAGCCCCTCCCACAGCTGCAGATGTCACAGGCACCAACTTTTGGACCAATAATGGTAGCTTCAGATATGAGGGTCCAGGACCAGGACCAGGACCAGGATTCCTGTCTGCTCTCAGGACAGACTTGAAGAGCATAGTGACATGTTCCTTCAACATGTCTTCTCCTCCTCGTCACCGTCCAATCAGCAGCAGAGGTTAAGACACATGAAGACACAGCTAAGGTCACATGACTCTGGGTTTCATTCCTGCTTCACCCGCAGTCAGCTCACATCACTGTGACACGTGTGTGTGTGTAACGGGGCATCCCATCACTGGCACACAAACCACATCCGCCTTGTTAACTTTCCTCTTATCACTGCCCTGTATCAGTGTGCGTGTTCGTATATGCGTGTGTGTGTGTGTGTGCCCTCCAGCCTGGTCCAGCTGGAAGGTCATCAGTTCATTTAGTGAACATTGGGGCAGTTTTTCTTCTTCTTCAATGCTCTCTCTCTCTCTCTCTCTCCCTCTCTCACACACACACACACACTGTGCTTCATTAGGACAAAGCGAGGATTACCTCTGCTGCCGTGGTAACAGGTGATGTCACATGTTATCAGAAATTTTCCTGTTCCGGATCCGCTGACGACAGCGTAACTATACACTCGTACCAGATTACACATCCCATTCCACTCCAGTCCAGTAGTTTGTCATTTGGGTTTTCTTCTATGGAACTTTCTACTTCTTGTTCATCATTTCCTTCATCACAAATGTCTTTCAGTGAGAAATAGTGATGTCACATCACAAAGCAGAGTTCCCAGCATCAGTGGCCGTGAAGTCAAAGCGACATCACAGACATCACAGAGACATCACAGCGACATCACTGGCATCACAGTGACGTCACTGGCATCACAGTGACATCACAGAGACATCACAGACATCACAGAGACATCACATTGACATCACATTGACATCACATCACAGAGAGAACATCACAGTGACATCAAGAGACACACAGACATCACAAAGACATCACAGTAACATCACAGAGACATCACAGTGACACAACAGAGACATAACAGAGATATCACAGTGACATAACAGAGACATCACAGAGACATCACAGACATCACAGAGACATCATCATTGACATCACAGAGACATCCAGACATCACAGAGACATCACATTGACATCAGACATCACAGAAACATCACATAGACATCACAGAGAAATCACAGTGACATCACAGAAACATCACAGAAACATCACAACACACAACATCACAGAGACACATCACAGAGACATCACAGAACATCACAACATCACAGAAATCACACAACATCACAGAACATCACAGTGACATCACAGAGACATCACAGAGACATCACAGACATCACAGACATCACAGACATCACAAAGACATCACAGTAACATCACAGAGACATCAGTGACACAACAGAGACATCAGAGACATCACAGAAACATCACATAGACATCACAGAGAAATCACAGTGACATCACAGAAACATCACAGAAACATCACAACATCACAACAACATCACAGAGACATCACAGAGACACCACAGTGACATCACAGAGACATCAGGAGACATCAAGACATCACAGACATCACAGAGACATCACAGTGATTATCACAGAAATCAGACACATCACAGAGACATCACAGAGACATCACAGTGACATCACAGATATCGCGAGAGCGTCACAGAACATCACAGTGACATCACAGAGACATCACAGATATCACAGAGACATCACAGTAACATCACAGAGACATCACAGAGACATCGCAGAGACGTCACAGAGACATCACAGTGACATCATAGAGACATCATAGAGACATCACAGAGACATCACAGTGACATCATAGAGACATCACAGAAACATCACAGTGACATCATAGAGACATCAGTTATATTACAGAGAGATCACAGAACAACCATCTCATCATCATCAAATATTTGTCACATGTTTATCAATCACTTACTTCTTCGGCTCTCCTCGTACATGTCCTCCACTGCTCTCTCTCTGTCTCTCTCAGCTCTGGACACTGATCATCATCTTCGATCTGTAAGCGATTACTTCCGTCTCATGTCGATTCACATCAGATGTTTCTTCTTCTTCTGATTCACAAACAACTTTTCCCGCGACAACTTTCACACATGACTGATGACTTCTAAACAGCTGCAGCTGCGGATCAATCAATCAAAGTATTCATTCAATCATTCATTCATTCATTCACATAGGACAGAAGAAAAAAAATGAGGAGATGAAACAAAATCCAGAGACGATTCAGTTTAATCTCTCTCTCTCTCTCTCTCTCTCTCCCTCTCTCTCTCTCTCTCTCTCTCTTCCCCAATTGGAGATTAAACAGAAAAAGCTCAGATAGAAGGGGCGGGACTAAGAGTTAAAGAGACAGAGAAACAGAAATATTCGAAAGAAGAAGAAAAGAAGATGATGATGATGATGACTATGATGATGAAGAAGATGATGATGATGATGATGAAGAAGAAGAAGATGATAATGAGGATGATGATGAAGATAAAGAATCACTACTTCATGTCTCCTGCAGGTGGCGCTCATCACAGGAATTAGCATCAGCAGAAAAGAAGCATAAACTTTTAATTGAAATTAAATTATAATATTAAAAATGAAATATGATAAAATGAAATATGACGAAATGAAATATGATGAAATGTGTAATAATAATTATGATGATAATAATGATGATGATGAAATACTGACACAGTCAGAGCTGACTGAGCTATGAGCGCCCCCTGCTGCTGAGAACCAGCCTGTCACACAGATGCTCACTCTGAGTTTAAGTCTACGATGTCTACGTCACATATTCACAAATTTATCTCAATGTTCAAAAGGAAACTGACCGTTTGTAAACCACTCACTCCCCCACACCAAAGTCCAGAGAGGAAATCAATGATTTCTGGTCTACTGCTGCCTTGTGTGGTCACTGAGGTTACTCTGAACAAAGGATTTCAAACACTCAAAGGCAAATTGAAGAGGAAGATGATGGAACATTGACCTTCAGAGGTGAACACACACACACACACACTGCAGGTTGATGGAGTCTTTGTTTTTCATTTTCAACTCAAAGTCAAGGACTCTCCTCTGACCTTTGACCTCATTCACCTCCTTCATTTCACTCCATTATCCTCTTGTTTCCTCCTCCTCCTCCTCCTCCTCCTCCCCCTCCATCACACAGAGATAAAACTCTCCTTCAGATCAGAGATGACAGGATTTTAGGCCAGTGTGTGTGTGTGTCATTAAGCTTCTATATTAAGCCATCCGTAATCCTGCTGCTGCAGTCTCTCTCTCTCTCACACACACACACACACACACTCACACACACTTGTTCTCATAAAACATGAAATTAAAAGGCTGAAATAAAAGAAGTAATATATTTTTTTAAAACTAAACAAAAACAACTGAATATCCACCAGGGGGTGACTCTGCTTTGGTTGTTTGAATGGAAGTCAATGATCGTCACATTTAGAGGACAATACAGTACAATACAGTGTGAGTGGACATGTGAGTGGACACAGCTGTTGACAGGAAGTTACGTTGTGTTGTTTTTCAATTTTTATGAACAAACTTTCTCTAAATTAATTCTGTTTTTAAAGGTTTATCATAATCAATGATCATTCACCACTTCATCATTCATCACTTCATAAAAACTGTGCTGTTTAGAGTATGTTGAGTTTTTACATAATGATATAATGATCACATCGTTATGATACATGTATAACAAATTTATTATTGTATTGAGTTGTTACTTCCTGTGATGAAAAAGGACACAAATATAAATAAAACTGATTTAAAAGGTAAAATGCCTGCTTTTCCTTCATGTGTTTCCCATGATCCTCTCTGTCTGACCTCATCCCTGAAAAATAATAAAAATGTCTGTGCTGCCTCCTGCTGGAGGAAAGGAACAGTACAACCTGTGTGTGTCTATGATGGAGGAGAAACAGGGACAATCTACATCTCACTCTCATAAACCAAACCCCATAGAGAAAAACAGTGATTTTAACATCACAGCACACTGCTTCCTCCATCACTAAGTTCAAATGTCTTATTTTTACAGTTCAGCATTAAATATCCTTTGTTCATATTTACCTCAGTGACACAAACTCACCACACGAGGCAGCAGTGGACCAACAGCTCCTGTGTCCCTGGGATCTAAAATCACAGATTTTTTCAATATTGAATATTTGTGCATTAATGGCCTGTTTGAAGATTTCAAAGTCACAAATTTAGAGGATTTTGACTTAAAACTTTCCTTTTTTGATAAAGCTAGAGTTAGAAAGTTAGAGCTGACTTAGGGAAACCTGGACCATCTCTTAGTTAGGCTGCTATAGACCTAGACTGCTGGGGGATCTCACACTCAGGGTATGACTATGAGTTCATTACATTTCATTAACCTTGTTCTTTCTATACCTAATTTGTGTCTTCCCTTCCTGCCCTCTCTCTCTCTCTCTCTCTCTCTCTGCATCCAAAAATGATAGATAAATAAATAAATAGATAAACAATCAATATGAGGAATGTGAAATATGGTAATGTTATGAATTGACCTGAAGATGGCACTCCCTCTACACCTACACAAATTACACTGATTCAATTTATATACAATGATACTGAGGTCAAAGGTCAGTGATTTTGTCACCGGTCCTCACAGAGATAGAAATACAAACACACACTTCAGATGACGGCGAGGTCATGACACACACACACACACACACACACACACACTGATGTCAGCATGAACAACCCCATCACACAGACTCCTCCCTCAGAAGGTGGAGCTCTCTCTCACTTCCTTCCCTTTCTTCCTGGTGCCCCGCCCCCTATACACACACAAGCGCGCGCACGCACACATTTATCATAACCCTCTCTTTTCTCATTGCCTCTATGAAAGAGAGAGAGAGGGGGGTGGTGGTAGAGGGACATTCACTCGTCATTGCTTTCACTGTGTAGTAAAGCTCCATTAAAACAGGTAGCTGCGCACGCGCGTTACACACACACACACACACACACTCACACTGATCCCTCAGTGCTTTGCATTTTTCACCTGCAGTGGACATCAGGCACTGTCAAACGTGTACGCGCATCACCGCCGTGGCGCGCGCACGCACGCACGCCGCGGCACCACCGAGGGAGCGATCAATACACAGAAAGCCCGGAGAGGATTTTAGCGGAGCGGCGGAGAGAGACGCGGCGCGGCGCGCGGCTGAAGCGGCAGAGGCGGCAGAATCAGCTGATGCGGAGAACGACGCAGAAAATATGAAGGTAACGTGTGGAGAAGAGCGCGAGGACAGGCGCGTTCACGAGAAGAACAACCGCGGTGTCAGCACATTGACAGCCGACACTCAGAGGCTGGTGGCCGGGTACAGGAGCCGCGGAGGGTCGGTCACATCCTCCATCATCAGTGCGTGTAGCTGTGCGTGCGCGCGTGCGTGTGTGAGTGTGAACAACAAAACAGAAGCTGCTCTTTGTCTCTGTTCACCGTTTGTGATGTAGCAGCAGGAGTAAGAGGAGGTGTGTGTGTGTGTGTGTGAGAGAGAGAGAGAGAGAGAGAACGAGAGAGAGAGAGAGAGAGAGAGAACGAGTGTGTGTGTGTGAGAGAGCGAGAGAGAGAGAGAAAGAGTGTGTGTGTGTGTGAAAGAGAGAGAGAGATAAAAGATAAAGTGTGTGTGTGTGTGTGTGTGTGTGTGAGAGAGAGAGAGAGAGAATGTGTGTGTGTGAGAGAGAGTGTGTGTTTCTGTAGTAAACAGTTCACCATCACTAACCTGAGCTGATGATATCACTATATTTGACTGACGAGGTACAGAGAGGAGGTGTATTATTATAGAGGAGCAGGTTTATTATAGAGGAGCAGGTTTATTATAGAGGAGCATGTATATTATAGAGGAGCAGGTATATTCATAGAGGAGCAGGTATATCATAGAGAGGTGTATTATTATAGAAGAGCAGGTGTATATTATAGAGGAGCAAGTATTATTATAGATGAGCAGGTATATCATAGAGGAGCAGGTGTGAGCAGGTGTATTATTATAGAGAGCAGTATTATTATAGGTGATATGGAGCAGGTATAGCAGGTATATTATAGAAGAACAGGTGTATTAGAGGAGCAGTTATATCATAGAGAACAGTTGTATTATTATATTGTATTATAGAGGAGCAGGTGTGTAATTATGTGTATTATAGCAGGTGTATTATATATTGAGGTGTATTATTATAATAGAGGGCAGGTATATTATAGAGAGGCAGGTGTATTATTATAGAGGAGCAGGTATATTAGGAGCAGGTGTATTATTATAGAGGAGCAGGTGTATTATTATATTAGGTTATTAGAGGAGCAGGTGGAGGAACAGGTGTATTATTATAGAGAGCAGGTATATTATAGAAGAACAGGTGTATTATTATAGAGGAGCAGTTATATCATAGAGAACAGTTGTATTATTATATTGGAGCATGTGTATTATTATAGAGCTGTATTATATTATATAGAGAGCAGGTGTATTATTATATTGGAGCAGGTGTATTATTATAATAGAGGAGCAGGTATATTATAGAGAGGCAGGTATTATATATTAGAGGAGCAGGTATATAGAAGCAGGTGTTATTATAATAGAGGAGCAGGTATATTATAGAGAGCAGGTATATTATTATAGAGAGCAGGTGTATTATATAGAGGAGCAGGTATATCAGAGGAGCAGGTGTATTATTATAGAGGAGCAGGGTATATCAGAGAGAAGCAGGTGTATTATTAGAGGATTGATATTATAGAGGAGCAGGTATATTATAGAGGAGCAGGTGTGTTATTATAGGAGCAGGTATATTAGTATAGAGGAGCAGGTGTATTATTATAGAGTAGGTATATTATAGAGGCAGGTGTATTATTATAGGGGGCAGGTGGTTATAGAGGGACAGGTGTATTGTTATGAGCAGGTATATTATAGAGGAGCAGGTGTATTATTATAGAGGGGCAGGTGTATTGTTATAGAGAGCATTTAATATAGGTATATTATAGAGGAGCTGTGTATTATTATAGAGGAGCAGGTATATCATAGAGAGCATATTATAGAAGAGCAGGTGTATATTATAGAGGAGCAAGTGTATTATTATAGATGAGCAGGTATATCATAGAGGAGCAGGTGTATTATTATAGAGGAGCAGGTGAGTTATTATAGAGAAGCAGGTGTATTATTATAGAGGATCAGGTATTAATATAGAGGAGCAAGTGTATTATAGGTATAGAGAGCAGGTGTATTAGGGAGCAGGTGTATTATTATAGAGGAGCAGGTGTATTATTATAGAGCAGGTATTATAGAAGAACATTATTATAGAGGAGCAGGTATATTATAGAAGAACAGGTGTATTATTATAGAGAGCAGTTATATCATAGTGTGTATTATTATTGTATTATTATATGGAGCAGGTGTATTATTATATTTAGAGGTATATTATAGAGAGGCAGGTATTATTATAGAGGAGCAGGTATATTATATTATAGAGGAGCAGGTGTATTATATTAGGTGTATTATTATAGAGGAGCAGGTGTATTATTATAGAGGAACAGGTGTATTATTATATTGGAGCAGGTATATTATAGAAGAACAGGTGTATTATTATAGAGGAGCAGGTATATTATAGAAGAACAGGTGTATTATTATAGAGGAGCAGTTATATCATAGAGAACAGTTGTATTATTATATTGAGCATGTGTATATTATAGAGAGCAGTGTATTATTATAGAGAGCAGGTGTATTATAGAGCAGGTGTATTATTATATGAGCAGGTATTATAGAGAGGCAGGTGTATTATTATAGAGGAGCAGGTATATTAGAGAGGAGCAGGTATATTATAGAGAGGAGCAGGTATATCAGAGAGAAGCAGGTGTATTATTATAATAGAGGAGCAGGTATATTATAGAGAGGCAGGGTGTATTATTATATAGAGGGGAGAGCAGGTGTATTATTAGAGGAGCAGGTATATAGAGAGAAGCAGGTATTATTATATTATAGAGGAGCAGGTATATTATAGAGAGCAGGTATAGAGAGCAGGTATAGAGGAGCAGGTGTATTATTATAGAGGAGAGGTATATTATAGAGGAGGTGTATTATTATAGAGGGGCAGGTGTATTATTATAGAGGGGGTGTATTGTTATAGAGAGCAGGTATATTATAGAGGGGCAGGTGTATTTTAGAAGAGCAGGTATATTATAGAGGAGCAGGTGTATTATTATAGAGGAGCAGTAGGGGGCATGTCATGTTGAACAGTAGGGGCGTGTCTGTGTTAATTTTTAAACAGCAGTGAAACTCAAACATGAAAGTGAAGAAGAAGAATGTGAGAAAAGTCAACAGTGAAAACAACTAAACAAAGACTCAACAACACAGGTCTGTGTCCACGTCTGTGTCCACGTCTGTGTCCACGTCTGTGTCCATGTTTGTGTCCATGTCTGTGTCCATGTCTGTGTCCATGTCCACATCTGTGTCCATGTCCAGATGATGTTGAGTAAAACAAATGAAAATAGAGACATGAGAAAATGAAGCTTCTTCAAACAACAACAATAATCATGACCTCCAGTAATGTTTAGAAAAGATTCAGTGGTCAGAGGAGTCGTGACACACACACACACAGAATTCACTCTGTATATCTGCTGCCATCAGGGGGCGATACAGTTGTGATGAAGTGTTTATTCTGTTCATGTACCAGTGTTAACATCACACACACACACATTCCTGTACACTCCCTCCACACACTGAACTTTGACCAGTCTTATCAGAGAGAGACGAAGGTAAAGAGACATTACGTGATAAAGAGGGAGAATTTAACAGAAACACTGAGTGTGGACATGAAAGCTGACCAGGTAACACTCACTCACTCACTCACTCACTCATTCACTCACACACACACACTCACTCACTCACTCACTCACACTCTCGTTCACTCAGACACACACACTCACTCATTCATTCACTCACACACACACACACGTGTCACTTCCTGTCTTAAAACTACACTTTCCCTCCTCCTCTCCTTCCTAGGAAGCTTCCTCATCTGCTTTTTTCTAGTTAAAGGGACAGTTCACTTAGTTTGAACCTGGGAGAGTGAGCAGTTTACAAACTTCAGCCTCCTGTTGGAAAAGTCTGTCTCACAGTGAGATAAAGTCAGTTTCACTCACAGCTCACAGCACAGTTAATAAGAATACTTACACACTCCAAAAACCTGAACTATTCCTTTTAAGTGTGTGTGTGTGTGTGTGTGTGTGTGTGGCTCCCCGTTGTTCACCATCTGTTCTCTGACTCCACTCTGTGTCGTTCAGCTGATTCAGCACTTCACTGTTGCTAGGAGACAGTGTAGCATTCCTAGGATTCAAGGAGACATGTAGGAAACCTTGTGTCATTGTTGAGGGCGTGAGGGGTGTTCCCCCAGCGATGACATCACATGATGACATCACAGGTGTGTTGTTGACTGAAGTCGTCCCCTTGCTGTTGTCTCTTCCTGCAGCTCAGCCGCCATGTCTAAAGCCACGGTGAAGAAGCTGCACTGGCGCTCCAAGGTAACAACGCAACAAACACACACACACACATGCACTCACACAAACACACAAACACACAACTCTCTCTCTAACACTGCAGGTGCAGGAGAGCTTCGTTCCACTGGGCGGGGGATCAGGAGAGCTGGGTCTGGCCATCGGGGGCGGGGCCGATTATGGCGAGTTCCCTTTTGTCACGGCAGCCCCTGGGGGCGGAGCCACAGTGGGTGACATCATCCTGGAGATCGGTGGGACACCGGTGTTAGGGATGACCCTCGGCGATGTCAGAGGAGTCCTCAACTCTTGTCCTCATCCGATCAGAATCAAGACGGTGTCACCAGGTCAGGGGACATGTGGTCACATGACTCACGAGAGAAGGCTGTGATTGGCTGAAATATTGACGAGTAGATTCAAAGTGACTGAATGAGTCGTTTGAACATGTGAAGTAAAAAAATATGTTAAATTGTGTTTTACCTCACACACATCTGGTGCTGATGACATCACTTCCTCTGTGTGTGTGTGTGTGTGTGTGTGTGTGTCAGGGTCATCCCTCTGTAAGGACCTCAGGTTGTATCTCAGCAAATGTTTCACTCCAGGATCCATGGACAGTCAACTCCAACAGCTGATCAGAGAGAACCTGTACCTGCGCGCTGTTCCCTGTACGTCTCACACACACACACACACACATACGTGCACACACACAGACGTGTGATGATGACATCACGGCGTCCTCCCTGCAGGTACGACCCGGCAGCCTCGGGACGGTGAGATCTCAGGTGTCGACTACAACTTTGTTTCCATCGAGGAGTTTTTCTCTCTGGAGGAGTCTGGAGCTCTGCTGGAGAGCGGCAAGTTCAAAGGTACAGTACGTCACTTTGATCATTATTTTTATTAATGTATTCTGCTTCATCTCATATCATCATGTCATATCATGTCGTGGCCACGCCCTCAAAAACGTGTGCCAATGTCTCCATCCAATCACAGGGAACTACTACGGAACACCCCGCCCCGTCCACATCGGCCCAGAGAGTCCACCGATCACGTACCAGGAACATCGCAACCTGCTGCGGAACTTCAGGACGAGGAGCAAGTCTCTGAGTAACCTGGAGAAAGCTGTGGAGGAGGGAGACAACAGCGAGGAGGACAGCGCCCCCTCTGGTCATTTATATCACTATTTAATGACTGTTAAATTAAGACTGTGTGGCCGCGCCCCCCCCCCCATCAGCAGGTGTAGCACGACCACTGCAAAACTGAACATCATCATCATTTCTCACTAGGTTCAGCTGGAGCCCCGCCCACCACTCTGCCTCTGAGCCAATCTTGGGAGTCGACACTAGGGAGCCGTGAAGGAACTGAGGAGGGAGGACGAGGGAGAGGAAGGGGAGGAGTCGGAAGAGGAAGAGGAGGAGCTCCACTGCCTGAGAACTGGGAGCTGGCCTTCAGTGACTCAGGAGAGCCGTACTACATCGAGTCAGTATCAATAACCAATAATCAGTGATCAATAATCAATCATCAGTGATCAATAACCAATAACCAGTGATCACTCAGCAGTTTACATCAGTTTTTATTTTATTGGTTTATTAATGTAAGTGTATTTTTATTTAGCTGAATTTGATGATGTTATCTCTCCCTGTGTGTCTGTCTCTCTTGTCTCTGTGTCTGTCTGTCTTGTGTCTGTCTCTTGTCTGTGTGTCTGCCTCTCTTGTGTCTGTCTCTTGTCTGTGTGTCTGCCTCTCTCTGTGTGTCTGTCTCTTGTCTCTGTGTGTCTGTCTCTTGTCTGTGTCTGTGTGTCTCTTGTCTGTGTGTCTCTGTCTCTTGTCTGTGTGTCTCTCTTGTCTGTGTGTCTGTCTCTTGTCTGTGTCTCTCTTGTCTGTGTGTCTCTATTGTCTCTGTGTCTGTGTGTCTCTCTTGTCTGTCTGTCTCTTGTCTGTGTGTCTCTCTTGTCTGTGTGTCTGTGTGTCTGTATGTCTGTCAGTCATAAGTCAAAGACGACCAGCTGGTTTGATCCTCGAACTCCGAGCAAAGACACGACTCCTTGTACTGAGCGTAAGTTTTATTTTTCATTTGAATTATTAATGACTTTAGTTTCACTTTCACTATTTTATTTATTTCTGTGGAAATAAAAAAAGACAACAAACACAACAAATTGTGTAATGTTGAACCTGCAGCAGCCAGTAGGGGGCAGCACTGACACATAACAACATACAGCTATTTTTGCTCTTCTCACTGTCTGCCTGTCTGTGCCTGTCTGTCTGTCTCTGTCTGTCTGTCTCAGTTCCAGAGTTCACAGAGCAGGCGTCTCAGCTCAGAGGTTACTCCATCCACACTCGTCTTTCTAAAGGTCCTCGAGGTTTTGGTTTTAACATCGTTGGAGGAAGTCGACCTCGAGAGTTTCTGCAGGTTTACAGCGTCACACCTGGAGGGCCCCCTGCCCTCAACACTGGTACTGCACCCTGTCATCACTACTTTATAACGTTAGATATTTGAGTTATTACTTTATTACAACTTACTAACTCACTGCTGGGTTCACCTTCATCACAGTGAACTCTGCTGTAACCACAGGTGAATGATGAGACTGATCACTGAGCGCCACCTGCTGTCTCACCTGTGTCCACACACACACACACACACACACTCACGCATGCACGCACACACACATACGCACACGCGTGACAGTGTGTGTGTGTGTGTGGAGGATAAATGTTACTGTTTCTCAGCTCTTTATGTTTCTAAAGGGACACAATCTCACTAACACACACACACACACACACTCACGCACACGCACACACACAGTCTTTTCTCTCTTCTCTCCCACAGTCAGACCTGCTCACATGTGCTGAGGCTAAATTGTCAGGAATGTAACACACACACACACACACACACACACACACACACACAGTAAATCTCCTGGGAAAGTTTCAGAGGCAGAAATCTCAAGAACCTGAGAAATGAAAAAAATGTTGAGCTGAAAATAAACATGAAAGTAGAAAAACAGATTTTAGCCACGTTTACAAAAGACATGCAATAAAATCTGCGTCACGTCTTTATCTCACTGAAATTGAAGTTTGTAAACCACTCACTCCCCCACACCAAAGTCCCTAGAGAAAATCAATGATTTTAGCACGTGGGGACACAGGAGCTGCTGGTCTTCTGCTGCCTCGTGTGGTCACTTTGTGTCACTGAAGTAAATCTGAACCAAAGATTTCAAACACTGTGACAAAATAAGACATTTGAACTGAGTGATGGAGGCAGCAGTGGATCAACAACTCCTGTGTGTGTGATGTTAAAATCAATGATTTTCTCTATGGACTTTGGTGTGTTTACAAATGTAACTTCACTTCACTTAACTCTGTGTGTGTCTCTGTGATGCAGCTGACATCCTGGTCTACATCAATGACCAGTGTGTCCTCGGTCGGTCTCATAAAGACGTGGTGGACATGTTGAAGTCGGTGCCGATGGGTCAGAGCGTGGACGTGGTTCTGAGGCGAGGTTACCCGATGCTCTACAACCCAGACGGCTGTCCTAAACAGAACCTGGAGACGGTGTGTGTGACTCCACCGCTAATCTCAGCTCTTTTTTTTTTAACACTGCTGTCACTCACTGACCTTGTGTTTGACATTTGACCTCCTCCTGCAACAGCCTCAGACACCCAGCGACGCTTCTAGCACCCGAGCTCTGACACACCTGACCTACAGCTGCACGCAGGACGCCAACGGCAACACGACAGGTCCATTTACGCTCACACCTGAGACTGATCCACCAATCACCTGCCAATCACCTGCAAATAACCTGTAAGTTATTGATCCAGTGTCTCCTTTTCTCTAAAATGCAGGACTTGGCCAAACCCCGCCCTCTTACGCCGCACAGCCAATGACAAATGGGCTTACAGATCCGCCCACTCCCACGTCCTCTGACCCTCCATTGGGGGTGACTCCGCCCCCTAACAGGACAGTAGCCAATCACAGCGACTCTGATGGCGGTCCGTCCAACGCCGGGACTCGCAGGTGAGTGTTAGCAAATTTCTGTCACGTTACCAAAGACGGCCGACGTGACGAGACGTCTTCTGTCTCCTCCCCCGTCTCCACACAGGTCGTCACTGATTGGCTACAGCAGCAGCACACTCCCCGCCCTCTCCTCCTCGCTCCTCCTCCATCAGAGCTCAAAGTCGTCAGAGAGCGACGTGTCCACGTCCACACTGCCGCTCATGTCCTCGTCCTCTGCTCTCACCAAACTGCCGCTCTCTCAGCCAGAGACCGGTTTCCTCCAGAACGCCGCCTCCATCACTAACAACCCTGTCTCCTCGTCCACACCTCCGGGAGCACCGGTACAGCGGCCGCCAATGCCCCAGACCACGCTTGCCCTAACTCCGCCCAGAGACGTTGCGCCCTGCGGCTTTAACGGGTGTCCAGCCAATCACCAAGCTCCCTCCACCTCCGCCTCCTCCCACGGAACCTCAGGTCTGGTGCTGCCACTGGGGGCAGCGTCACTGGCGTCGCCCCCTGGTGGGGAGCTGGTGCCGGTAGCTTTGGGACGTACTGAGGGGGCGGGGCTGGGGTTCAGTGTGACAGCGGGGGGTCAGGGGGGTCAGCTGGCCCTGGTCAGGCGAGTGTGGGACCGGAGGCAGTGTCCGTCACTGCAGCCAGGGGACGCTATCGTGAAGATCAACGGAGCAGATGTTCAGAGCCTCAGCTTCTCCCAGGTAACAACTTCCTGTTCATCGACCAAACACTGGCCAAACCGCTAGTGACCTCCGCTGCTAGGCATGCTGGGAGTTGTAGCTGTAGAGGATGATGTGATGAAGATGTTTCCCCCTCAGGTGCAGAGGATCCTGCAGGAACACACCAAACAGGGCGAGGTGGTGCTGCTGGTCTACAGAGCAGGTACGAGGTCACATGACCCTGATGACCTTCTCCACAGCTGAGTCAGCTGGAAACATCTGTTTTGGGTTTACACGGTGAAAATAAAAACTAAAATAGAAAATGTTCCTTCCCCTCCTCTTGCTTCTCCAGGCCCTGCCTCCTCTCCAGTCGTCACCCCCAACCTCTATAAGCCCCTCCCCTCTCCTCAGGGTCAGACCACACCCTCTTCCTCCCACCCCTCAGCTGACTCGCCTTCCTCGTCCTCCGCTGCGGCCGTGGTGGGCGGGGCCGTTCCTGCTCTCAGTCAGGCAGGTTTAGCCCCAGACTCTTCTCAGGGGGGCCCCCACCCACCGAGCCCCGGGGCCCAACAAGGTGAGTCTGTGGTCATCGCACTGATCGTATTAATATTTGTTCATATTTGCTCATGGTTTTTGAACTTGTGACTGACATGAAATGTGTTTCCCTGACGTCTTCACTCTGTATCGTGACTCCTCCTCGTTTTCGCAGATGCCCCGCCTCCTCCTCAGACGGCTAACGGGCCGTCGGCGTCCACACTGATCCAGAGTACCAGTTTCCTGGACTCGGTTCCCGTGACATTGACGCTGGAGCCGCGGGATCTGCTGGGAGTTCAGGAGAGTGCTGGAGGACCGCCTCCAAACAGAGGGGGAGGAGCCTTGGGAGCAGTGACTAAGGACGGGAGGGGCGGAGCAAAGGTGGAGGTGGAGCTCAGGAGGAGGCCAGGGGAAGGCTTTGGATTTGTCATCGCCTCTCAGGAAGTGAGCAGCGGCGGTGAGTGAGGACCTGATCATCAGTGACTCAGCAGTTATTTTCTTATTAATCAGCTGATCTATAACAGTGACAAGGCAGCCTGTGGGGGGCGCTGTGCTGACACACTGAAGTTACACTGAGTCTGTGGTTTCAGCACACACACACACACACAAACACTGTGTACACTGTACATTTAGTTCCCTCCCACCACTGTTAAGCCACACCCCTCCAAGCTGTCCATCTCCCTCTCCACAGCTCACACTCAGTCTTGCTCATCCACTCTGAGAGTGTGTGTGTGTGTAGTTTGTTCATCATGTTGGAGCGACTGCAGTCACTTCTGAGAAATGATAAAGACTCCAAACGTAAGTCACTGTGTGTGTGTGTGTGTGTGTGTGTGTGAGATAATGTTTAAATCACATCTATGTCAGTTCAGAGATGTTATTTACGACAATGACATTAGTCTGACTCCACAGCTCCCCCTACAGACACTAAACGCTACCACACGCTAAATTAATGGGAGAACGCTGGTATCAAATGATTACTCTTATTATTGTTATTATTAATTTCTGATGATTATAAAAGACGTGTGTAACAGTGTGACAGACGCAGCTGTGTCTTCTAACCTCAAACTAACTTCCCTGTGTTTTTTATGTCAGAGAGAGAAAAAAACAAACAAACCAAACAAAATTCAGCTGATTAGAGCCAGGAGTTAAACACACTAAACACTCGCTGCTGCTGCTGCCATCTTGTGGTCACACATGTTATTTATCAATGTTATTGACATTATAAATGTTGTTTTAACACATTTACAGAATATTGCGAGAATATTTCCCTTTTTCTCTACAGTTATGTCTCTTTTCCCTCTTCCTCCTCCTCCTCCTCCTCAGTGGTTATCAGCTCTCAGGAATGTCAGACATAGTTTCACCTCATTGAGCCAGAGTGTGAGTGAGTGTGTGTGTGTGTGTGTGTGTGTGTGTGTGTGTGTGTGTGTGTGTGAGTTCAGTACCAGCTGGTTTCACTCTGACTCTCATGATATTTTTTTGGGAGGATTATTTCCAGTGGTGGATTAACACACACACACACAGTTTGTGTGTGTGTGTGAGGACAAACTGTTACAGCTGATTAAACAATCATGTGACCTGTGTTCACATGACCAACAGGAAGCAGGTTGTTGCGGAGTGACAGAAAAAAAACAAAACTCTGAGATTTTAAGATAAAAGTCTCTGACTCCTGTGGAGACATGTGGACATCAGGCGTCACCATAACAACAGGTTTACTAAACTCAAATATGTCAGTGTGGGGGCGGAGCCTTGGTCTGTCCCTGTTACTGACCACCACTGATTCATCAAAGGTTTTAGTGTAGGAGAGTGAGCACTTTACAAACTGCAGTTTCCTGTTAAAAATGTTGCCACGGGTACGGGAGTGTTTGCCGTATGATGACAATGATGTGGCTCCACCCCCTCTGTCTCAGCAGCGTCCTCACTCATGTCCCATCGGTTTGTGACGGTGCGTCGCGGCAGCCCGGCGGCTCGCAGTGGACAGATCCAGCCCGGTGACCAGCTGGACGCCGTGGAGAACCGGCCAACAGGTGGTTTACAACACCGGGACCTGGCCCAGATTCTGAGGAGGGCGGGAAACACACTGAGGCTGAGCGTCACACCCAGACGCTGTACGACACGCACACACACACACACACACACACGTGCAGTTGTAAGAGGACAAGTGTGTTCTGACCTTGTCTCCTCTCCTTGTCTCCTCTCCTTGTCTCCTCAGACTCCTCCTCTCAGATGGAAGCAGCTGATCTGGACATCGATAGTCGACTGATCAAAGGATCGAGAGGAAGGTCAAAGGTCAGTGTCACATTTACTCAGTAAATTTAATATCAGTGGTGGTAATACTATAGTATTACACTCTGTGTGTGTGTGTTTGTGTGTTGCAGGACCAGTTCTATAGTGTGGATCTGGATCGAGGTCCAACAGGGTTTGGTTTTTCTCTGAGGGGGGGCAGTGAGTACAACATGGGCCTGTATGTACTGGGTCTGATGGAGGGGGCCCACAAGATACAGGTACACACACACACACACACACACACACACACACACACACACACTAACTAACATCTATGTACATATAATGATTAGATGAGAGTCAGGTCAGGTGACAGACAGTGGGCGTGGTCACGATGACAGGTGTCACCTGTGTGGACAGGTGTCTGATCAGCTGGTGGACATAAACGGGGACAGCACAGTGGGGATGACTCACAGTCAGGCTGTGGAGCAGATCAGACGAGGAGGACATCGCATCCACCTCGTCCTCAAGAAAGGAAACGGTTACGTCCCTGACTATGGTGAGACACACACGTCCATCACACTGAGGGACTCCTGCTGGACAAGCCAGGAATGAATCATGATGTCACATGATTCACAACTATATTATCACATTAAGATATTATAACAATACGATATCATCCCGATATTTAACTCACAATACGTAAGTAACAATGTTATCGCGATATTTAAGTCACAATTCAATATGATATCACAATATTTAAGTAACAATATTATCGCAATATTTAAGTCACAATCCAATATGATATCACAATATTTAAGTAACAATGTTATCGGGATATTCAAGTCACAATACAATATGATATTACAAAATTTAAGTAACAATATTATCGCAATATTTAAGTCACAATACAATATGATATCACAAAATTTAAGTAACAATATTATCGCGATATTGCAAAATATTTTACTTGTGAAATCACATACGGCGATATACTCACAAAATCAATCAACTCAATTGCGACATAATATCGCCACACAAAATATCGAGATATTTCACTGTATCTTGTTTCAGTCGTAGTGACTCATCTCGTCACCGTGGGATCTTTGTCATTTCTGCTGTTTGACTTGATCTGTTTCTACTTTGTCTTTTTCCTGTCTGTCCTACTGCTTTACTACTCTTCCCCCTCCTCCTCCTCCTCCTCCTCCTCAGTGGAGCTGTCCAGCCTCTCTCTCTGTATGACAAACTCCAAACAGGGTGAACCGTGTTTCTACGTGATTGGACGAACTGAAAACTCGCGGTCGGTAAAAAGAGATCCTTCCGTCTCATCCGTCCATCGCTCCTTCTTCATTTCCGTCATTATTTACATCGATGTTTACGTCATTATTTACGTCAGTGTTTTTTTACATGTCTGTTTATGTAAATGACGTCGACCCATATTCTGTGCTCATCAGAAAATAATCACGTTCATTATAACTTATGTGCATTTTCTATACACCACCACCATCCTCTCACTGCACACTTTTATTGTGAAAGTGTCAGGAAGTTTGTGTCTGAGTGGCAGCGCCCGATGGACGACAGAGGAACTGCACTCAAACATGTTCTGTCTGTGTTTTTTCAGGCCCTGAGGAAGGAGTTCTCTCCTCCTCCTCCTCTTCCCACACAGAGGAGCGGCACCTGATCTCCATGGCAACCTCCTCCTCCATCCGTCAGAGGGGAGGAGCAGGAGGAGAAGGAGGAGGAGAGAAGAGGAGGACGAGGAGAGAAGGGGAGAGCAGAAAGAGAACAGGAGGAAGGTTAGGGCCTTCTGATCTGGACCTGGACCTGGTGGAGGAGGAGGCACAGGAAGAGGAGAGGAGGAGGGAGGAGGAGGAGGAGGAGGAGGAGGAAAGGAGGAGAAAAGAGGAAAATGAGGAGAGGAGGAAGAGGGAGGAAGAAAGAAGAAGGGGGGAGGAGGAGAAGGAAAGGAGGAGGAAGCGAGAGGATGAAAGAAGGAGGGAGGAGAAGGAAAGGAGGAGGAAGGAGGAAAAGGAGGAGAAGAGAAAGAGGGAGGAAGAAAGAAGGAGGGAGGAGGAGTCAGCAGCAGAGGAGCAGAGAGGATGGACAGAGGAGGAGGAGAGGAGGAGAAGGAAGGAAGAGAGGAGGAGAGAGAAGGAGGAAAGGGGGAGGAATCAGACTGTCAGACAGAAGAAGCGGGATGACCAGCAGGAGCAGGGGAGGAGGAGCCGCAGCTTACCCAAAAACAGAGCTTCATACTGGGACACCACTCTGCCAGAGGAGGGGGTGGCGTCAGGAGGAGGAGCCAACAGGGGGGAGGTGCAGGAGAAGAGATCCACACGCAGTGCAAAGCATTCTGGGAGCTCAGGTGCGGTGTTTTCCTTCCTCATGCCGACGGACGACGACAAGCGCCAGCGTCAGTCCGACAGCGAATCAGCAGCCAGCTTCTCAGACGTCAGCCAATCCACAGCCAGCATCACCACCAGCTGGAGGGAGGAGTCTCACTGGAGGAGAGATGAGTCGTTGTGGCAACAGGGACACGCCCCTGGCCCCTGGCTGAAGCCCAGCCCACAGAAACTGACACATGCTCTGACTGGCAGTCGGCCCAGTGGGCGGGCACTGATGGGTGGGCTTTCTCTCTGATTGGCTGACTCTGACAACGTTCACTTCCTGTATTTGCTGGATTTTTTATTGGCTACTTATAAGGGCTTTATTTGATTGGCCTGCTGAGAGAAAACCCCACCCCTTCCTGCATCTCATTGGATGATAACAGACTATTCTAACTTCTGATTGGAGGATGAGATGTAAAAAGACAACAACTTTTTTCTGATTGGTTGATGGTTTAGAGGCGTTTGATTGACATCTTTTATTTACCCATCATGCCTCAGGGCATGAGCGCTGAGTCATGAGTCCACGTCAGTGTCACTGCTCTCTGTGAGGTTATGGTTCACCATGGCTACCAGAGTAGATCACATGGTAACCAGAGTAGATCACCATGGTAAACAAAGTGGATCACCACAGCTACCAGAGTAGATCACTATGGTAACCAGAGTAGATCACCATGGTAAGAGCTCATCTTCTCCAGGAACCTTCACTTAAGCTTAAGCCCCGCCCACTCTCCCATCTTAATTCAGCTGACCAATTAGAGGTAAACACAGAGGAGTCAGTGACCTGAAGAGAGACAGACTGATGATCGTCATCATCATCATCTTTAAACTCGTATGCAAATGTTTGCGTCTCGTCGCCTCGGAGACCAAACAGCTGATTCTGTTTATCTGAGCATGTGAATATGATGGAATGATTTTTATTTTTATAAACATGTAAAGACTCAATGATGACATCATCTTCATCATCACCATCATCGTTAGAACAGAGAAGTTTGATCTGCCTGCTTGTAAAAATGAAAAAAACCTTTATTGTGATGATGTAACAGAGCCATACACACACACACACACACACATACTCACAGACACACACATACACATAGACACACACATACGTACATACACACACTGATGTCATGTCCAGCTGTGGTTCTGACATGGTCGCCATGGTAACGCAGCTCTGGATCAGAACAAGTGCCTCATTTTGTTTTTGGACCTTCATCCTGCAGATTGACGCTGAGGCCCCGCCCCCTTCTCTCTCACTGCCCCGCCCCCTGAGCTGTTTTTTCTTATGTGAGACGATTGTGAGCGTCAGCATGTCCAATAAAACCAAAACAAGCCTCACGTCCAGTGGGCGTGGCCAGTCTTTGTCTTCGTCACTTTGATTTACAGAATAATAATCATCACGCGGCATCTGAGGTCAGAGGTCGTTACGTGTTTAAAAAAAAGTTTGTGATTTAAATCATTATTGATGAGTCAATTTAAATATGACAACTGTAAATTCACCCTTTGATTTACTTTGTCATAAATAACAGAAAAGTCACATGACCAGCACACACACACACACACACAGTGTTTTATTACTTTTCAAGTTTAATGTAAAGATGAACATTTATAAAGTTAATGATTATTAATCATCTGTGACCAGTGAGTTGTTTTATTTATTTGATTTAGATTTTTCTGCAGGATGCTGTCCAGAGACATGTCTTTCCTCAGAGACACGTCTGTCCTCAGAGACACGTCTGTCCTCAGAGACACGACACATGGAGGTCTACGATGTCTATGTCACATGTTCACGTCTTCATCTCACTGCTAGACAGACTTTTCCAACAGGAAACTGAAGCTTGTAAACCACTCACTCTCCTCACACCAAACCCCATAGAGAAAATTAGTGATTTTAACATCACATCACTGCTGCCTCCATCAGTAACTTCAAATGTCTTATTTTGTCACGACAGTGTTTGAAATCCTTCGTTCAGATTGACCTCAGTGACACAAAGTGTCCACACGAGGCAGTGGTTGACCAGCAGCTCCTGTGTCACCGCAAGCTAAAATCACTGATTTTCTCTATGAGGTTTAGTGTGAGAGTCATGACATCGTCCTCACGTCTAAATCTCAGTAAAAAAGTTTCAAACAAATATTTAATTCAAAACAAAACGGAGATGAGTTTTAAAACAAGAGGTCATGTGAGCTGATGTATGAGGTCAGAGGTCATGACCTCTTATACTGTTTCCTACCGCACACACGCATACAACATGAAAATGACTCACTGAGGTTCAATGATGAAGATGATGATGGTGAGTTAACAGAAGTGAGGGATTCACCTATTGGTGTCACCATGGTAACTGTGATGCTGGTGATTACCCCTCTGTCGCCACCTTCAGGACCAACGATGCACCTGTAAGTGATCAGACAAAGGTGGTGAGAGGACGTCGTTTTTGTGTCGTCCTCGTTTACACACAGGTGATCTGAGACGGCTGGTCTGTGTGGGGTCAAAGGTCAGTAGAGTCCAGGGGTCACCAAGGTCATGATGAGCATGAAATGATCAACTGCAGAGGCCTGTGGTCATGTGAGCTGTCTTTCCTTGTGTGTGTGTGTGTTCGTGCATGGGCGAAGTTAACTGGAGTTAAACGTTGACGTCCAGGGGTTTCGTTGCTGTTGTGGTCACAAGTTTGTCAGCCACATGTTAACAGTTCAGTGTGTGTGCGTGTGTGTGTGTGTTGTGGTTGATGCTCAGTGTCATCTCACACATACACACACACACACAGAGGTAGAGAGTCTCTGGCCTCTAACGTCTCCTCTCCATCGCCCGTTTCCTCTCCGGAAAACCAGAGGCCTCCTGCGTTACACAACATCAGCCTCCTGCAGGGGGCGGAGCCTGGGGGGGGGCTCTTCACTGTCTGTCTACAGTATTACAACTGGACTAAACACAATATATATACTGTTTATGTGTGAAACTGTCAATGAGAGAGAGAGAGACAGACAGATGTACGTCTCTTCAGTGTAAAGGTCAAAGAAAATGAAAACTTGAGCCTCGGAGGACACCATAGTTCAACTTTATATGAGCATGACATCAGTTCTTACAAACACATCTGAACCAAGACAAACAAACAAACAACATCTGCTGAGCTCTGATTTTACAAAATCATCATCATCATAAGAGGACGATGATGTGTTGTACCTTGTAATAACCATTGCGGCCACAGGGGGCGACATTTTCCCCACTGCTGTTCCAGTTAAAACAAAAATGAAAAACAAAAAGCAAGGGAAAAAAAGACAAAAAGAAGAACAACAAAGTGTAAAGGTAAAGTATGAGTGAACACATGAGGTGAGTGAACACATGAAGCAGGAACTATTTTTTTATGAATGACAGCTTTTGCTTCTGCTGTTTGGTCACTTTACGCTTCCTGGTTTGGATTTGATCTTTTTTCATCGTCAGTGGTCTGTTAACCTGAAACACACACACACACACACACACACGCAAGCACGCACACAGTTTTAGTACCTTGTGTAGTTTGTAGTACCTTGTGTAGTTTGTAGTAGAGTGTGTAGTACCTTGTGTAGTTTGTAGTAGAGTGTGTAGTACCTTGTGTAGTTTGTAGTAGAGTGTGTAGTACCTTGTGTAGTTTGTAGTAGAGTCCACAGGCGTTACACACTGGTTGTCCTTCAGTGTTTCTTCTCCACAGTGTTGTTTTTTCTGTGTCACAGTTGACACACCGAGTTCCTTTTCGCAGAGTCACCATCTGAAAAAAAAAAAATCCAGATTCATTCAATTCTGAGTCAGTTTGTAACCAGGGTTAACGGTTAGCCACCTAGCTTAAAACAGACACATTACATTACATTACATGTCATTTAGCAGACGCTTTTATCCAAAGTGACTTAGAATAAGTGCATTTAAACATTTGGGAACAAACAAGAGTGCTTCAAGTAATCCAAACTATAAAGTGCTAGTCATAGACACTATAAACAAGGTAAAAATATTAGCCTAACTTAACACGGACACTAAAAACAGGGTAAAAATATTAGCCTAGCTTAACACGGACACTAAAAACAGGGTAAAAATATTAGCCTAGCTTAACACGGACACTAAAAACAGGGTACAGACCCCTTAGACAAATGTCAACACAGTTTAGCACCAAGGTTGAAAGCAGAGTGTGTGTGTGTGTGTGTGTGTCATACTCTTGTTCTCTTTGATGTTAACACTCCTCTGTTTGTTTCTTGTCTCTTAAAGCTGCAGTCGTGACACGTGTGATGACCAGCGCTGTCTCTCCTCCACAGGGGAGTGCTGTCTGTCCCACAGCTCACACACACACGCTTCTCTGAAGAAACACACATACACAGACACACACTTTGATAAGAGGTGGAGTCACTTGGTCACATGACAGAGACTGACATGACGATGTCTCACCTGGACCAAAATCCTGTCGCCATGTTTGATTGACAGGTGACAACCAACCACCAGAGAGGGAGGGGCCCATATTGTCATAGTACCTGTTCCATACAGGAGTTGAGTTGGGGGGCGTGGCCAGGCAGTTAAAGTCACATACTGATGAGGAGGGAGGTGAAACATAAATTGAGCTCAGTGATTGACAACTGGACTCGTCCAACCAGAGGCAGGGACTGAGGACCTGGTGAGTGGCATCATGGGACATGACTGATGATTGGAGGAAGGCGCGTGAAGGTGCGGGGCTAAGCTGCAGAAGAGAATATATCTGTCCATCATGACATTTTAATAAAAGTATTCGATCACACGCCATAATAAAAGCCGTTCTTTTCAATATTTACAGTAAAAAAAAAAAAATATATTTATAACGCAAAAAAAAAGAAAACAGACAGATGCCATGTGAACACCAGATCAGTTTTTGTATCATTTTACTGCTATAATCATGCGATAAATATAACCTAATGTATTCATATATTTACTGTTCACAGTGCACAAACACACATGCAGGAGGAAGTCACAGAGCACTCACCATTATCACTTGTATAAGTTCAGAATAAAACTCTCAGAGTATGCGATTAAAGGTGACAGAGTGAGCGCTCTCTCTCTGACCACACAGGACCTCTGTGACAGATGAGGATGAAGAAGATGAATATAATGAATATACTCACAGGATGAGCTGCTCACACACACACACACACACTGGAGTCTGACTGCTGATCTGAGCAGAGTGGGAGGAGCCTGGAGGAGAAAATTATGGTGGGAGGAGCCAAATGTGTGGAAAATTTCTTTAGGAAGAAACTTGGAGGCAGCAGAAATACCCACAATGCAAAATAATCTGACTGATAAACTCTTGTTTTTATTTGTGTTGTGTGACTCACACACATCAACATTTCACAACAAATACAAATGAAAAAGAGTTGGAAAGGGGCAGGGCTCATCCATTTGATTGTTGTTAATAACAACAGCAACATTGTTGTTTAATACAGTCATATACTTCGTTTTGTTGTTGATTATTGACAAACTGATGATTGGTCAGAGGCAGGAAGCGTGTCCCTGCAGCATCACAGGGTCCACTACGCTGTTCTGCAAGGGTAGGTCCACAGAGAAGTCAGTGGGTGGGGCCTGCAGGCGCTGCCGCGGGGGCCGCCCCCCCCTCTGAGGGATGGGCAACTCTGAGTGGTGAGCGGGAAGAGGAGAAGAGAAGAAGTACGGATGGAGGAGTGCCTGAGGAGGAGGAGCAGGAGGAGGAGAGGAAGGGAAGAAGAATGAAGGAGTGGAGGAGGAGAAAAGCAAGAAGATCAATAATCAGAAACTTTTATTTTACCACTTACACGGCAGCTATTTTCCTGTGACGTCACTCAGAGAACTTCCTGTTTCATACCTGAGAGGCAGAGCATCGCTGTTTTGAAGGATAAACCAGGAAGTTGTAGAGCAGGTCGATGGCCTGAGGAGGCGTGTCCGGCACAATCTCCTCCAATGGGATTGCAGGATTCTCTTTAAAGGTGATTTTATTGTAGTCGGGTAAATCGACCATTTCCTGTGGACACAAAGTGGGGACGTTACCATGGTGATGAAGAGAGCGCTCCAACACTGTTGTTAACTGGACACTGAACAGCTTGACCTGTGATGGATTGGTGACCTTTGACCTGCCTTTCACACTGTGACAGCTGGGATTGGCTGCAGATGACAATGTATAAATGAATGAATGAATGAGTGAATATGTGAGTGATTGATCCCAGATAATAATGACCTGAGCTGATCATACAGGTGAGGGCGGGGCCACAGCACCTGAACATAACAGGGACTGAGTCACTAGCCGTGTCCCATTCCAGGGACTGGACCCTACGGAGTGCGCGGTCGACTCCTAGCTCGCAAGAAATGTCTAAATTAATATAACTATTATAAATCATATATTTATTATTTGGTTAAGTTGTTTAGTAGTAGTTAGTATAGTAGTAGTTTTTGTAGTTTTAGTCAGTTTTTGTATTCATTTTAATTGAGTTTAGTTTATTTACTTATTTTGATGGAGGGTTTAGAGTTCATTATCTTTTTAATCATGCTGTTCGAACACATGAAAAATCTTCATTCATTTTTATTTCTCCATTTATTTCAAAACGGTTAATAATTCAATTAATTTCAATGTTATTTAATGTATATAGTTGTGTTAATTTAAAATGTTAATAATAATGTATGTTTTGCATATTTGTCTGATTTTTCTATTAAAATAATAAAATCAAATTCATGAATCTATTGAACAGTAAATTATTAAACAACAATCTTTTTAATTTAATTTAATTTAATTTAATTTAATTTAATTTAATTTAATTTAATCTTTTGGGACACATCTTTCAAAGATGGAGAGGAGTCGGTCCATCCTCCTCTCGTTCCTCTCCTCCATCTCCCTCATGTCCTCCCTGAGGAGGTCGACAAGTTCCCCCTCCGTGTCCCTCTTCCTCTTTGTGGCACCTGCACCTCCTCCTCTTCTTCTTCTTCTTCATCTTCCTCCTCCTCGCCGCCTTCTAGTCGTCCACCCACTGCTGAACTTGGCCCTGGTCTGTCCTCAGGGATGAAGGAGATAAGGACAGATGGAGCAATGGAGTGCTTCTGTCCCAGCACCTCATCCATGTGGACATACCAGGGCCAAGTGGCAGCAGTGGGCTTCCCACTCACTCCTTCCCCTGAGCCTGAAACAGAGGATTTATCAAAAGTCAACAATAACAACAATGAAATACATTTTATAAAAAGTATATTATTAATACCCATGATCAACCAAATATAATGTAAAACACCGAATAGACTTATCAAACTAATATATACATACTACATACTTTACATTCCTTTTTTGCCTGCAAGGGAGTTATGTCGCCCTGCAGGCCCATTCTTTCCAAAATAGTACTATTCTGAGACAAAAGCAACAAGGGGAGATGTATCAGTAGTCTTAGTACAGGGGTTTTAAATTACACATGGTGCTGTGCCCTTTCAAAATTAAAATTGTCATTATAGGAATAACATTCCGCTTATTTTTAGGAACTACCGATGTAACATTTATGTTTTACCGCCAGGCAACAGGTGAATAAATTCAGCCATCTGCTCCTTGGTCCCTTCAACAAAATAAAATGATTATGGTATTTTTCTATCATACCACCAACTATAATTAGCGTACGTGGCAAAATAAGCCTTATATACACCCACCACATCTATGTTAAGTCAAGTTTAACTTAAAACAAAAGTTTAAAAGTTACGCGGTAATTGAAACAACAACGTTTCCCGGTGCTTGAAGACAGGGAACAGCAAATGTGGCGGCCAGTCTTGTGACTAGCGCTTATTAATTACATCAATAGCGGCACGACTTTTAGAACAGAAAACACGTTTAATTTGTTTTGTTTGATTGATTTGTCATACTTACATTTCATAACAAACTCGCTGCTGCCACTTGAGGCGCTTCCCTCCGCCATCTTGCTTGTATTAGAAGAGATTTGCCGGTGGCGCGCAAAGGATTATGGGATATGGTCGGCTGAGAAGGATACACCAGACCTATCCTTCCCAAACAAGCTAACGTCGGCCACATACGTCGGCTGGATACAAAGGAGTCGACGTAGACTGTTTGAATTGGGACAGCCTACGTCGCTGCGCTGTGACGCAATATGACGACATCCGGCCAACAAATCCACACTCCATAAGGTCCAGTCCCTCGAATGGGACACAGCGACTGCGAATTCATGAAAAAATGGCTGCCTCTGTGGGCGGGGTCATCTCTATGCAACATCATAACCTCAAACCCTCAACTATAGCCCCACCCATTTTAACCTGACCAGCAGTATGTGCGCGTGTAGGAGGTGTGGGGGCGGAGTCTTACTGGCCAGCTCTCCTGTGTGGGTGTGCCCAGGACTCTGAGGACGCAGCACAGCTGCTCAATGTCGTTTTCTCCAGGAAAGAGAGGAGACGAGTTCAGGAGCTCAGCAAAGATACAACCCACCGCCCTGAGACACACACACACACATACACACACAGTTATGATGTGAAACTAACGTAAATAACAAGAGAACTTGTTTGTATTTGTTTTTGCTGTGTCATCAATGTGTCATCTGCTGCAGAGCTGTAGTTTTCTTACCAGAGGTCCACGCCCTCGTCATATCTTCTGGCTCCGTAAAGAAGCTCAGGGGCTCTGTACCACCTATACACACACACACACACACAGAGGAAAAGGTGAACCAGCAAAACTTTTGTTTCCGTCTCACAGACTTAAAATTGAAAACATGTGTTTGATGCTGGATTAAAGGTTCAATGTGTAACTTAAACAAAAAAATAACCACTGCTGCTTCATACGTGTGATTATGTGTGTCCCGTGATACCTGGTTGCCACCTGGTGGCTGTACAGTCTCTCTCCCTGCTCACTGAACAGTCGCGCTAAACCGAAGTCTGCAATCTTCAGGTGACCTGAGGAGCTGATGAGGAGGTTTGCTGGCTTCAGGTCCTACACACCCACACACACACACACACACACACACACACACACAGTTAACATATGCACGCATGCACAGAGGAAGTCAGGGCTTTAATTGTGAAGGGATACAGGAAACACTCAGCTGCTTTTTACCCGGTGCATAATGTTGTTGTGATGCAGGAAGGTCACTCCCTTCAGCAGCATCCTCATGTAACCTTTGACCTGAGCCGGGGTCAGAGGTCGCTGAGCGTTCCTAATGACCTCAGAGAGGTCATTGAGCATGAAGTCAAAGACCAGCACGAAGCCTGTACCGTGAGGAAAGACGTCCTTCAGCTTCACCACCTGACCACAAGGAACAGCAGTGAGTGTGATGCTGACCTCTGACCTCAGGCCCTCAGGCACTCACATGCTGGTTGTCCTCGATCTCCTGCAGAGCCTTGATCTCCCTCAGGGCCTGGTTGGGGATGCCGTCCTCCAGATGCCTCAGAGCCACTTTCTTCAGAGCCACCGTCTCTCCTGTCTGACAGACCACACCCACTATCAATACACCTGATCAGTTATTAGTGAATATCAGTCATGGTTGTAGAATGATTATTGATCAGTGCAGAACTACCTCAATGTGTTTGGCCTTGAAGACGATGCCGTGGGCTCCTTCTCCAATCCGACCCAGGATACTGTACTGCTCCATGTCCAACACTGGGTCCAGATCTGACAGGAAACAAGACTCCAGAGCTCAAACGTTTAGGTCCAGTTCTATGTCACTGATCTGAAGTCTGTTCTGGGCCTTTAACTGCGTCATCATGACGTCACTGTGAGCTCATCCCAGCCTGTACCAGAGGGAAACTTCTGTTGGGTTGTAATTTGCAAATTATCACGCAAGTCAATTCATAAATTTGCCAATTGAAGGCGGATAGTGAATCCGCCTTCAATTGTTTTAATTAAACATTACTTTTGACGTGTCTTCGAAATATAATGGCAGCAAAACGCTCTCTACAAGTCGGCTAATCGAAGAAAACGAATATTCTCAAACTTTTGTCAAAAAAAAACAACGGGCGGAACAAATGAACGGTTAGCTAACGTTACCTTGGTAACCGGCTGGCATAGCCTGACAGCGAACTGAGATAAAACCTCACATTCCACGAGCTAGTTACGCGTCGGGTTTGTCAGAAGGTGAGTAAAGAAACTCAAAGTGATGTTTTAACAAACAACGAAGAGGAAGAAACGCTGACACGTCCACTTACGAGACACTTTTAAACAAACGGTCTGCGTTAAACGAGCTAACCTTAGCGACAACCGGTCCGCCATCTTTGTTTACAGTGACGTCACGAGGAGTAGCGCAGCTCCTGAACTGAAAGAGTGAAAGTTTGAGAGGTCAACGGGAGGTAACATGTCATTATGTTTTAATTCATTTAGGAATTTTATTCTTGAAATGATGCTCCAGCAGGCGCGTGCTGCTTTTAATGTGTAACCCGGAAGTCGTTTCCACGGTCACAGGTGGTTTTTCCGGGGTTACAGGCGGAAGCGTGTGTGTTGTTTACGTCAGTTTTGGGTCGTCAATGGGACCGTGTGTGACGGAACCGAGTCACAACCGGCCGTGGTGATAACAGAGAAAGTGTGCGTGTTTACAGCCGCCGGAAGATTAAAGCGTATATTTAATTTTAAAGGTAAAAACATGTCTCTGCCCGCTAATGCTAATGCTAACATGGACGAGAAGGTGGTGCAGTACGAAAACTTCATCAGTTTGGTTCTGAAGAAAGATTTACAGTAAGAAACTTTATACTGTTTGACTTTCACTCATCACAGCATGTACTGTAAGATTCAAGCAGATTATATTTGTCACATCTCATGCTATAAATCCTAATCATATATATTGCGTCAGATAATTCATTTAATAAAATAATGAAGTTATAATGATTAATGTACACACTGATGTGATTAAGATGCTTGTGATGTGTTTTCAGGAAAGTGTTAGAGCAAAGAGATGAAGTTTATGAGAAGATCTCTGAGTATCTGCAGCTGAAGAACACCATCTACAGTCTGCAGGTACACACACACACACAGATAATCACACACACACACATTGGTTTACTGATTATGTAACTTATAGAATAATTGTTTCATCTTAAATGTTTTTACTAGAGGGACTGAATGTTTTATGTTTCATATTAGAGAGTCACAGTGTGTGTGTGTGTGTGTTCTCCTGCAGGGGGCAGACTCTCAGCGACTGAAGACAGATGTGGACCTGGGCTGTAACTTCTATGTCCAGGCTGAAGTGTAAGTTACCAATTACCTCATCAATCACTGTGATTGACAGCTGATTAGTATCAAACCACATACCACACCACAGACTTCACATAATTTAAAAATCCCACTTTCATCCCAGTGATCGTTGCTCTGTTGTATCAGAATATGTTTACGTTTTAGTCTGATTTGTCAGATTAAAAAAGGAAGGAAGACATTGTCTCTTGTTGTCTCTCGTTGTCTCTTGTTGTCTCTCATTGTCTCTCGTTGTCTCGTCTCTGTCAGGGAGGACACGTCCAGGATCTTTGTGGCAGTTGGTTACGGTTTCTTTGTGGAGATGAATCACGACGAAGCTCTTCGGTTCATCGACAAAAAGACAAACCAGCTCACAGCGTCAGTTCTTTGCTGTCACCTTTTTCTTTCCTTTAAATTTCAAATGCAATTAATTCCATTTTAATCAGCACATAGATTATTGATGGAAAAAAGCACATATAATACATGGTAATGAAACAAATGAGTCAAAACGTAAACGGTTTGGTAAAACAGTTTCGTAAACAGACAGATGCTTAACATGTTAGCGTTGTGTGTTGCAGCTTCACAGAGCAGCTCACCAAGGACTCCGCCAAAATAAAAGCCAACATCCGCATGGTGCTGGAGGTAAGTTTGTCATGTTCAATTTATTTTATTATATTTAATTTCATCTGCAGTTCTGACTGAATCAACTAATCACTAATCACTTTCATTACCTGAAAGAATGTCAACACATTTATAATAAATATAATAAATATAATGGTATGAGACACTGACACAGTCACAGCACAGTGAGCGCCCCCTGTTGCGTCAGAAAACCCCAACTATGCCTTTAAGGTGCATGATATTTCATGATTCCACAGTGACACAGTGAGCCTCCACTCATCATTTCTCACTATATATAACATGAATGATCAGTTAATGAACCACATGTTTTAGACAGGAGCTTTGGTCAGATGGAGGAGGTGGAGTTAGAAGACAAGCCTTTTTCTGATTGGTCCTCTTGTCCTTAGGGTCTGCGGGAGCTGCAGGGACTGAGTGACGTGTCCGACAGCAGGAGTGGAGAAGTTCTCTCAATGTGATGATCTAGTGCGGGACAAGCAGAGGACACTTCAGATTCTACACCCGACCTCTGCACAGCACAGAGGTTCCACCAGGACGGCCTGTTGGTGGCGCTGTAACAGATATGACACCGCCCTGAGGAGGTTTCACTCCCCGCAGCACACAAACGTCAGGAGTAAACACATGTTCATCACATGATGAGTAGAGGAAATGATAATGCTGACTCTAGTTCAGCATAAATAAAATCATAGCGATGAAGCACCTGGAGTCTGTTGCCATGGAAACTGCACGCTAAACGGAAGCAGCTGTGTGAAGGAACTGGGTGATGGTGATGCACACACACAGTCATCTCGCTAAATAACGGATAATTGATCTCAATAAAAATTATAATTTCATTGTTTTACTTTATTTTTTCAACATGTTTGTCTTTGCGCAGCATAATTCAGAAGTTAATGATTTTGAATACATTTTCTGTAGAGGAAGTCTACGGTCGAACAAACTAAGATATTAACCTGGTGAGATATGAGTCAATTGACACAACTAAATTGGTTTGTGTTCTCTTATTATTATTATAATTATTAATATTATTATACGTATTATTATTATTTATAATAATAATAATGATGATAATAATTCTAATGTTACTAATAAGGATATGAGTAGGTCCAGTCGTGACATTTTTTTTAATTAAATCTTTATCCACTAATAAATAATGTAAATTAAAAGTCGTACAACAAAGTAGACATTAAAGGTGGTAGTCCGAGGAGAGATTATATGTTATTCTGCAAGACTAAATAAACTCAAAAAACAAAAACAGGAACCACTCATGGAAAGCATAAAAGAATTGGACAGAAAATTATCAAATTCTCCATCCCCTGATTTAGACAAAACCTTCAAAGGCACTATAACTTATTGTCTACACAAGAAACTGAAAAATTACTCTTACGATCACGTGGATTCTTTAGGAACATGGTGAGAAGGCAGGACGCCATCTGGCTCGCCTAATAAAAAGCCAATCATATCCCAGCAAATTAAACAGATTAGAACCCCTTCAGGTGAACTTACAGTAGTGCCATCTGTCATAAATGAAACCTTTAAAACATTTTACTCTGAACTATATACTTCACAATCCCCAACTGACAAAACAAAAATGATGAGCTTCCTGGATAACCTAAATTTCCCACCCATTTCTTCTACTCAGAATAGCGAAATGGATCGACCCTTAGAATTTCATGAAATAGCAAACTCAATTAAACTAATGCAAAGTGGCAAGGCCCCTGGCCCAGATGGTTACCCTATATAGTTTTTTTAAAAAATTGCTGATAAATGAATCCCTCTCCTTTTAGACATGTTCAATGACTCTCTGGACCGGGGTGCTCTGCCTCATACTCTCACCGAAGCATCAATAACCTTATTACTTAAGCCGGGTAAAGAAGATTCTGATTGTAATTCCTACCATCCTATCTCCCTTTTAAATGCCGATTACAAGATTTTAGCTAAAACACTGGCCTTACGACTTGAATAAATTATGCCAAGTATCATGTCACCCGACCAGACCGGGTTTATGAAAAACCGACACTCTTTCTCCAACGTCCGCCACCTCCTTGACCTTCTATTTTCTCCTGCGTCCGGGGACACACCAGAAGTGGTGGTCTCCCTGGATGCGGAGAAGGCTTTCGATAGGGTGGAGTGGAGTTATCTGTTAGAGGTGTTAAAGAGGTTCTGTATTGGGTCTAAGTTTATATCCTGGATCTCACTTTTATACTCTTCCCCTAATGCGTCCGTAAGTACTAATGGGATGAAATCCCAATATTTCACACTTAACAGAGGAACCCGCCAAGGGTGCCCTCTGAGTCCATTGTTGTTTGCTGTGGCAATCGAACCTCTATTTATAGCACTTAAATCGGCCAGTTTTAGTAAAGGAATTCACAGATGTGGTTTGGAACATATACTTTCCTTGTACGTGGACAATTTATTATTGTTTATTTCTGATCCAGTAACCACCATCCCTAAAATAATTGAATTGCTAAACAGCTTTGGAGCATTTTCCGGTTATAAATTGAACTCCTCAAAAAGCAAATGTTTTCCTGTAAATAACAGCCCTTGGGGTCCCCGATTGTGTATTTCCCATTTAAAGTGTCTAAAAGCAGCTTTAAATACTTTGGTGTTCATATCTGCTGTAAGATGTCAGATCTCTATAAGAACAACTTTCTACCCCTAATCGACAAGCTTAAATCAGATCTGGAAAGATGGTGTAATTTACATATAACTGTAGCAGGCAGGGTAAATTGCATCAAAATGAACGTTCTTCCACATTTCCTGTATCTTTTCCAACGCTTGCCGAGCTTTTTACCCAATTCCTTTTTTCATGCTATAAACAAGCTAATTTCATCTTTTATATGGAAAGGCAAGACCGCCAGGATTAGGAGAGAGTTTTTACAAAGGCATAAGTCTGTTGGTGGTTTGTCACTCACTGACCTAAGACTCTACTATTGGGCAGCTAACATAAGCAAAATTACTCTCTGGATTTGCGAACCTGAATTAATCTGGTGTAAACTAGAAGCTAAATCCTGCTCTACGGCACTCTTAGCTCTACTTACATCAAAATTGCCCTTTCAACCATCCCAATATACATGCAACCCAATTGTAGTTTCCAAAAAAAATTAAAATTTGGTTCTGATTCAGATGTACTTTTGGACTCAAAGGATTGTCTAATCACAGCCCCATACATAACAATCATCTCTTCCTCCCTCCCAGCATTGATAATGCCTTTTCTCTATGGCAGAGCTTCAGCCTTGTCAGGCTAAGTGATCTCTATATTAACAATGTCTTCGCTAGCTTCAGCGAATTATGTGAAAAATTTAACCTTCCCAAGTCTCACCTATTCCGATACTTCCAGGTTCGTAACTTTGTTAAATCAAATAGTACCTGTTTCCCCAATTTTCCACCTAACTCAGTAATTGACTCAATTTTGGACATTCCCACAAATCCGAAAGGCCTTATCTCAAAAATGTACACCTTAATATCCCATCTCAAAGGGACGCCTCTTCATAAAATCAAGAAAGACTGGGAACAAGAACTTGGCAGGGTTATCGATGATGGTGTCTGGAACTCAGCATTAATTCGTGTAAATAACAGTACATCTTACGCCAGGCTTAATTTAATACAATTTAAGGTTGTCCATCGTATTTATTTTACCAATTCCAAACTTTCAAAAATGTATCCCAATGTCCCAGACACATGTAATAGGTGTTACTCGTCACCAGCGAACATGACCCACATGTATTGGTCTTGTCCCCGTCTGCAAGCTCACTGGACAGATGTTTTTAAACATCTTGCAGAAGCACTAAATGTGAAATTGACGCCTTGTCCAGAATTGGCTATTTTTGGAGTTTTATCAGACCATCAAACAATTAGGAAAAAATTAAAGATAGTTTTGCCTTTGCTTCTTTATTATCACGTAGAAAGCAGTAAGGACCTTAGGCTGTACTTAGATCTGGAGAAAATTAAATACAATCTGAGGGGGACACCTGGAAAATTTGATTCGGTTTGGGGCTGCATGATTAGTTACATAGCTAGTCTAAAGACACTACAGGACTAATGAATGATCTATACCTTCTCTTAATTATCTGTGTACTTTTTGTATGTCTTTTTATGCTAAGAGGGAAGGATGTGTGTTATTATGGATCGATAATAAAATTTTGTAGGATTGGGAGGGGCTGGGGGTGGGAGGGTATAAGTAAGTGGTTGTTGTTTTTGAAAAAAGAAAAAGTGCCTGTTTTTCATTGTATGTACTTTTGCCTGTCAATTGAATAAAAACAACTCCAAACTCGACAGACTTTTATTTTGAAATCCTTCGCCGGACGTGTGGTAGTGTTGTTGGCGGTGTGTGGGCGGGCGCGTCGCTCACAACAGGAAAGAGTTGTGGAAACACCTGAGGGATGAAGTTGGTCTCCGCGGGCGGACGCTGCTCTCCGCTCCCCGAGACTAAACAACCGTCGGCGGGGTTCACTCACTACGTTTCTCTGGTGTCGGAGGCCCGAGGCTCGGCTCCGCCGCCGCCGCCGCCGCGGCAGCAGTGCCAGAGAGCTGACCGAGAGTGGACGAGGCGGAAGGGGGCCAGGCTAGCTGGTTAGCAAGCTGAGCGAACACCCATAAAGTTGGATAAAGTTGGCGTCAGTTTGGTGTTTGAGGCTGCGCGAGACCCGAGCCTGGAGGCGTTAGCGTCTCTAGTTAGCGTTGCTGGTTATCGTGTCTGTTAAACTGCCATGTTATGTTAAAGAAACATTTTAGCACACTGGTTATCCCGTTATTATATTAAAGTGCGTATAACATGTTAGTTATCGTAGTCGGTTACATTTCGTATTAATATGTAGCCTGGCTGTTATACGGTTATGTCAGTTTGTTAGTTAGCATGCTAGTTAGCATCGCTCTGCGCTGTGAAAAAGCCAGGTTTATTATTCTCTCATTCAGACTGTTGTTTTACGACAGCGGCGGACACTTTGTCTCATTTTAACACCGGACCGTGAGCCGGTGACTTCCCCGTTAACTGTCTCACGTGGAGGATCGGCGGAACTAACTTTGGTTTGTCCCGGTGTTACACGGGACAGCTGCGGGCCGGGCCGTTATTTTACGACAGCCGGAAAACAAACTGCTGGTTTGTTTGTGGTCAGACTGATCCAGAGAGCTGTTGGCTACACAACAACATCATCAACAACAACAACAACAACACAGACTACAGAAGAAGAACAGAGATCATGGAGGACCTGTGAGTGTGACGTAATTAAACTACAGGAAGAGACGACCAACACACACAGACATGAATGGTGAGACATGATGCTGTGTTTACGTTTACGAACAACAGGTGTGAGGACGCTGTTGAGGCCTGCTGCAGCTGCAGCCGTGTGTGTGTGTGTGGTCCAGGTAGTTTGTGGTTCCTGCTCAGCTGCAGCAGCATGTATGAACTTGTGTGTGTGCTATGAACTTGTGTGTGTTTGTGTGTATGAAATGTGTGTGATACACTGCACGTAGATACACTGTATGAATGTGTGAATGAAAACTGTAGTGAAACATGCTGTGTGACTGATGCTGTGTTTCCATCATGGTACAGTACAGTACTGGTGTGATAACAACACAACAGAGCAGCTCTTTTTTCTGTTTTGTCTGATAGTCTTTGGGCAGAACAGCCTGTGGACATCCATGAGATATTTACACCCATCGTTTCTCTTTCGCCCAATCGGCTGACTTGACATGGGTGGAGCTGGTCTAGCTCTACCCTGACCGTACCATTGTACTCTGGTACCCCAAGGAAGGGTGTCAAATAATGGAACAATTGGGGCTGGTTATTTTGGCTCTATTCCTAATTGAAACACAAACAAATATGTACTGTACTGAACCAAACTGAACTGTTCCACTTGGTGGAAACATGGCCTTGGTGGCGGGCGTGTCTGACACACATGTCACAGAAATGATGGGAACATGAAGCGAAGATCATGGTGGAACATGTCTTCTCCTCCCACATGGTGGACACAGCTTGTCTCATCTTTGCAGTAGAATATAGAACAGGTCATGTGATGATGATGATGCAGCCTGGTCCTGCTGCTCCATCACTTCACACAGATCACACTTTATATCACAAATCAAATTCTGTCAGAAAAATCCTCAAATTATTCAGCCACAAAATATCAAACATGTGTTCATGTGCGCAGTGTGCAACACACACAGACTGACACACATCTTAATTATGGGTGAAACGATAAATCATAGAGGTTTATGGTATTTATCCAAGGAAGTTTTTTTATTTTATTAGTTGATTTGAAATTAGTTTTAAAAACTGACTGATCGATCAATCACGTCTCATGAATCAGTCATTGGCTGATTGATTGACTGATGCATGTTTGAGTGACCGCTGCCTGTCGCTTTGTTATTATATTACAGATGTTGACTGTTGTCATGGAGACCGCTCTGAGTGAGTGATGGAATACTCGCGTGTTGTCATGGCAACACTGACGCACTGTGTTGTGTGTGAGTGTGATGATCACAGAGACAGGAGTATGAGAGGTGATGATGAAGATGGTGATGATGATGATTTTGAGAACAAGGTCCTGACGCCAACTGGCTGCTCAACATGGTGTGTGTGTGTGTGTGTGTGTGTGTGTGTGACCTCCCGCAGGATGAGCGGCTGTCACTGCTCTCTGTATCTCGCTCACTCACACACATACTGACAGATTTTTACAGCAGAATTTTAGAGAAACTGTGTTTGTTTATCTTCTGCTGTGAAGTGCATGGTGAATGTTGGTCAGTTAATAGTGTAACAGGTCAGTCAATGATCTACATGGTGGAGGGACACGCCCCTCGCTGTGATGTCAGCTCTTCGGTGTTGATCTGTTCTGATCTCTGTCTCTGGTGCAGACATGGACCCGTCCATCACCCTGTGGCAGTTCTTGCTCCACCTGCTGGAGGACCAGCGTCAAAGTCACCTGATCTCGTGGACGGGTGAAGATGGAGAGTTTAAGCTGCTGGACGCTGAGGAAGTGGCTCGACTGTGGGGACTACGCAAGAACAAGCACAACATGAACTACAACAAGCTGAGCCGAGCCCTGAGATACTACTACGACAAGGTACTACTACTTCTGCTGCTAATACTACTACTACTACTACTGCTGCTGCTAATGCTACTAATACTACTGCTGCTGCTAATGCTACTACTAAAACCTCTACTACTAATACTACTACAACTACTACTAATACTTCTACTGTTAATATTACTGCTAATACTTCTACGATTAATATTACTGCTAATACTTCTACTGCTACTGCTAATAATACTACTATGTGATGGTTTGTGTTTCTCTCAGAACATCATAAAGAAGGTGAGCGGTCAGAACTTTGTTTATAAGTTTGTCAGTCAGCCTGACCCTTCACTGCCTGAAGAGACTGATGCTCCGAAGAACGACAATGTTGACGCTGGCAACCAATCAAAATGCCCCGGGGGCGTGTCGCCAGCCTGTCCGTCAAAGACCTTACCTCAGGTGGGCGGTGACTGTCTGTTTGAACAGGAAGTGACCTCACGAATGTTCTCGTAAACTGATTAGTTTGTTATTGATCGACAGCGCTCGTCGCCCAAAAGTTCCAGAAATGACTACATGAGATCCGGCCTCTACTCCACCTTCACCATCCACTCACTGCAGGCCACGCCCAGCCCCCGGCCAATTAGAACAGAGCTGCAGCAGGAGCCCGCCCCCAAGCTCGACCGCATACCCCGAGAGGTGAGCTGATCATGTCACATTAGCTGGAACCAATCAGAGGCCATCAACTCATCTTCCTCCTCTTCCTCCTCAGGTCTCTGTACTGCCAGGGTCTAAATCATCATCAGTAGGTGCTGCTGTAGACTCTTCTCTCCAGGTGATGGTCACTCAGTCCTCTCCGTGTCCAACTCCGGTGCTCAGTCCTGAAATTCCGGCCAATGCCAGCAGCCAATCACAGGTGAGTATTAGACATGTGACAGCTCTGCTCGTCATCATCATTCAGGCCAGACTTGCGTGTTGACATGGTCTCATGGTTTGTTTTCCAGAATCCTCCTGTGAGTGACCCTCCTCAGATCTATCTCACCAGTGTCGGGGATCCCTCCTCCCTCACCCCCCTCATCCCCCTGCAGGCTCCTGTGGGGGACTCACTGACCCCCCCACAGGAGCCTGCTTCTCACCCGAACCACCCCCCGCAAGTCTTTGTCATCTTCAACCCCCCTGCCAACCAGCAGCAGCAGCAGGTGGCTATGACTGCTGCTCCTCCTCCCTCTGTGGCTCCGCCTCCCACTGTTCGTCCCTCCATTGTTATCAAGGAGGAGAACCTGCCGTCAGAGGAGGAGCTGCTGGAAATGGTTTCTCTGGAGGAGAAGCAGGTGGACGAGGTGAGACGGTTAAATATGAACGTACACGTACTGTAGAATTGTTTGTGAGTTTTTTTGAGTCAGTGCCACACGTTCCCTCACTGCTGTGACATAAAATAAACACACACATAAACATAACAAAAACATGTTGTGTTTTGACCAGAGTTAAAGGTTCATTCTGTAATAAATGTTCTGTATTCATTCACAAAATGTCCACGATGATGTCAGACTTCCTGTTTGTTGACATCGTCTACTTCCTTCTTTCCAAGAATCCTCCTGTTCCGGCTCCTCCTACTCTGAACGACCCTCCTCACATCTATCTCACCAGTGTCGGGGATCCCTCCTCCCTCACCCCTCTCATCCCTCTGGGCGGGTCAGCAAGCTCCACCCCTCCACTTCCTGCCTCCGTTGGCATGAACACGCCACAGCAGGATGATTGTGTTGAAGACACTCAATTCCCTCCTCACCCTCACACTGCTCCGACTCACCCGACCCCACAGGTCTTTGTCATCATTAACCCTCCTACCCCCCAGCAGCAGCAGGTGGCTGCTCCTCCTCCCTCTGTGGCCACGCCTCCCACCGTCCGTCCCTCCATCATCATCAAGGAGGAGAACCTTCCGTCAGAGGAGGAGCTGCTGGAGATGGTTTCTCTGGAGGAGAAGCAGGTAGACGAGGTGAGAGTTTCTCGTCTTCTTCTTATTTGTGCGACGCTGCTCTCCACAGTCCAAAGTTGTGAATCGCAGGCTGAACTTTTCTGTCTCGGCTCTTCTCTGATTGGTCCAGGAACAGTGATGACGTCATCTCATTAACATATTCATGACATCACAGTGTCAGCTGACCTCGGTGTTCATCTGTTTCTCCTCCAGGTTCCTCAGTTGATCTGTGACTCGGGCGACTCACAGCCCCCCCTCACCATTGTAGAAACCCCGCCCCCTTCCTGCTTGCAGCCCGGGGTCAGAGGTCAGCAGGCCACAGGGGAGGGCGTAGTGGAGATGGAGAGGAAGGACACACTGACAGGTGTGTGTGTGTATGTTGGGATAGGAGGATCCCTTAAAGGGAAGGTCTGTTTTTTTGTGATTGTGGTTGAAAGAGCCTTTGGCAGCCATTTTGTCAGGTTTCAGAAGGTGTAAAAGATGCTGAACGACATCAGACACTTCCTGTTTAACTTTAATCAGCTCACTGCATAAAGAAAAGGAAAATGGATTTTAGCCACTTAACAAAAGACTGTCAACTCTTTCTCTCTCTGTCTCTCTCTCTCTCTCAGATCCCTCTGTTACTGTGGTGATCGCCTCCTCCTCTCTCACCTCCTCTTCCTCTTCCTCCTCCTCCTCTCTCTCCTCCTCCTCCTCCTCTCTCTACTCCTCCTGGACAGTAACCCCTCCTGTGACCTCCGCCTCAGACGTTGCCCCTCCAAAACCAAAGAAACCTCGAGGGCTGGAGCTGCCTTCCTCGCCCTCCCTCCCCCCCGGCCTCTCTCTGGATAAGGTGAGGGCCAATGACATCGACGTCACTTAGTCAGCTGACTGGTGACAAACCTGTGACATCACAGCCTGATGTTGTGTTTGTTTGCTGTGCAGGTGAACGCAGCCGTGAACAGTCTGCTCGCTCCAACCACCAACACACTGACGCCGACCGTCATCACGTCACACGCTCTGGTACACACACACACTCTGCTCAATTGTCAAAAAGTGTGTGTGTGTGTGTGTGTGTTCACCCATCTCCGTCTCTTTTTCTCTGTGTCCAGACTCCGGTCCTGTTGACCCCCAGTCCTCTTCCCTCCACCATCCACTTCTGGAGCACGCTCAGTCCCATCGCTCCTCGCTCTCCGGCCAAACTCTCGTTCCAGGTAACACGCACACACACACTGCAATGCATTTTGTCACTTCATTGTTTGAAATCCTTTATTCAGATTGACCTCAGTGAGACAGTAATTTTCTCTGTGGCCTTTGGTGTGGGAGAGTGAGTGGTTATTACAGGTGTTGTTAAAGATGCCATAAAAACGAGCCGATGTCAATGTCTCATCGCTGACGCTCTCGTCAGCCGTGCTGTTTCAGACCAAAACCACAGCCGCAGAACAGGGGCTGTCTTGTGATTGGCCAGTTACCTGGAAGTGATGTAATTGGCACTTCAGCTCTCAGACCCGCAGCTCCCCCTCTGAAAAGGCAGATGCACCACTAGCAATGATCAAAACAATGAGTAATGCTGTAATCCCTTATGCATTTGATCCGGAGTCTGACCCAGAGTGAGAAGACACTGAGACAAGTGAAAGACTGCTGCAGGACGCCTGTAGCTTGGATAATGTTGTGGTTACGAGCAGCTACAACTACTCTTGTTGTAGCTGCTGAGTGTATCGATTGTACGGAGTAGTTCTTCTTCTACGGTTGAAAGTACGTCACTGGAGGACGCGCTGCTGTTAGAGGAGTGGTGAAATTCGCCAGTGACGTAACTAGTCAAGGGAAGTGCCATTCCGCTTCGTAGAGCTCAGGAAAACAATCAAACCCTGCGCTTTCAGCAGTGGCTGAACTGATTGTTATGGACTTTTAGGGCTTTATAAACGAGGTAATGACGCAGATACACACAAATGCAGCGTTAATGGGCACTTCTGGGCTTTGGGATCTTTAAAGAGGACATAGCAGGCTGATGAGAGCGTCAGTGATGTGACATTTACATTGGTTTGTTTGTAGCGACGAGGACGTTTTTGACCATAAAAATGACTTCATGTTTCTAAGTACACCTCCACATCTCACATATAAGTGAGATAGGACCATACTATGGCCTCTTTAAAGAATCAGAAACTATAATTCCATGTGAACACAAACCCCTCCTCCTCATTCGTGTGGGTCTATATTTTTAAAGCTAACAGACAAAATAAACATGACTGACATAAATCATGACGTCGTGGAATGACTGCAGAGATCACTCATAAATAAATCAATCACTCTAACTGTATGTTGATAAACTATTCTGCATTTTCACTCACTTTAAATACTGAACATTTTCTACACCATTGTTGTTGTCATGGAAACTGCATACGATGATTTTTTTATTGCGATGCTTGATTATATCGTACATGATCACAGAAATAATCTCTTTCTCTTGTCTCTCTCTTGTCTGTCTCTTGTCTGTCTCTCTCTCTCGACTCCCTTTTGTTTCTCTCTTGTTGCTCTGTCTCTCTTGTCTCTCTATCCCTGTTGTCTCTCTTGTCACTCTCTTCTCTCTCTATCCCTCTTGTCTATCTTTGTCTTTCTTGTCTCTCTCTCTCTGTCCCTCTTGTCCCTCTTGTCTCTCTCTGTCTCTAGTTTCCGTCTAACGGCAGCAGTAATAATCAGATCCACATTCCAGCTCTGAGCGTTGACGGTCTGTCCACTCCCGTCGTCCTCTCTCCTGGTCCTCACAAACCCTGAGCTCGCTCCTCACTCCTCGCTCTTCTATCAGGTCAGGACTCACCTGACTGTCTCCCCCTGGAGGCCCGGAGGACAACTGCACCTGGACAGCCACTGACACACTCCAGGAACAGGAAGTGTGGCGCTCAGACAGGAACTTGTTGAAGGCCTTGTTCCCTCAGCGTGAGTGCTGTGGTGAGCACTGCTCGTCATATGAACGAGGGATTCTTCTTCTTTTTTTCTGTGGACTGTCAATGATATGAGAACGTTAACGTCTGAGGGACGACGTGATTTTTTTTTTTTCATGTTTTCAGGAGGGTGATCCATGTCAAAGTGGGCGTGTTTGATTTTCACACCCTGCCATCGTCTCTGCTGGTTTCCTTCACAAACGTGATTTTTCCTGGCCACGCCCCCTCACATGTATGCATGTCCTGTTATTGGACTGATGTCCTCAGCATGACTTTGAACGGACCAAGCACAGAGCAGAGACGATGATGATGATGATGATGATGATAAAGATCATCAGAGTCATTTCTCTTTAAAGTGTTTGGATGTTTGTTTTCTGACATGTGGTCATGTGACTCCTGGTGAGTGAATCTTTTTGATGACGACGACGGTCGTTTTCCTCGGGCAGCTCTGATTGGTCCATATTTTTCCTGAACGCTTTGTTGGCGACCTGCAGTGATGATGTCACAGACAAAGGTGTAATGACGTGCTGGCAGTGCAGGGGGCGCTGACGAGGTCACACATGATTTGTTGTTGATACAAATGTAGAAACATTGTATGTTTACGTTGTTGATGAATATTTAGCTGCTACATTAGCCAGCAGCCGTGATATTAGCTAGATGAGGATTTTTTTTTTAGCTTCGAAGGTCGTGACCTTACGTCCCAGTTAGAAAACAAGTGTTTATCATATATTTTACTTATGATCTATAATCAGTAATATTTTAAAAAATTAAATTGTGGCTGTTTTTGTAGATGTAAATACTTAGCATTAGCTCCTCTTTAGCTTCAGTCAGCGAGGATGTGCTTGTCACTGAGAGCTCGTCACTGATAGCCGTTAGCACCCCCTCTGCATGAAACAAAGCACTTTTTAGTACATTGACATTTACAGGGAGACTCTCCGTGGGCGGGGCTCCCTGCAGCACAGATGCATTGTGGGTCACGTGTAAATGTGTGGCTACATTGAAAACTGCAGGGGGAAAAATCAGCTGCAAAACTTAAAAAGTTTTATTTAAAAAAAAATTTATCAAAGTGAAAAGTGATAATCACGACTTCTTTACGACTGTTGTTGTTTGTGATGCTAACTGCTAGCACTGTTGTTACCACGCTAACCTTACCTGACTGTTGCTGTTATTGTTGCTGATGCTCCTCGTGGTGGCGCTGTTTACATGTTTATCTATGCTTCTGTGTGTGTGACCACCAGTCTGTAACACACACACACAGGTGTTGAGTGTCAGGACGTGAGTGAAGCTCGTGAATCAGCTGACTGTGACTGACTGATGTGGAGTGAGTAAATATAACGGTGACGATCATGATGTCACAGGTGTGTGTGTGACCTGCAGTCAGCGTTGAGCGTCACTTCCTGTCCTGACCTCTGACTGTTTGACAGCATGAATCTATTTTTATATCAGAGAAATGTTTCTTCTATTTTGTCGATAAAGTTTTGACGTCGCCGCCATGGAAACAGACGCTGCATGATGATCAATAAGCCATGAATGGTTTCTCTCACCAGCACAACTCCACCCATGTTGTTTTTATACGGATCAGCTGCAGCCGTGAATTCTGGGTAATTCTGGGTCACGTGACACGTGTATTGATAAGCGATCGATATCATATGATCGGTGTGTCTGTTTCTTGATCTTTTTATTCGTTCACTCATTGCAGTGACTGTTACCGTGAAAACGGTGCTTGACTTCTGGCTCCTCCCACAGCCTTGCTGTCTGAGCATGAGTGTGAGGGGGCGTGTCATCAGCTGCTGGAGCCCTGCTTGGATGATTATCACGGGATGTGTCGTTGACCTTTTGTCTGGTCATACTGAGCGAGTGTCCCATGATGCTTTGCAGCAGGATGAAGTCACACAGGAAGTGACTGTACATATTTGAATCTTTATTCTAGACTGACGTGTTCGTCATGTTGGGCTTTTTTTCTGTGGTGCGTCGTTGCTGTCAGATCCTGCGTGGCTCCGCCCCTCCTCACCAGTGATTGGCTGAGGAGTTTATTGTGTAAAGGGGCGGGGTCTGCTGTTATTTTTCTGAGACGCAGCTCCACGTGTCCACGTGTTTACTGGAAAATGTCAAACGTAACTATTTTTCTGGACTTTGATGTAGATGTTCCTGTTTTTTACAAACGAAGTAAGTACGATAATAAAAATTATTTTGTTCTGAGGCCTCTGCTCCATCTGAGTATCATTAATATTCACTCATTCACCAGCCTGGGACACAGAGACTCACTCTGAGTGAAAACAAGAAAGAACAAGATTTTATTATTAACAAAAGACTTGGTTCATAAAATCTGCGTCACTTTAAGTCTACGATATCTACGTCACATGATCAGGTCCTTATCTCGCTGTCAATCATGTGTGTCCCACTTTATTCTGTAAATGTAAAAATCATGTACAAAGTGACATCATGTTCTATTGAAGACGGGCTGAAACGCTTCAGAGTCGCCCCCCGGTGGACACTCAGTGTTGTAACATCACTGTGTCTCATGTAAACAGATAATAATAATAAAAATAATAATAATAACAATACATGAAACTGTTGTTGTTGGAAAACATAAGAGAAACTAAAACTAAGTATTGATAGTGTAAACATAGAAAGAGTAAATCTCTAAAAACAGCTCTAAGAATAATAATGATGATGATGATAATGATGATGATAACAATGATAATAATGCGAGAAATCATTTACTTTCACATAAAATAAAGATGTTGTTTTCAGATATAATTTAAATTTAAAAATGCAACTTAACATCACCATCATCATCATTCACTCATCACTCATACAGTAACTGTGACTCATGAAGACTGACCGGACCACTGTGACGTCACTGATGATGAACATGATGATGATAAAAGAGTGTGAGAGAGCGTGTGTGTGTGAGAGGGAGGGTTAAAAACACAGAAGAAGAAAAGTCAGCAGGAGAATCTGGTGCATTACGTCATGTAACCCCCATCCGCTCATCAGCCCTGAGCTCTGATTGGTTCTTTGCGTCTCTAAATGTCATTGGCTGAGCTGGAGTCTGCTGCTGCGTACCTGACGGAGGACATGAGGGACGGGAGGTGATGCTTCAGATAGAAAAGGAGCCGGTTCTGCTTCACAACGACCAACAGAACCAGTACCAACAGAACTACGACCTGGACCAGCAGGACCACGACCAAGAGAACCCGAAGCAAACGCGGGATCTAAGCCGGTACCTGCTGCTGCTCCGGACTCTGTGACAGGCTGAGCAGGAGAACGAGGTGAGAACATGTGTCCTTCATCTTAGATGATGAAGATGATGAAAGTGTGAGAGCCCGGGAACAGCCTGCTGCTGTGTATGTGTGTGTGTGTGTGTGTGTGCGTGCGTGTGCGTGCGTGCGTGCATGTGTGTGCGTGTGCATCAGATTTAAACTTGTTAATAATGGCGATCATCATCATCAATAACGATCAATAATGATGATAATGACATCACCACAGACAGTTTGAAGTCAGGATGTTGTTAGCTTAGCATAGCATAGTTTATAAACAACACGAATGATCTGTCCTACAGTCTGCATGTGTTTATAAAAAGTATTTTCAATTAAAAAAAACATCTCTCTCACACCAAAGTCCATAGAGAAAATCAGTGATTTTAGCTCACGGGACACAGGAGCTGCTGGTCCACTGCTGCCTCGTGTGGTCACTTTGTGTCACTATAAGTGGCTTTGGATAAAAGCGTCTGCTAAATGACATGTCATGAATAAAAAGAGGTGTGTCTTAACTAGGCAGTCTAGTACAATGGTCCTGTACTGATTTGGTGTCTTTAGGTCACATGACCTGTTACATTGGAAAAATTGGTTAAAAAAAGTGGGAAGTATTTAAATGGAATAAAAAGAGGTGTGTCCTGACTAGACAGTCTAGTACTATGTTTATACACTCATTTAGAGTCTTTAGGCCACACTAAAATGCTAATATTTACATTAATAAAATTATAAAAATATGGGAAGTACTTAAATGGAATAAAAGAGGTGTGTCCTGACTAGGCAGGCTAGTACTATGTTTATACACTCATTTGGAGTCTTTGGGTCACTTGACCTGGAAGCTATTGAGCTAAAATGCTAATATTTACATTAAAAAACTATAAAAAAAATATGGTAAGTATTTAAATGGAATAAAAGGAGGTGTGTCCTGACTAGGCAGGCTAGTACTATGTTTATACACTCATATGGAGTCTTTAGGTCACATTTTGTTGTTCTTTTTTTCACATCATCATCACATAACTTGGAAGTTATTGATAAGTAGAAGCTTTTTGTCTAGAAATATTCATATAAAATACAATAACAAACTCATTTACTGTCATAATATTCAATATTTAACCTCTGTTTTTCTGTACCATAACTGCATCAGTTACAAAAAAAATCCTTAGAGGCTCAAGCCTCCATGGCAGTAAACTATAAAACAAAGTGATGTGCCCTATTCATCCACAGTAAAATGTTTGATTTTTTTTAAACTATAAAGTATAAAAAATGACTTGAAATGAGTGCATAAACATAGTGTTAGTCTGCCTAGTCAGGACACATCTCTTTTTATTCCATTTAAATAACTCCCATATTTTTTTTAACAATTTTTCAATGTTAATAGTAGCATTTTAGCTCAATATCTTCCAGGCCATGTGTGCCGTGTTTGAACGAGCCGTGATTGTGCTCCTATGTTTGGGTGGAGGAGGAGGGTGCCGTTGGATCTGGAGCGTGGATATCCAAGATCAACAACTCCTGTGTCTCTGTAATGTTAAAATCACTGGTTTTCTCTATGGACTTTGGTGTGTGTGAGTCAGTGGTTTACAAACTTCAGTTTCCTGTTGGAAAAGTCTGTCTCACAGTGACGTGAACATGTTGTTAAGGCATCGTGAATGTAAACTGACATAGATTTTATGAGACAAGTCTTTTGTTAAAGCGACTGAAACCTGTTTTTCTTGTGTCTCTGCTGGCAGCCATTTTGTTTTCACTGAGATTGAAGTTAAGAGTATCAGGCTGTAAAGTAGCGGATTTATTTGATAACATGCTAATATGTCATCATAAATAGTGCCAAATGATAGAATAGAATTATTAGTCATGGATGCTAACATTAGCAGCTCACACCAGAGGTGACACAGCACCTCTTGTGTCTCTGATGTTAAAATCACTGATCTTCTCTCTGAGGTGTGGTGTGAGAGAGTGAGTGTGAATGAATCACATGTTCTGAAGGAGGAGGAGCTTAGTGACTTAGCTTAAATGCTATGCTAGGCTAATTGTTACCTTTGTATTTCAGAGACAGTCACATGAGCTACTGACAGTAGATGAGACTCCGCCTCTTCTGAATATCTGGAGGAAGTTGTCATCATTTACCCCAGTGCATCATGGGAACTGCAGTCCTCTTCATGCCACTCCTCTGCCTTATGATGTCATCAGTGTGTGCTGGAGTGGGTGGGGCCAGTCATGGTAAACCACAGTCACATGTTCAGTGGAAAGCAGGAAGTGAAAATGCTGTGTTTTTAAACAGATGTGTGTGTGTGTGTGTCCAGCAGGTGGCGCTGTGCTCTGTCCTCAACAGTGTGTGTGTGAGACACGGCCCTGGTTCACGTCACAGTCTGTGTATCATCAGGCTCGAACCGTGGACTGTAACGAACTTCACCTGCACATGGTTCCTGTGGACATCTGCACTGACACACAGGTGAGTCACACACTGATGACATCATCACAGTGATAACATCGTCTCACGGCTAACAGTGATGTGTGTGTGAGTGTGTTCCAGGTTCTTCTGCTACAGAGCAACAACATCTCGTTCATCTCAACTGAACTTCAGAGTCTGACAAACCTGACAGAACTGGACCTGTCCCAGAACCACTTGACACAGGTGACCTCCATGGGTCTGGACTCTCTGTCTCAACTGGTCACTCTGTATGCCGAGGAGAACGTCATTGAGGAACTTCTGGACTTCAGTCTGAGGAACCTGAGCAGTTTAGAAGAACTTTACCTGAACCACAACCACATCTCTTCCATCACTGCCAACGCCTTCACTGGACTCAACAACCTGCTCAGGTACCTCCTCCTTCTCCTCCTGCTCCTCCTCCTCCTGCGCCTCCCCCTCACGGCTCCTCTCTCTTTTACAGGCTCCACCTGAACTCTAACCGTCTAGTGGCCATCGACAGTCGTTGGTTTGAGTCCCTGCCGTCTCTGGAGATCCTGATGATCGGGGAGAATCCCATCCTGGGTCTGGAGGAAAAAAACTTCCTGCCTCTGTCCCGTCTCCATAGTCTGGTTCTGGCGGGAATGGGACTGACGTCTGTCCCCACCACTGCCTTCCTGGGTCTGGACTACCTGGAGAGCCTGTCCTTCTATGACAACAGGCTCAGGTGAGTCTACATCTGCAGCTCAGTCAGAGACCCTGTCCTGTGGCTCTGGGTCTCGTTGGTGAGCTGTTGTGGTTCTGGTTCCTGCAGGTCGGTTCCTCGGGATGCTCTGAACATGCTTCCTAACCTGAAATTCCTGGACCTGAACAAGAACCCGATCAGCCGAGTCCAGCAGGGAGACTTCCAGAAGCTTCAGCACCTGGAGGAGCTCAGGTCAGTCTGAGTCCAAGTCCACGTGTTGACCTGGACTCTCTCAAACCTTTCACAGATGTTTCAGTGATTGTGTGTGATGTCGTAGCGTGAACATTAGCGCTGTGTTTACGTTCCAGTCTAAACAACATGGCCGACCTGTTGATGGTGGAGGGCGCAGCTTTTCAGAAGCTTCCACAAATGGTCAAACTGGAGATTTGTAACAACCCGCGACTTTCCTACGTGGACCCGCGGGCCTTCAGGTGAGCATGCCGCACCTTACGCTACTTCCTGTTTCACACTGAATGAATCTGATGACTCCTCCTCCTCCTCCTGCCCCTCAGTGAGCTGTCCTCCCTGCGAACTCTCCTCCTCCACAACAACCAGCTCCGCCTCCTGTCAGCTGACATCCTCTCATCCCTCCCCTCTCTGGATGAGCTGTCTCTCCACTCAAACCCGCTGCGATGTGACTGTCTTACCACTTGGGGGCCGCACCTCGGCAACCAATCACATGTGAGGCTGCTGGAGCCGTCCATCACCGTCTGCTCCACCCCTTCTCACCTCATTGGTCGGGAGCTGCAGGAGGTAGTGGCACTTGGGTGGGGTGTGGGCGGAGCCAACAGCTGTCTCCCTCACATCTGTCCTCAGTCCCTCCCACCGACTGTGAATGTCACAGCTGGGCAGCCAATCAGACTGGAGTGCTGGGCGGATGCTGACCCCGCCCCTCAGTTCTACTGGGTAACACCCACTGGAGATAAGGTGGGTGTGGTCATGGGTGTGCGTGTGACATCCTTCCTATGACATCACAAACTTAAACCTGTGTGTCTCCTCTGGTCAGGTGAGCTCTGAGAACATGGCTGCACCAATCACATTAGAGGAGGGGTGGGGCCTGAGCAGATCAAAGAAGACCAAACATCGTATGTCAGAACTCGGAGTTCTGGTGATCAAACACGCCGAGTCCTCAGACGCAGGTCAGTCCACTTCAGACCAGCCTAGAGACCAGGCCCTGGTCCTGGTCCCAGTCCAGGTTTTGATACTAGTTCTAGAACTGCTGGGTGCTGGACCTGGTCTTGACTGACCCCTGTGTGTCTCAGGTGTGTACACCTGTGTGGCGTGGAACTCGGAGGGCGCAGACACAAGGAGCGTCTCGGTGTCAGTGGACTCTCAGGGGTTCTGGTTGTCCAGCGCTGGAACCTGGCGGGAGGGCGAGTCCAGCAGAGATCAGTCCTGGTCGGGGAACTCGTCGAGTGCTGCAGCCTCTCTGGTGGTTCTGGCCAAGGTTCTGGTTTATTTTAATCTTCACATATTTGACTTTTCAAATGTTTTGTTACTTTCATTAAACTTCTTGTTTCCTGTTTCCTGTTCTTGCTGCAGGTAGTTCACGCCCAGTCCGTGGTTCTGGAGTGGAGGTTGTTTCCCAGTGGAGGATCTTCATCTGAAGCCCCGCCCCCTCTGCTCCACTGGACCAGTGCCATCGTCCACATAGACAATCCTCAGATCAGCTTCACTGCTGAGGTGAGACTGCCCACCTGTGCTGCAGTCACTGTCTGGTTGAGTGTCTGTGGTGAGTTCAGGGACAGTGAGTGTCTGTGGTGAGTTCAGGGACGGTAGGGCAGTTGAGTGTCTGTGGTGAGTTCAGGGACAGTGAGTGTCTGTGGTGAGTTCAGAGACAGTAGGGCAGTTGAGTGTCTGTGGTGAGTTCAGGGGCAGTTGAGTGTATGTGGTGAGTTCAGGGACAGTAGGGCAGTTGAGTATATGTGGTGAGTTCAGGCACACTAGGACAGTTGAGCGTCTGTGGTGAATTCGGGGGCAGTAGGGCAGTGTAGTTAGCAGTTGTCAGTGAGTGAGTGTAGTTTTTGGAGGCGGAGCCTAAGCTCAGTGGGGACAGGAGGTCCTTAAACTCACCGTTGTGTCCCTTGTGTCCTCAGGTTCCGGTGGACGTGCAGGAATATAACCTGACTCACCTTCTTCCTGCCACCGAGTATCACGTCTGTCTCACCGTCTCCTCCTCGGCTCTTTCTTTTCCCACCTCCTCTCCTGGCTCCTCCCCCTCCCCTCCCTCGAGCCCCGCCTCTCCCATCCACACTTCCTGTGTGAACGTGACCACGAAGGAGGCGGGCTTCTCGGTGGAGCTGGTGGCGTCTCGGCGCAGCAGCGTGGCGTTGGCAGCGGTCATGGGCTCCATGTTCGCTCTGTCCATCATGACCCTGTTGACCTTCTACATGAGACGCCGCATCCAGCAGCACAAGAGTGGCGGTCACTCACTGAAGACGTACATGCAGCACGCCGCGTCCACGTCCATCCCACTCAACGAGCTGTACCCGCCCCTCATCACACTGTGGGAGAGCGAGGCCGACAAAGACAAGGACGACAAGGAAGACGAGAGGGGTGGGGCACAGAGGGGGGAAGAGTCAGGGCTCAGTCAGATTGACACCTCCAAGACGTACATGTGGTAGCTGCGTAAGGGGGCGGGGCTTACCCATTAGAAGCACTGAATTTCAGTTGAGGAGGGTGGGGCAAGACGGGCGAGGGAAGACGAAAGAAGAGAGGGGCCTGTGTTGGAAACAGACACCGTTCCATATCTGGACCATTTCATCTCATAAGAGTTTGATGATTTGACCTTTGACCTTTGACCTCCAAAACATAAAAACACCAGAAGATCAGCTGTAAACCTCTGAGTCTCTTCATGTCCTTCTTTCCTTCCTCGTGTCCTCCCTCGTTTCCTTCCCCTCGTGTGAAGCACACTGACGGTCTTTGCACTGTCAAAGCAAAGACTCAGGTTATTGTACTGAACTTGAACGCAGCACTGACACTCGCACTTACAAGCCCCGCCTTCAAATGTCTGTCTGTCTGTCTGTGATGTGGACTCGATCGGAGACAGACGGTTGTGTTGTTGAACGCCGCGCAGCATGAACACATCACGGTTTATTATTGTTTGCGGTGGTCGTCGTGGCAACAGTCCCCTCTATGTCCAGCTTTATTCAAACCTTCTGCATGGACAGGAAGAACATTCTTCTGACCTGACCTTTTATTTGACCCTATTATGCCGAGGGTGAGGGCAGGGCTTCACACCTGTCACTCAAGCCTCTTTTTTGTTTCACTGATGAGGAACATTACATTACATTACATTACATGTCATTTAGCAGAGGCTTTTATCCAATGCGACTTACAAGGGAACCTGAGTACAACCTGCCAGGGGTGGAGTTGAACATGCGACCATGAATTCTTTTGCACACAGGGTAACGGTCTTAACCACTGAGCCACTCCACCCCAAACAAACTGAATAAACTGAACGTGTGACACCAGAACAGAACCAGGACCAGGACCTGAACCTGAACAAGAGTCTGAATCTGATGTTTGGTAAATAAACACTCACATTAACGACAGCGCCCTCTGCTGGTGATGAGCACTGGCATTAAACTTGACTGTAACATTAAAAATGCAGGGTATTTGTACAAAGATAAAACATATCATTATTATTATTGTTATTACTGTCACTCAACACTGAGCACCAACTTTAACTAGAAGTGTGTGTGTGTGCGTGTTGATATAAATAAAGACGTCACTCTACGGCAGGTGTCTGATTTTCTTTTCTCCCATGTACATATATATGTATATACTGTGTATATACATATATATATATATATATATATATATACATGTATGTGTATATATGTATATACAGTGTGTGTTCATAAACAGTAGGTGTGTGTGTGTAGTTGTATTATCTTATTAAATATTTTAACCTTTAAAGAAACATTTAAATTGTTTCAGATTGACAAACATAAATGTATATTCAGGCACTTACAAAAAATGTGTTGCTAAACCTGTTAATGTCAGATTACAACAACAGATGTAAACAAATGAACAGGTGATAGAATAAGACGAAGACGAAGAATCTTCAATAAAAAACGGGTGCGTTTTGTGTAAATGGGGAAGAGAAAAGAAAAGTTTGAAAAAAAAAATAAAAAATGTTTTAAAACTGAATTAAAATGATTTATTTATTCATATGTTTATTTCGGTCATGTCAGTTAGATTCCAGATTTCAGCTCCTTGTGCTGATTTTAAACAGAGTTCAGCAGGTGTCTCACTGTGGTTCACCTCAGGCCTGTGCCCTTTGACCCCCTGCAGCTGCTGTATATATCCACACACACATATGTATGATTTTTACATGATGTCATAAATATATATATATCACATCATGTAAAAATCAGACATATATATATATATATGTATATATATATATATATATGTATATATATATATACATATGATTCTGTCAATGTTCATTTAAAAAATGAAAGAATGAATGAATAAGAATACATAATAAGGATGTTTCACGTCAGTTTGTCAATAAAGTTCGTTCCTAAAGTGTCTTCTATCTTCGCCTTTGATCCTCCCGCTCGTTCATTTTACAATAAAGTCGCGTTGGAAAAAAGTGCTGACTCAGGGTTTGCGATCAAAACACCAACTTTTGACGGCACATTTATGATAAATAAAGTGAGAGAACATGGACGTGATGACGTAGACGCTGGGAGCAGGAAGTGACGCCACGGCCCGTCAGTCTGTTGATGTTGTTGATGTCGGCAGGAAGAAGAAGAAGAAGAAAAAGAAGAAACGGACGGAGCCTCGTTTTGTTTTTGTTTTTCTAAACAGAGGGAAAGTTCCCGCTCCGCCGCCGCTTCTTCACCTCCCGCGTCGTTAACGGTGAGCTCTCGGTGTGTGGAGGCGGAGCTCCGGACCGGAGCCGAATACAGCAACACTTTAGATCTAGAAAGGGAGGACTCGTCACCCGCTGACCCCCTCCTCCTCCCTCCGTCTCTCCTTCTCCAACATGACGATCCTCCCGAAGAAGAAGCCCAGCTCTGGGGTTGGAGTGTCGGACCACGCCGATGACAGCGACCGTCGCAGCGGCTCCGACCCGCACCAGCACCCGCACGCGGGGCGGACCGGAGCGCGGCCGAGGGCTTCGCCTCCGCCGTGGTCGTACCAGCCCGCTCCGCCCTCCGCCAGAGACGACAGGCGGAGCATCGAGGCCAGCTCCCGGCCGCAGCAGGCCTCTCCGCCGCCGGTTGGCTCCGTGTCCCCGGTGGGCCCCGGGGACGGTCGGGACGGCAGCGGGGGGATGGTGGCCGTGCCCCGCGGGGAGCTGGTGGTGTCGGCCGGCGTCGTCGGATGCGGCGGCGGCCTCGGCAGCTGCTGCTCCGGGCCTGGACTGAGTAAGAGACGGCGGCAGGCAGGCACCTGCTCCGGCGGAGTGGTGGCGACTCTGGCCGGCGGAGGCCAGCCCGGTGTGACCGGGAACGGAGGAGTGGGCTCCAGCCAGGACACGGAGGAGGGAGCCGGAAATAACAGCGAGGACGAGTACGAGAACGCGGCCCGGCTGCAGTCCGTGGACCCGGCCACCGTGGAGCAGGTAGGAGCCCTAGCGGGAGCTAAGCTAAGGAGCTAACAGCTAATGCTAACGAGGCTACTCAGGTGGGAATGAGCTACAGTTCAGAACGACACCTCTTTTCACCTGCGCGTTACCATGGCAACAGCACCGACGCTCGAGTCACGCTCGAGTCAGACTCTGTACTAAGCTGGGTCCATGGAAACAGCCTCAGACAAAACTGATACAGAACTGATACAGAACAATCAGAACGGACACAGATTTGAACCAATGCATGGTATTTGGTACCAGAACACAACAGAACCTTTTTGCCAGAAAGTTATTTTGAGCTCTTGAGCACTCCCTGTTTTGGTGGAGTGATGGTGTTTAAATGTTCAGACTGTTTACATGAAGCTCACTACAGTCGGACATTGTCTGCCTTTTAATTTTTTAACTCTAATTAATGGATACAGAAACTGATGATGTTTCCATATGTCACACAAAAAAGCTGCAGGAGCATCAGCAATTTAAACCTCTTTAAATCTCTCCAACATCCATGTTCTGTTCTCTGTTAACAACAAAGGAAAGTGTGTGACTGACCATGGTCTGTGTAGACCTGTCAACACTGTGACTTTTACTACACTAGCATTACAATTACCTTACTGTCACAACGATTACAACACTGTCAGTACAATTCCTACACTGTCACAACAATTACTACACTGTCACAATTACTACACTGTCACAACAATTACTACCCTGTCGCTACAATTACTACACTGTCACAACAATTACTTCACTGTCGCTACAATTACTACACTGTCAAAACAATTACTACACTGTCACAACACTGACGGTTACTACACTGTGACTGTTGCTACACTATCACTAGAATTACCTTACTGTCACTACAATTAGATAGATACTTTATTCATCTCACAGAGAAAGTCACAGTTCAGCAGCTCCAAGAATATGTAAAAAATAGAAACATAAGAGGCATGCAAAGTACAGTCTAAATATAAAATGAAATATATATATATGTATATATATATATATATATATAACAAAAATATATAAAAGACGTTGAAAAAGTAATGAATTATAAATCAGAAAGTTGCGTCATTACAGTGCAGAGGTGAGTGTATGCATGCACATGTACATGTGTGCGTGTGTGTATGTGTCATGTATGATGCAGGTTGAAGAGCCTACTCAGGTTACTACACTGTCACAACAATTACTACACTGTCATTACAATTACTACACTGTCACAACAATTACTACACTGTCACAACACTGTGACGTTACTACACTGTGACTGTTGCTACACTATCACTAAAATTACCTTACTGTCACTACAATTACTACACTGTCACTACTACCACTACATTGTGCTGTGTACTAGGTGTCAAAACAATTACTACACTGTCATTACAATTACTACACTGTCACAACAATTACTACACTGTTACAACAATTACTACACTGTCACTACAATTACTACACTGTCACATTACACACTGTACACTGGCTACTACAGCAACACACTGCTACTACACTGTACTACAACAAACACAACACTGTCACTGTACAATTACTACACTGTCACTACAATTACTACACTGTCACTACAATTACCTTACTGTCACAACAATTACTACACTGTCACTACAATTACTACACTGTCACAACAATTACTACACTGACACTAAATTACTACACTGCCCCTACAATTACTACACTGTCACAACAATTA